>NW_027673039.1:1200000-1626452 GCF_964194105.1 Spermophilus citellus | reverse complement strand
GGGCAGAGGGGGAAGAGAAGGAGGAGGAGGAGGAGGTGGAGAAGGAAGAAAAGAAGATGGAGGAGGAGGAGGAGAATGAGGCATATTAGCATGGCATGTTTGTTACAATCAATGAAGCATTACTAAATTTTGTCCATGGGTCACTCAGATTTCCTGAGTTCCACTGGTGTAGGATTCTTCTTCAGGACCACCCACCTCCATGAAGGTAGCATGTCCCCTTTGGCTCTTCATCATGACAGTGCCTAGACTTCCTCATCTTTGATGACCTTGATATCTTTTAGGAGCTCTGGTCAGTTATACTAAGGCTCTTCCTCTACTGAAATTTGTCTAAAGTTTTTCTAATTATCATCCTGGGGTCACTGGTTTCTGGTAGAAGATGATAAGAGTTAAAGGGAAAATTGTATCACACCATGGCAAGGGCACATGCCAACATGACCTGTCACTATTGACCTTGACCTTGAGCAGCTGGACAAGAAAGGGTTTGTAAATTTTCTCCACTGTAAAGTTACCAGCATCGAATTTTTTGGGGGGGTTACTGAAGATTAAACTCGGTGCATTCAACCACTGAGCCCCATTCCCAGGCCTATTTTGTATTTTAAGACAGGACCTCACTGAGTTGCTTAGCACCTCAATTTCGCTGATGCTGGCTTCGAACTTGTGATATCCAAGCCTCATCCTCCCAAGTTAGTGGGATTACAGCAGAGCACCAGCAGATTTTTTTTGTTTGTTTGTTTCTTTTCCTTCTTTATTTTTATAATTTTATTTATCGATTTGTTTCTTTTTTGTGCTTAGTGATTTGAACCTGCATGCTAGGAGAGCTCTAAATCACATTCCCAGCCCCCCAGCAGATATTTGAACTAATATTTTTTTATTCACTCTAGTAAAATGGTCTTCATGTTCATTGAAAAATAAAATAAAATGAAACCAAAAGAAATAGAGCTGCTTCTCCTCCTCCTTCTCCCCCTCCTCCTTCCCCTCCTTCTCCTCCTCCTTCTATTCCTCCTTCTTTTTGAGACAATGTCTTGCTAAATTGCTTATGGCCTCACTAAGTTACTGAGGCTGGCCTCAAGTTTGCTATCCTCCAGCCTCCACAGCCACTGGGATCAAAGGTGTGTGCCACTGTGCTGTGCTTAGCAGCAGCACATTGGAAAGCTTTCCCTCTGAATATCTGAGAAGAAAGCACTCTTTCCCTGAGCAGCACATCCCTGCTAGCTTTCTGGACCAGATCATTCCTAAAGCAGTAGACGAAGGGATTCAGTAGGGGTGACACTATGGTGTTGAAGAAAGCCACTCCTGTGTTGAGGGTCATGTGCCCAGTTTGAATGGGCTTCAGGTATATAATTATGCAGTAGCTGAGCGACACCACCAGCATGTGGGAGGAGCAGATAGAGAGGACCTTTCTGCGGCCCCCAGATATGGGCAGGTGCAGAACAGTGCAGCAGTATGACAAAACCGTCACCAGCAGAGTGCTGACCAGGGTGCACATGGCCACCAGGAAGCTGACCAGCTGCAGAATCCTGGTGTCATCACACACCAGCTCCAGCAAGGGGGTGCTGTCACAAAAGAAGTGGTTGAGGATGCGGGGACTGCAGAAGTGCAGGAACAACATCCAGGCACACAGCACCCCAAGGACCAAGACGCTGGTGAACCAGCAGGCCAGCACCAGCCAGCTGCACACCCGGGGCTTCATGAAAGTGGGATAGTGCAGTGGGTGGAAGATGGTAGTGGTCACCAGCCATAACAGCCAGCAGCAAGGACTCCACTGTGCCCAGGATGAAGAGGAACCTTGTTTGCATAAAGCACCTGGCACGGGCAATGGTCCTGTGACCGGAGAGGAGGTGTGCCAGCATCTGCAGGGTGACCGTGGACATGAACCCCACCTCCAGCAGGGAGAAACGGTGCAGGGAGTAGTACATAGGAGTGTGCAGGTGGCGGATGGCCAAGGTCAGGGTGATAATGAGTAGGTTTTCCAGGAGGGTCAGCATGTAATGAGCAGGAGCACCGTGAAGAGAAGAAGCTGTAGCCCTTGCATGTCTGTGAACCCTAAAAGCTCCAAATCCAGCGCAGCAGTGAGGATGGGTTCATGAGTTGTCATTGCCCAGGCACCAGGCTGGAGGTGGCTGCTATCCTAGCCTGGTCCCTGTCTCTGCTCCTGGCCTGTCTTTAGTCTCTTGGTCTGTGTGGCTTTTTGGAAATGCAAAGACAGTTAGTGTCTATTCTGCCGCTCTGAGAAGATGAGACAAGTGACATTTATTACAGTGCTGGTCATGGTGTGAACACCACAGGAATGCTGGCTTATGTAGACCACAATGACATCACTTCAGGAAGTAATACTTTCATCATGAGAGTTGTCTCCTGCTTCCTCCAAGAAGACTGCTCTCTGATGAGTAAAAACATGGTGTGGTGCACACCTGTCATATCAGGGACTAAGGAGGCTGAGGCAGGAGGATCACCAGTTAAAAGTCAGCCTCAGAAAAAGCAAGGAAGTAAGCAACTCAGTGAGACCCTGTTTTATTTATTTATTTATTTATTTATTTATTTATTTATTTATTTGTTTGTTTGTTATCTGCAGGCACAACATCTTTGTTGGTATGTGGTGCTGAGGATCGAACCCTGGCCGCATACATGCCACATGAGCGCGCTACCACTTGAGCCACATCCCCAGCCCGAGACCCTGTTTCTAAAAAAAAAAAAAAGAAAAATACATAATAGGGCTGGGGATGTGGTCCAGTTGTTAAGTACTCCTGAATTCAATCCACAGCAACCCCCTGCAAAAAGAAAAACAACAATAACAACCACAAAAAAGAGAGATATAATGTGGGACACAAACAGGAGACACATACATACTTGAGCACTGTGTAGTAGTCACATTAAAAGAAACAGGAAAGCCAGGGGCTAGAGCAAACCCCTGTCATCCCAGGAACTTGGGAGGCTGAGGCAGGAGGATCACAAGTTTAAGGCCAGCCTCAGCAACTTAGCGAGACCCTGTCTCAAAATAAAAATAAATTCATAAATAAATAAATAAAAATATTCAGAGGTGTAGCTCTGTAGGGCATGGCTGCCCACTTCCTGGTCTTGGCAGTGCACATGAGGCTGGGATGGCTCCTGGTGATCAGCCAGGAGGAGGTGTAGTGGGTGGTGACGGAAGAGGCCAACCACCTCCAGGATAGGTCCGGGACTCTTCTGCCCTTGTGGACAGCTCGTGCTCCCCTTATAGACTATGGGATGGCTGTACACGTGAACTCGCTCCACCCTCTGACCTTTATCCTGATTGGCTCCTGTGCAGTATATAAGCTTTGTGTACTTCCTCAATAAACGAGATCCTGCTTCGACTTGTCTCCCTGGCACGTCTGATTGTCTTCCATCCAGGGAGAGCTGGGTGTGGGCCGCCAGTCGACCTTTACCTTTCTTGGCTCGTCTTGGTTGGGGCGTGATTTCCCACTTCTCCTGCCAGTCAGGAGGAGATGGGGGACTAAAACCCCCACATCTGGAGCCCGAACAGGGATGCCGAACCCGGACACCAAACCCGGACGCCAAGGAAGTATCGGCGAGCCACGCCAAGGGAGTTTCAAGGTAAGGGTATCCCTGGAAAGATGGGGCAATCTTATACTAAGTACAACGACCCTGACTGGGAAGCCATTGTTAAGGAGCCTCTTAGGTCACAGCGAGTCAGTCCTCTAGCTGCCCAGGAGGAGAAAGATTTAAGACCTCCCTCTAACAATGGCCTCCTAGATCCTTTTGATCCCTGGCCTGGTCCTCTGGGTTCCACACCAAGTGCCCCTGTCCCAGAACACGTGGTAGAGAGTTGGGATGGGGAGTGGCCTCTGCCATATTATCACCCCTCCCACCATGGAAATTCTACATCAGAAAAGCCAGGTAAGCCGCCATCTTGTATGGCTTTCTCGGTAAATGCATACCCTGGGGGCCATAGACTGGCCTTATGGTATCCCTGGGAGGCCCAAGATTTTAAAGAACTCAAAAAGGCCGTCTTTGAGGATGGACCTAATTCACCCTGGGCTGAAACCCTCCTCTTCCAGGGTCTGGCCCACCAACAGTGTACCACCCAAGACTGGAAAGTCTTAATGAAGGCCGTGCTTCCTGGTCCCCTGTACCTAAAGTGGTGTGATTTCTTTAATGAGGAGTGCCACATTCAGGCTGAGAGGAATCAGGCTTTAATCCCCTGGTTCCTGTAACTTATGGGATGCTGTCAAGGTCCAGTTATCAATTTTCCACAGGCCTTCAGCAGGCTGCTATCCCTGCCCCCTACCAGGAGCAGGTATGGGCTTTAGGATTGACAGCATGGAAGAAGTTGGAGGGAGGCCCCTCAGAGCCCCCTATAGCAGGAGTTACTCAGAGGGCTACTGAGCATCTTGCCACCTTTATCAAGAGTATGGAAAAGACCCTCCAAAGGAAATTCCCCCCAGGGCTCCTTCGGGACCAGTTTGTCAAGATGCTGGTCTGGGAGGGGATGACCACAGACCACAAACTAGCCTGTGCGGGGATGAAGGACAGATCTATGGGGAAGTGGATAGTGGCCACTAAGGATCTTGGTACTCAAACCCACCAATCACAGTCATTGGTCGCAGCCTTGCAGGCCCCAATGGCTTTGCTTGCTGAGGCCCTTACTAGTGCCCTCACCTCTTCCAGTGGTGCCGGGAAAGGGATTTGTTATGGATGTGGTAAACAGAACCATTTCAAGAGAGAGAGCCCTATAGGTCGAATAAGACCCGGTGCCCCGCAGGGACGTCCCTCAGATTGGACCAATGGGGCAAACTCCGCCTTAGATACCTTGCCCCCGTGTAGAAAGGGATTCCATTGGAAAAGGAATTATAAGTCCAAATTTGATATTGAGAAGAAGCCTTTAAATTAATAAGGGGTGCCCTACATCCCCAATACCCAAAGGAGGTACCCCGCCTAGTGGCCCACCTAAGGTCCACTGGACAGACCCCATAATCCCTGGAATTAGGCCCAAAATGGATATCTTCATAGCAGGGAAAAAGTTCCACTGCTTGATTGACACTGAAGTGGATTGGACAGTATTAAGGAAAGAGGAGGTTCCCCCACTATGGAAGCTGATTCCCAAACCTCAGTTATTGGGGGTGGGGGTGATACAAGGTCTGGAGAAACCAAGGATTGGCTTATTTGGAAGGATGTAGATGGGAGTCAGGGAGAGGTATGCCTTCTGGTGGCATCTGGCCTGACAGCTGATCTGAAGAAACAGGATATTTGGGGGGAAGCTGAGGTGATCATCACCACAGATCACAAAGGGTTATTGACGATATCCTAGAGGAAGAGGGGTGCCAACAACAGTTTGACCCATTGGGTCCCTTTAGCGATTACCGGGGGGATCCACTTTTTGAGACATCGAGGCAGAACACTCCTGCACCCCGTGTGAGGCCTCAGCCCCAATCCTAGAGGCCACTGTTCCTACCATCCCCACCATTCAATGGCTTCCAGGCTCTCCAGTGTGGGTGGAACAGTGGCCACTTCCCCTAGATAAACTACAAAAGCTAAAGGAGATAATATCAGAACAACTGACCCCAGGGCATATTAGGTCCTCCCTGAGCCCTTGGGATAGTCCTGAATTTGTCATACAAAGGGCCACAGGGAAATGGAGACTGTTACGGGACCTAAGAAAGGTTAGTGAGTGGATGATTGCTGTGGGTACTCCCTCACGAGGGCTACCCTGGATCCCCTCCATCCCTCAGGATTTGTCTCTCATTGTGATTGACATCAAGGATTGCTTCTTTTCTATTCCCCTTGATCCCAGGACTGTGAGAAGTTTGCCTTCTCTGTTCCGTCTGTTAACTTCCAGGGGCCAGACCAAAGATATGAGTGGGTGGTGTTACCCCAGGGCATGGCTAACAGTCCAGCTTTTTGTCAGCATTATGTTTCACAAGTCCTGCAACCTCTTTGGACGTGATCGGACATAATTCTATATGTTCGCATGGATATGACATCATTATTGGGACAGTGGACACCAAAGCGTTAAGCTCCACATATAAGGAACTCTCTTACAGAAGGGAGGATTACATATATCTAATGACAAGGTCCAGACCTTACCCCCTTTTAAAATTCTAGGGGCTGAACTTAAGTTGGACTCTGTCTGTCCCTTTAAGCCTCAATGACTTTTCCAGTCGTCCTACACCTCTGTGGAATGACAGAAACTGTTGGGCGAATTCCAATGGTTAAGGCCCTGGCTTCACCTGCCTACAGAAGACCTGCTTCCACTTTTCGATTCTTTAAGAGATAAAGTCCGATTCGAGACCCAATATGGCGGCGGGTGGGGAGGCAGCGCTTTCAGTACCTCCTCAATAATGGGATCAGAGAGACACATTAATATGCTTAGATTCTACCTGCTGAGAAACTTCTAGCAAAATTCCGCTGAAGTGAGACCTGCTGGGAATTAGTAGGATTATTGGAGATGACAGTTTGCCCCAGATGAGTGAATCTCTGCCACGCAGCGTGGAGGTCCAGGCCCGCCACCCACTGCCACTGCGTGGTGAGCAGCCGCTGCTGTGCAGTGACCAGACTCCGAGGCGGCTCAGCAGGCGTGGTGCAGGGACCCTATGAAGAGGTCTCTAACCAAGCCTTCATGAAATAGTGAACCGGGAACCGAAACCAACCGAGTTTGGGTCAGACCAGAGACAGGCCAGTCCCACCCCTCTCTTTCGACACTCCAATAAGGAGCCTGGGGCCCGCCATAGCAGAGAGGTGACATCACCGGAGTTCAGCGGAATCTGCATTAGCAGGTGTGTGACTCCCACCCCCACCAGATACAAACAGCAGGGATACCTCAAAAATCTCTCTGTGGGCGTGACTGTAGTGGCCGAGGGACTCCTGAGCCCCAAATCCCCCTACCACCAGCGGTGTGGGCGTGTCTGTAGGGGCAGAGGGAAGCAGAGGAAACTCCCAACCCCCAACTCCTACTACTGCCCATGGTGTGGACGTGACTGTAGGGCCCAAGGGAAGTAGAGGGGATTCCCGATCCCCAACTCCCCTTACCACCAGCGGCGACACCCAAGGTCTTAGCTGCCAGTTTCGGAGGGCATGCCCACCAAAGGGGTCCAGAAAAATTAAAATGTCGAATCCCAGATCACCGCTCCACAGCACTGGGGCTTAGATGAATGACAGAGTGAGTGCTCACTCTTTCAGATAATAGGGCACGCAGTGGTGCTGAAAGTGTAACCAGATCCTTGGGGAACTGCCTACGGTGAGCAGGACCTGGCTGGCTGGCAGGAGGAAAGGGGGAGGAGCCGGAGAAGTGAAATGGCGCTGGACTAACAGGATTGAGAGACTTCCAGGAGCCGCCTTACAGGGATTGCTGTCGGAACATAGAGGGCAGAAGCTCGGCTCAGAGGGCACAGCTCCGCCTACTGGAAGAAAAGAAAATGGATCTCTAAGACTTCATTTTTTTTTTTAGTTTCTATTTTATTAGTTTTTTTCTCCCCTTTTCCTTCTTTCTTTCCCTTTTCAAGTTTTATTGTTCTTTCCATTCTCCTCTATTCTATCTCTCTCTCTCTCCTTCTTTCCTTTTAAGAGCACCTTTCTTCCCCTACCCCCCCAACTTTCATCCCAAGCATTACGTCTTCCATTTTGTGTAATTGTCTAAATGCAAATAGGTGAATGTTCCGAGGCTGTCTATAGGGCTCCTAAATACCTAGCTATTACCAAACACCCTGATCCAATTGCCTGTTAATATCCCCCTTCAGTAGAGCAATCTTCCAAATTAGCCAAGACATACTAACCCTCATACCATCATAGCACCTAACCTAAACATAAAGTCCTAAGACCAAACAACAAATCACTATATGCATACAGAATCCAGAAGCCTTTTATGAATTGAATGAATCAGCTTTAAAGTACAATAAAGCGCAACATTTCTAGGTAGAGTCTCCCACCACAAAGGAGAGACCACAGAGATATACAAAACCAAAACAAATTTATAGGAGAAAACAGAAACACAGTAGTTAAACAGAGTTGGAAAGTAACATGAACAACATGAAAAAGCAAGGGAAAAAAAGAGTACAAACAATTCAGGACAACTTAAATCTACAGGAGAACCTAGAGACATCAGAAAAATTGACAGAGAAAGAACTCAAGGCATACCTGACTCAGATGGAATGGAATCTTAGAGAAGTCATTAGACAGCAAGTCGAAACAATGAAAGAATACTTTGAAAACGAATTGCATAAGCAAATTCAAATTGCAAAGAAGGAACTCTACCAGGAGATAGAGATTTAAAAAAAAAAATCAAACAATAATCCTAGAAATGCAGGAAACCATAAACCAAAGTAAAAACTCAAACGAGAATATTACAAATAGACTAGATCAAATAGAAGTCAGAACATCAGATAATGAAGACAAAGTTTATCAACTCAAAAAAAAATATAGTCAATGCAGAAAGGATGTTCAAAAAAATCACAAGCAATCCAGGCAAGAGATATGGGATGTCATTAAAAAAAAAAAATTTGAGAGTTATTGAGATAGAAGAAGGCATAGAAGTTCAAACCAAAGGAATGAACAATCTATTGAATAAAATAATCCTAGAAAACTTCCCAGATAGAAAGATGGAATGGATTGCCAAATCCTGGAAGCCTACAGGACCCAAAACATCCAAAACCATAATAGACCAACTCCAAGCCACATAATTATGAAGATATCCAACATATAGAACAAGGAGAGAATATTAAAACCTACAAGAGAAAGGAGGCAGATTACATTCAGGGGTAAACCAATTAGGTAAACGGCAATTTTTCATCACAGACTTTGAAAGCGAGAAGATCCTGGAACAATGTATTTCAAATGCTGAAAAATAATGGATTCCAACCAAGAATACTGTATCCAGCAAAATTAAGCTTCAGATTTGACAATGAAATTAAAATATTTCATGATAAAAAAAAGTTAAAAGAATTCACAGCCAGAAAACCAGCACTGCAAGGCATCTTGAGCAAAACACTACAAGAAGAGCAATTGAAAAACAGCACCCTAAACTAACAGTGGGAGGTAACTCAGTAAAGGGAAGGAAAAAAATAACCAAAAAGGAAAAACTAGCCATATTAAAATAAATAAATAAACAAGCATGACGGGACGTACTAACCATATATCAATAGTAACCTTAAACATTAATGGCTTAAATTCACCAATAAAGAGACATAAGCTAGTAACCTGGATTAAAAAAACAAATCCAACAATATGCTGCCTTCAGAAGACTCATATGATAGGAAAAGACGTACAAAGGCTAAAGGTGAAAGGTTGGGAAAAATCATACCACTCATATGGTCCTTGGAAGAAAGCAGGTGTGGCCATACTCATATCAAATAAAATCAACTTCAAACCTAAGTTAATCAAAAGGGATAAAGAAGGACACTATATACTGTTAAAAGGAACCATCCACCAACAAGACATAACAATTATCAATATGTATGCACCAAACAATGGTGCAACGTTCATAAAAACAACGTTCATAAAACAAATTCTCCTCAAGTTCAAGAGTCAAATAGACCACAACACAATAATTATGGGTGACTTCAACACACCGCTCTCTCCATTGGACAGATACTCCAGACAAAAGCTGAATAAAGAAAATATAGAACTCAATAACACAATCAATAACCTAGACTTAACCGACATAAATAGAATATATCAACCATCATCAAGTGGATACACGTTCTTCTCAGCAGCACATGGATCCTTCTCAAAGATAGACCATATATTATGCCATAGGGCAACTTTTAGTAAATATAAAGGTGTGGAGATAATACCATGCATCTTATCTGATCATAATGGAATGAAACTGGAAATCAATGATAAAAGAAGGAAGGAAAAATCCTGCATTATATGGAAAATGAACAATATGTTACTGAATAATCAATGGGTTACAGAAGACATAAAGGAGGAAATCAAAAAATTCTTGGAGATCAATGAAAATACAGACACAACATATGAGAATCTATGGGACACAATGAAAGCAGTTTTAAGAGGAAAATTCATTTCCTGGAGTTTATTCTTCAAAAAAAGAAAAAAAACAACAAATAACTGAACTCACACTTCATCTCAAAACCCTAGAAAAAGAAGAGCAAAACAACAGCAAATGTAGTAGAAGGTAAGAAATAATTAAAATCAGAGCAGAAATCAACGAAATTGAAACAAAAAAAAAATTGAAAAAAATTTTAAAACTAAAAGTTGGTTCTTTGAAAAAATAAATAAGATTGACAGACCCTTAGCCATGCTAACAAAGAGAAGAAGAGAGAGAGCTCAAATTACTAACATACAGGATGAAAAAGGCAATATCACAAGGGACACTACAGAAATACAGAAGATAATTAGAAATTATTTTGAAAACCTATATTCCAATAAAATAGAAGACAGCGAAGATATCGATAAATTTCTTAAGTCATATGATTTGCCCAGATTGAGTCTGGAAGATACACACAATTTAAACAGACCAATAACAAAGGAGGAAATAGAAGAAGCCATCAAAAGATTACCAACCAAAAAAAGCCCTGGACCGGATGGATATACAGCAGAGTTTTACAAAACCTTTAAAGAAGAATTAATACCAATACTTTTCAAGTTATTTCAAGAAATAGAAAAAGACGGAGCTCTTCCAAATTCATTCTATGAGGCCAACATCACCCTGATCCCAAAACCAGACAAAGACACTTCAAAGAAAGAAAACTACAGACCAATATCTCTAATGAACTTAGATGCAAAAATCCTCAATAAAATCCTGGTGAATCGAATACAAAAGCATATCAAAAAAATTGTGCACCATGATCAAGTAGGATTTATCCCCAGGATGCAAGGCTGTTTCAATATATGGAAATCAATAAATGTTATTCATCACATCAATAGACTTAACCATAAGAACCACATGATCATCTCGATAGATGCAGAAAAAGTATTCGACAAAGTTCAGCATCCCTATATGTTCAAAACACTAGAAAAACTAGGGATAACAGGAACTTACCTCAACATTGTAAAAGCTATATTATGCTAAGCCTCAGGCTAGCATCATTCTGAATGGAGAAAAATTGAAGGCATTCCCTCTAAAATCTGGAACAAGACAGGGATGCCCTCTTTCACCATTTCTATTCAATATAGTTCCCGAAACACTGGCCAGAGCAATTAGACAGATGAAAGATATTAAAGGCATAAAAATAGGAAAAGAAGAACTTAAATTATCACTATTTGCAGATGACATGATTCTATACCTAGAAGACCCAAAAGGGTCTACAAACAAACTACTAGAACTAATAAATGAATTCAGCAAAGTGGCAGGATATAAAATCAACACGCATAAATCAAAGACATTTCTGTATATCAGTGACAAAACTTCTTAAATGGAAATGAGGAAAAACACCCCATTCACAATATCCTCAAAAAAATAAAATACTTGGGAATCAACATAACAAAAGAGGTGAAAGATTTATACAATGAAAACTACAGAACCTTAAAGAGAGAAATAGAAGAAGATCTTAGAAGATGGAAAAATATACCCTGTTCATGGATAGGCAGAACTAACATCATCAAAATGGCGATATTACCAAAAGTTCTCTATAGGATTAATGCAATGCCAATCAAAATCCCAATGGCATTTCTTGTAGAAATAAATAAAGCAATCATGAAATTCATATGGAAAAACAAAAGACCCAGAATAGTAAAAGCAATTCTAAGCAGGAAGTGTGAATCAGGAGGTATAGGGATACCAGATTTCAAACTGTACTACAGAGCAATAGTAACAAAAACAGCATGTACTGGTACCAAAACAGGAGGGTGGACCAATGGTACAGAATAGATGACACAGAGACCAATCCACAAAGTTACAACTATCTTATATTTGATAAAGGGGCTAAAAGCATGCAATAGAGGAAGGATAGCATCTTCAACAAATGGTGCTGGGAAAACTGGAAATCCATATGCAACAAAAAGAAACTGAATCCCTTTCTCTCACCATGCACAGAAGTTAACTCAAAATGGATCAAAGAGTTTGATATCAAATCAGAGACTCTGCACCTGATAGAAGAAAAAGTTGACTCTGATCTACATATTGTGGGGTCGGGCTCCAAATTCCTTAATAGGACACCCATAGCACTAGAGTTAATAACTAGAATCAACAAATGGGACTTACTCAAACTAAAAAGTTTTTTCTCAGCAAGAGAAACAATGAGAGAGGTAAATGGGTAGCCTACATCCTGGGAACAAACTTTTACTCCTCACACTTCAGATAGAGCCCTAATATCCAGAGTATACAAAGAACTCAAAAAATTAAACAATAAGATAACAAATAACCCAATCAACAAATGGGCCAAAGACCTTAACAGACACTTCTCAGAGGACTACATACAATCAATCAACAAGTACATGAAAAAATGCTCACCATCTCTAGCAGTCAGAGAAATGCAAATCAAAACCACCCTAAGGTACCATCTCACTCCTATAAGATTAGCAGCCATTATGAAGGATATGGGGAAAAGGGTACTCTTGTACATTGCTGGTGGGACTGCAAATTGGTGTGGCCAATTTGGAAAGCAGTATGGAGATTCCTGGGAAAGGTGGGAATGGAACCACCATTTGACCCAGCTATTGCCCTTCTCGGACTATTCCCTGAAGACCTTAAAAGAGCGTACTACAGGGATAGTGCCACATCGATGTTCTTAGCAGCACAATTCACAATATCTAGACTGTGGATCCAACCCAGATGCCCTTCAATAGATGAATGGATAAAAAAAGTGGCATTTATAAATAATGTAGTACTACGCAGCACTAAAAAATGACAAAATCATAGAATTTGCAGGGTAATGGATGGCATTAGTGCAGATTATGCTAAATGAAGCTAGCTAATCCCTAAAAAATGCCAAATGTCTTCTTTGATATAATGAGAGCAACTAAGAACAGAGTAGGGAGGAAGAGCAGGAGGAAAAGATCAACTTTAAACAGAGACATGAGGTGGGAGGGAAAGGGAGAGAAAAGGGAAATTGCATGGAAATGGAAGGAGACCCTCATTGTTATAAAAATTACATATAAGAGGTTGTGAGGGGGAAGGGGAAAAAACAAGAGAAAGAATGAAATTACAACAGATGGGGTAAAGAGAGAAGATGGGAGGAGAGGTAAGGGGGGATAGTAGAGGATAGGAAAGGTAGCAGAATACAACAGTTACTAATATGGCATTATGTAAAAATCTGAATTGAAGTGATTCTGCAATCTGTTTTGGGGTGAAAATGGGAGTTCAATACCCACTTGAATCGAATGTATGAAATATGATATGTCAAGAGTTTTGTAATGTTGTGAATAACCAATAAAAAAAGAACATAAACTGGCTATATAACATTTGAAGACGCCTTTTAAAAATCATAGAAAATGAAATAACTAGGATTCCCTTCTATCATGTTATGAAATATAAATTTTCTATAATTTGGTTTAAGAAAATAAAATGTATAGCATCAGAAAACCAGGAGGAATAGTGTATCGGAGTCCTCTATGGACGGAGGGCTCAGGACTGGGTTTCAGCATGGCCCAGAGGAAGCATCCCTGCCCGCACCTTCGTGGGAGGGAGGGAGGGATTGAGGAGGGAAGGGAACTGTGTTTTCAGAGGAGCTGTACCTGAAAGCCAGTGGAAGACATTTTTCTATTGGAGAAACTTCCTGGTTAGACCTGGAAACCTTATTTTCTGTCCCCTCAATGCTGTTGAAAGGAAGTGGCAGAGTCAGATGCTGTCACCAGTCCCCCACAGGCATTAGCTCCCTGCAGCCTCAGGACACAGCTGGTAGAGAAGCAGCTGACCATCTGCACACTGTGCAGGTCACACTCATGTGTATCAGTGAGACCCACAGGGCCCTCCATGGTTCACTGGTAGATATTTTATAAAGAATGCAATGTTGCTACTTCTGTGCTAATTTATCAGTTTTATTAGAAAATATTCAAAAAATGTGGACTTTTCATAAAAGCAAGTTAAAAGGGATCCTCTAAACCTGTCCCCTTCTGGCTGTGCCTTACCTCACTCACAGCTGCCAGGATCACTCAGTCTAGGAAATCTGGGCACAGACACAGGGCCTGTCCCTCATCAGGATGGCCCAGGATGTCCTCCTCAAACAGAGCTCTGGGGAGAGAGGGGCTGCAGCATCGCTTGGCTGCCCTGATGTGCCAAGCCCCACATCATGACTGGAACCCTGGAGGAAATAAGCCATCCTCAGACTGCAGGATCTGAACAAATGACAAACATCAGAGAAAGATAATGTGGAAAAAAGGTTGAGAAACAGGTCTCATCTGAAGAGCTCACCATGGGGAGAAATAAGAAAAACTTATTAAGTGGGCATATTAGAGGACGAAACATAAGTGGAGAAAAAAGTGTGAATGGAGGTTTATTTCTTTAAGAAATCATCCTTAGGATCCCTTAGAGCTGATGGAGTGAGGTCCCTTTTAGAGAGAGGTAGCATAGCAGTGACTCCTCTCCTGCCCTGACCAGGGAAACCTTCACTTAAACATTTTGCATCCTGTCACTGTCCAAATCATGGACAACCCTGATATCTGTCTATCGATCTATCTATCTATCTTTCTATCTATCTATCTATCCATCTATCTATCATCTATTGATCTATCTTAATAATTGGGCCAGACACTAGTGATCAATAACAAAGTCAGAGCAGCCCGGTCATTGTAAAGGACAGCAGTGGATGAGGAGGAGGCTCTCAGCAGAGCCCAACACCAGCTTGGGCTGCCACAGCTGTGTGTGGAGAGACACAGGCTGCAGGGAGGGGGGACATATCTGTTTTCTCGGGTGCAAGGTGAACACAGTCACACATGTCCTGTAACCACTGGGATGTAAGTTTTCATTTAGTGATGCGCATTAGCTACAAAAAGGGCATATTTGGTTTTTGTTTCACTCAGATCAAGTTCACCATGATTTCTCCACTAACATCTCTGTTCTCCCTGATGTCCTGTAGAGGAGACACCCTGGGACCTTTGGAAACCAGGAAGGGGCAATCGCTACTCTTACAACTTGGTTTTAATATTAAACAACTGCAGCCCCTGGTCCCTGCTCCAGCTTTAGCCCCCTGGCACTGGATTTAGCCCTTTACTTTGGTTATTCATGAATATTGTTAGTTTTTTAATAAGAAATGATTATCTCAAGTAAATTACTTCAGGTTCTCATCTATTTCTCAGATGGCAGAGAATTTAACGTATGGCTCTATCAGATCTCAAAGTTAATATTACTAAGTTGTCTTGCTATTTTCTGCTTCAACCTTACTAGTTCATAGTAATATTCACCAAGGAGGAGAATTTTATTTTACAGGCTTGATTTTCATTCTTTTGTCTCCATAAATTAGTTCAAAATATTTTTTTGATGTTTTCTAGAACATGATGGGTTTACTTTTGTGAGGTCAAAACTGAGACAAAATACATCAGCATAAGACAATCCTATTTGATGTTTTATAGGAATGTGAGGCTCAACACTCTGTGTAAGTCCATGATCCAAACAGAGAACATCATTTCATTCTGATTAATTGAAAAGAGCTTCAGTTTGTATAATTTTCTTTTTATTAACTCAGGTAGTAAAAGTATTGGCTGAAAAAATATTTTGAACTGATTTATGGAGACAAGAGAATGAAAATCAAGCCTGTACAATAAAGTTCTCTTCCATGGTGAATATCACTATGAACTAATAAGTCTGAAGCAGAAAATAAATAGACAACTTAGTAATATGAACTTTGAGATCTGATGGAGCTCAATGATAAACTCACTGATGTCTGAGAAATAGATTGAAAGTTGAAATGGTTTACTTGAGATAATTACTTCTTATTAAAATATTTAACAATATTCATGAATCACCAAAGTAAAGGGCTAACTGTAGTAAGAAGAGAATTTCCCTTTGCAGTCTAGAGAAAACAGTCCTCTGAGATGTTGAGTGTGGGTAGAGCTGGGGACATAATTCAGATCTGCCAAATAACCTAACATAAAATTTGACTATTTTAATTCTTCATCACAATCACAGAAGCCCCCCCCCCATACACTGGTGCTGCATCTTAGGAATAGAAAAGCACTTACCTGGGCAGGTAGCATGGGGAGTCAGGAGACCTGAGCTGATCCTGCACAATTTTAAGGAAAGCACATCTCTAACTCACCACTCTGTAAGCCTTTAATTTTAGCATCTGAAGAAGGTGACAAGATGCCACTGGAGAACGTAGAACTGTGGCTTCCCCAGTGGAACATGTCACGTACTTTTACTTTAGTCTCTGCTGGATAATAGAAACTGGGGGAGAGTTGAACTCAAAACTTTTCTCAAGTCCCTGGACACACTCATATGAGGATCTCACAGCTCCCAGTCACGTGGACTATACCCATATTCTCATTAAAAAAAAAAAAAAACTTATGTTCAAATTAGCTTAAATCTATTCCACATATTGTAATGTCTCTCCTCTGGAGTGAGTGGTTAATGACACCTCCCAGGCATTCCCAATGGCTCTGAGGGTGATCTCCCTAAAATGTGAGGCTGTCAACCCTGGTCCACTCTCATAATGACCATGTGGTTTGGGATATTATGTCTCCTAAGGTTTCCAAACTCAGTTTCAGGTTTGCATTTCTGTTTCAGGTTAAGAAAGATATTAAGATATTAAAATATCCATTCTGTCCATGAAGACAAAATATATAGTTTTGAAAATAAAGCTGACCATTGCAGAGAAAATGTTATAAGATATGTGAGTAGAATTTCCAAGAAATATGAGATAACATGAAAACACCAAATTCAAGATTTATCAGGATAAATGAAGGTAGAGAGATTTAAACCAAAGGAATGCACAATTTTTCAATGAAATAATATCAAAAAATTTCCCAAACTTAACTAATTAAGTGCAAAATCAAGTACAGGAGGCTTATAAGACCTCAAATATGCAAAATTAAAACATTCGCACACTAAGGCATATTATTAAGAAAATGCCTAACATACAAAATAAGGATAGAATTTTAAAGGCTTTCAGAGAAAAATAACGTGTCACATTTAGAGGGGAAATCAATCTGGATCTAAGCCATTTTTTTCAACCAAGACCCTGAAAACTAGTATGTCTTGGAATAATATATGCTGAGCTCTGAAAGAAAGTGGATGCTAGCCAAGAATACAATACCCAGCAAGATAAAATCTCAGAATTGATGCTTAAATAAAAACCTTTTATGACAAGCATAAGGTAAAAAAAAAAACTCACAAGACTAGAAAGACTGCATTACAAAATGTACTCAAAATATTTCACGAAGAAGAAACAAAAAAATGTAAG
The DNA here is from genome assembly GCF_964194105.1 of Spermophilus citellus. NCBI lineage: Eukaryota > Metazoa > Chordata > Mammalia > Rodentia > Sciuridae > Spermophilus > Spermophilus citellus. Next base: position 1,609,185 of record NW_027673039.1, on the reverse strand, counting down.
TGAAAAACAAGCAAAGGAACGGAAGAACAAACTAATTTAAATTAAAAGCCAAAAATAAACCAAGATGACTGAAAATAAAAATCATATCTTATTAACATCTTTGAGTTTTCAGAGGCCTTAGCCAATTCTATGAGACTTTCAAAGAAGAACTAATGCCAACACTCCTCAAATTATTCCACGAAATAGAAGAGGATGGAACCTTTTCAAACTCAATCTATAAAGCTGGTATAACCCTGATACCAAAACCAGATGAAGACACATCAAGAAAAGAAACCTCAGACCAATATCCCTGGTGAACTTAGATGAAAAAATTCTTAATAAAATTCTGGCAAACTGCCTACCAAAACATTTTAAAAATCTAGTGCACTATGATCAAGAGGGGTTCATCTAAAGGATGCAAGTTTGGTTTAACTTCATGGAAATCAATAAATGTAATACATGACATAAATAGACTTAGAGGCAAGAATCATATTATCTCAATAGATACAGAAAAAATTTTGATAAAGTGCAGTAAGCATTCATGTTCGAAATTCTATAAGAACCAGGGATATAAGGAACATATATTGTAAAAGCTATATATGCAAAATCCAATGCCAACATCATCCTAAATGGAAAGATTGAAAGCATATTTTATTGAAATACTGGTACAAGACAAGGATGCCATGTTTCACCACTTCTTATTCAACATCATCTTGAATCTCTAGCCAGAGAAGGTTGACAGAAGAAAGAAATTAAAGGAACATTAAGAGAAAAAGAAGGATTCAAATTATTCTTATTTGCTGATGACATGATTCTGTATTTAGAAAAACCAAAAATCTCCACTAGAAAACTTCTAGAGCATATAAATGAATTTAGAAAAGTATTTTTCAGGATAAATACTTTAGCAAATAGCAGGATATAAAATCAATACCTGTAATTCAATTTCATTCCTATATATCAGTGATGAATTGACTAAAAAAATTAGGAAAACTACCCTATTCACAGTAGCTTCAAAAAATAAAATATTTGGGAATCAATCAAACAAAAGAGATAAAAGAGTTCTACAATGAAAATGCAAAACCATAAAGAATAGAATTGAAGAAGACCTTAGGAGATGGAAAGATCTTTTATGATCTTGGATAGGCAAAATTAACATTGTCAAAATGACCATACTACCACTAGAGAATGCACTTCCTATTAAAATCCCAGTAACATTTTCCATAGAAATAGAAATAATCAGTTATGAAATTCATTTGGAAAAACGAGAGGCCCAGAATAGCCAAACCAATCTTTACAAGAAAAAATGAAGCAGGAAGCATGACAATACCAGACCTTAAATTATACTACAGAGCTACAGTATCAAAAATGGCATGGTGTATAGGCACCAAACAGACAGGTAGACCAATGATAAGAACAGAAGACAAAGAGATGAATCCACAGAAATACAGTTAACTCATACTAGACAAAGGCGCTGAAAACATACCTTGGAGAAATGATAACGTCTCCAAAAAATGAAGTGGGGAAAACTGGAAATCTACATGTAGCCACATGCAATTATACCCCTGTCTCTCACCCTGCACAAAATCCAACTCTAAGTGGATCATGAAATTAGGCATTAGACCAGAGACCCAGAGACCCAAATCTACCTCATGTTGGCTTAGGAACCAACTTCCTCAATAAAACTCCTAAAGTGCAAAAAGTTCAATCAAGAGTAAATAAATTGCATGAAACCAAACTTAAAGGCTTCTTTACAGCAAGGGAAATGATCAAGAATGGGAAGAGAGGGTTTACAGAATGGGAGAACATCTTGGCCACCCACATCTCAGAACGAGCACTAATCTCCAGGATGTAACTCAAAAAAATGAACACCACAAAAACAAATAACCCAATCTATAAATGGGCAAAGAAAATGAGCAGACACTTCATAGAGAGAGAAATACCAATGGTCAACAAATATAGGAAAAATGTTCCACATTTCTTGAGTTTTTTTTTTTTTTGATTATCTAGCAATTAGAGAAATGCAAACTAAATCTCTACTGAGATATCATCTCACTCCAGTCAGAATGGCAATCATGAAGAATTCAAATAACAATAAGTGTTGGTGAGGATGTGGGGGAAAAGTTACACTCATCCATGGCTGTGGGACTGCAAAGTGGTACAACCACTCTGGAAAGCAGGGTGGAGATTCCTCAGGAAACTGGAAATGGAACCACTATGTGGATTTAATATCAGTATACTATAGTGATGCAGGCACATCAATGTTTACACCAGATCAATTCACAATCACTCATTGTCGAACCAACACAGGTGTCCTTCACCAGATGAATGGGTGAAAAAATGTGCTACATACACACCACAGAATATACCCAAACAAAGAGGAATGATACGACTTGCCAGTCAGTGGATGGAACGGGGACTGTCATGCTAATTGAAGTTATTCAGTCCCCCAAACTAAAGGCCCAATGCTTTCTCAAGTATGCGGATGCTATCTCACAATAAGTGCTGGGTAGGAAAGAATGGAAGTACGTTGGATTTGTCCAAGGGGAATGAAGGAAAGGGAGGGGCAATCTGAATATACAAGACAGTAGAATGAATGGGACTTTATTTTCCTATGTGCATATGAATAAATGACTCACACAAAAAATTTGTGAAATTCAAAAAAGAACCCTTATTTGTTAGGGGTAGTGTTTGATGTCAGTTCTTTGTTTGGCACCCATGTCACAGGCTGACTCATGTACTCTCAAACTTCCTACATTCAAGACCTAATTCTCAGACCTTGATACTGAGGTAACATTGGAAGGCAGATGCTTTTCCAATATAGCTACAGTACATTCACATGAGTTCACATGGCTTTGTCCTAAAACGGTGTGACTCACGTCCTTGTAAGATTTGGATACAGACAACGCTCAGAGGGGAGACCAGAAAAGGACACAATCCCAGGTGGCCATCTGCAAGTCAAGAAGAGAGGTCACAGGAGGAAGCAAATCTAAGGGCACATTCATCTTGGATTTCCGATCTTTTGAGCACTCAGTCTGTGGTATTCTGATCTGATAGCTCTAGCAAACCAGTACACAAATTAATGCTAAATTTGTAAAATGGAGAATGGATTTATCCTTCCCAGGGGGAGGATATTTAGGAAATTCCTCTGCTGTTTTGGTAAATTTTATGTAGATATAAAATTATACCTAAATAACCCTTTTATATTAAATACCTGAATGAATCCAGGTGTGGTGGTGCATAACTGTTATTTCAGGAGCTTGGGAGGCTGAGGCAGGAGGATGGAAAGTTGAAGGCCAGTCTCAGCAACTTAGTGAGGCCCTAGGCAACTCAGTGAGGCCCTGTCTCTAAATAAAAATGAAAAGGGCTGGGAACAGGGCTCAGTGGTTAAGTGCCCCTGGGTTCTATACTATACCAAAAACAAAACAACAGAAAACCAACCAACTAACGATTTTAATGAACACCCTGCAGCCCAAATCCAGGAACAAAAAAACAAACAAACAAACAAAAAAAAACAATAATTCGAGAATTATATTTTCAGAAAAAATACACTGAAGAAGTTGTCAATTAAAGGGTGCATCTAGAAAGTTGTTTAAAAAGGTATTAAAAATGACCAAGTGAGAGGAATCGTACTAAATGGATCATGCACAATTACATGGACTTTAAGAAAAGCTTCAAGGTTTTTGTGGACCACTTCAGGGGCTGGTACATATGTGTAAGAGATGTAATGTTAGGGAAGGCAGAAAAAATGCAAATAAGCAAACAAACAAACAAAAACCTCCAAATAAATAATAGTCAAAACATTTCCAAATGTAATTGCAACTGTAAATCCACAGATCAACAAAACTCCATAAATCCAAAAAGCATGAACAGGAAGAAAATCCTTTAAGACACACAATAGTGACATGTCTGGAAAGGAGTCAGGACAGGAAACTACAGGAGCAGCCCTGGGGCATGGAAGAGCTATTCCTTCTCAGAGTCTGAGAACTGGAGGCCAAGCCATGGGGGTATCCTCTGGCTGTTTCCAGAAGGGAAATCGTTGATTTCAGCAGATGTGGAGCCCAGTTCTAACAGAAATCCTATTCTTCCAGTGAGATCATCTGAACCCACATAAATTCTAGGTTTCTGACACTAGATCTTCCATCACTATTGGGTACTTTGAAATGAAAACTGGGCAGAAACACAAAAACACACGCAAAATGTAAATTCAGAAATTTCACTAGTGTTGTGGTTTGGATGCAAGGGATCCCTCAAAAGCTCATGTGTGACCAAGGCAAGAAGGTTGACCAGGAAATGCCTGAAGTGAGGCAGGACATCATGGCAGAAATATTGTCAGTACATTGTCACCATGAAGCAGAGATAGGGAGAGCAAGAAGGAGAGAGAGAGAGATCCTCACCTCAACAAGATAGACCCTACAAAGGCTGCCCTTAGTGCCCAACTTCTCTAGCCACACACCACCTGCCCACAGCTCTGCCCACTTAATCCCTGTCAGAACTTTAATCCACTGGTTGGGTTAAGGCTGTGCGAAATCTGATCATTTCTCCTATAAAGCTTTTGTATTGTGTCACTCATAAGCTTTTTGGGGACAGCTCACATCTAAACCATGACAGCACTTTTGCTACAATGTGTTCTCTATGTTTTGTCTTAGAATTTGTGAAAATTTTTAGTTGATGTGTCTCATTGGGTTCAAAAAAATTTAGGCCATTATTTTCTGTGAATAACCCCCCATCCCCACATTTTTTTTTCATTTTAGGTTTCTTTTAATGGATCAAGGACTTGGGAATAAAACCAGAGACCCTGAATCTAATAGAAGAAAAAGTAGGCCCTAATCTCTGTCATGTGGGATTAGGCCCCAACTTCTTTAATATGACTCCTATAGCACAATAATTAAAACCAAGAATCAGTAAATGGGATGGAATCCAACTAAAAAGTTTCTTCTCATCAAAAGACACAATCTTTGAGGTGAACAGAGAGCCTACATCCTGGGAGTAAATATTTACTCCTCACACATTAGATAGAGCACTAATCTCTAGAATATATAAAGAACTGTAAAGCCAAGCACACACACACACACACACACACACACACACAAAAAATAATAACCCAATAAACAAATGGGCCAAGGACCTGACAGATGAAAATGATAATCAATCAACAAACATGAAAAAATGTTCATCATCTGTAGCAATTAGAGAAATGCAAATCAAAACTACTCTAAGATATCATCCCAGTCCTGTCAGATTGGCAGCTATTATGAAGACACACAACAACGAGTGTTGGCCTGGATGTGGGGGAAAAAGGAACACTCATACACTGCTGGTGGGACTGCAAATTGGTGAAGCCAATATGGAAAGCAGTATGGAGATTCCTTGGAAATCTGGGAATGGAACCACCATTTGACCCAGCTATCTCACTCCTCAGTCTATTCCCAAAGGACTTAAAAACAGCATACTACAGGGACACAGCCACATCAATGTTTACGGCAGCACAATTCACAATAGCTAAATTGAGGGACCAGTATATCCATTGGATGAATGGATAAAAAATGTGGCATATATACAAAATAGAATATTACTCAGCAATAAAAGAGAATAAAATCATGGCATTTGCAGGTAAATTGATGGACTTAGAGAAGATAATGCTAAGTGAAGTTAGCCAATCTCCAAAAAACAAAATGCCAAATGTTTTCTCTGATACAAGGAGGCTGATTCATAGTTGGGTAGGTAGGGGGAACATGGGAGGAATAGATGAATTCTAGATAGGGCAGAGGGGTGGGAGGGAAGGGAGGGGCAGGGGGTTAGCAAGGATGGTGGAATGTGATGGGCATGATTATCCAAAGTACATGTATGAAGACACAATTTGGTGTAAATATAGTTTGTATACAACCAGAGATATGAAAAATTGTGCTCTATATGTGTACTAAGAATTGTAGTGCATTATACTGTCATATATAAATAAAAATAATAAATATTTATTTTTTAATTGTAGTTGGACACCATCCTTTTATTTTATTTATTTTTTATGTGGTGCTGACGATAGAACCCAGGGCCTTGAACATGCTAGGCGAGTGCTCTAGCTCTGAGCCACAACTCCAGCCCTCATTTCAGCTTTCTAAATATCCATAGGTTAGAATGTTTACATATAATATACTTCAGATCACTTCATTTTCTAAATATTTTTATATACATTTTTTGATGCTGGGGATTGAACCCAGGGCCTGGTCATGCTAAGCCCAGACTTTACCACCAACCTACATCCATGATCCTAAAACTTTAATTTGGATTTCTTACTCTGACTATGGATACATAGTAACCTGTTTCAGTTCCCAGAAGATTTCTTCTACAGTTTCTAATCTATTAAGTCCAGTAAATGTGATTTTTTTTTGTACCAGGGATTGGACTCAGAGGCACTTGAACACTGAGCCCCGTCCCCAGCCCTGTTTTGCAATTTATTTAGATACAGGGTCTCAATGAGTTGCTTAGAGCCTTGCTATTGCTGAGGCTGGCTTTGAACTCACAATCCTTCTGTCTCAGCCTCCTGAGCCTCTGGGATAATGGGTGTGCGCCACCGTGCCCAGCTAAATGTGAAATTGCACATTATAGATACTATATTTTTAGTTCTTTGCATTTTAATTTGGCATCTTTTTTTTATTGTTGGTCGTTCAAAACATTATATAGTTATTAATATATCATATTTCACAGTTTGATTCAAGTGGGTTATGAACTCCCATTTTTACCCTGTATACAGATTGCTGTATCACATCAGTTATTTGGCATCTTTAATTTTGCATTTTTCTCAGGAAATAACTAATCTTTTCATCTATTGTACCAGTATGAAATATTATTACATTGATTACAGGTCTTTTTAGAGCATTACCATTGAATTCCAATACCTGGAACATTGCAAAGTATACTTTAAATTCTTGTGTTTATTTTAGGTTTGTAGGTCATGGACTTCCATTTTTTTCCAGGTCTCATAGATCTTTTATATAAATTTTGTATAAATTATATATAATTTATAAATATATAAAATTTTTGTATAAATTTTATATAATTTTGTATAAATTACATAAGAAACAGTGCTGGGGGTTGTGGCTCAATCGTAGAGTGCTCACCTAGTATGTGTAAGGACCTGGGTATGATACTCAGCACCACATAAAAATAAATAAATAAAATATAGATGATATTGTGTCCAACTTTAAAAAAATACATATTTAAAAAAAATAAATCACATAAGAAACAAACAAACATTTTGATTGTTTCTTCTAGAGGAAGAGTGAGCCTTTCTCCTGACTCCATTGATGAGGATGAAACTGAGGGATGATCACTCAGGTTCCCAACAGAGTGGAGTCCAGCGCAGACTCTGCCTCACCTGCAAGTAGGTGCCACCTGCCTGCTACTCCCTCAAGCCCAGCCTCCAGATCTGCCTCTATTTTTCTGTTTTGTTTCAAGAGCATTTTTATGTGATGCAGTGTGAATCCTGTAATTTTCTGTATGGAGTATGTGAGCAGGAAATTTAGGAAACCAGGTGGTCAACGTGAAAATGGAGTGGGGAAGAGGGCATTTGTCAGACATCACAGGGAGAGGATCTATAGAGCCTCAGATGGATCTATGAACTTCTCCCCCCCACCCAGAATCCAGGCATCACAACATGTGGAAAAGATACAGGTTAATTTGAATTTTGAATCCAAGTAAGAGAACTTGGAGTTGTCTACAAGATTGGGATGCACTTTTTTTTTTTGTCAAGGGAACTCATAGGAAATTTTGAGCACCTCTCCCCAGATGGTTGTTACCCAGAATAGAATCAAATCAAGGGGACAAGCAAAATGTTCCACTGGGGATTCCATAGTTCTGTGCTCCCCAGTGGGATCTTGTAACCTTAGTAGAGACACTAAAATTGCAGGCTGCTGAGAGATGAGTTCACAGCACCCTTTCTCTTAGACCCATGCAGGTTATGCTCAGGTGCACCAAGTGCCCAGAATCCGACCAGGTAAGTCCCTCTTCATTCCACAGAGATAGTGAGTGAGTACCTAGGGCTTCTAGGAGGAGGTTGAAAGGGGCAAACTGGCTCTAGGAGTGAGGCTTTGGTAGCTTGAGACACCCAGCTCTCACCCCTATATTTAAGAAGACTAAGGTGTTCTGTGATATGTGAGGAAGGAGATCTTCCTAGGTTGTGTCATCCTTTGAGACACAGAAAGTTAGGTGATATTTTCAATAGGAAGTGCCAATTATCTCAGGTTTCTACTTAATTTTCTTCTAGCAACTACAGCAGTGCTCATATTGCATATGAATTTCCCTGTTTGATATGCTATTTACTCCTAAACCAATAATCAGGGATGTAATAAGTCGCCTGTATGCTTTGTACTACATATACTAAGGTTTCCTTCTCTAACCTTCCTGAACAAACAGAATATTACTGCTCTGTTACTACCAGACTCTGAGGAATTAAAAATCATAATTTTATATGTCCCAGAAGGTAATGAGGGAAACCTCACATGGCCACAGGCATCTACTAAACTTTCCCATAAAATCTTTCTTGTCCTACATTTAATAACACAATTTAGAAGTGAATGGTGCCACTCCATAGAGGGTGCTCTGCCCATGAGCAAATTTCAAGTGAGAGGACAGTGGTCCTGTGTCACCTTCCCAAAAAAAGACCAGTGAATCTGATTGTGGTGTCCTTCTCCTTCCTAAACGACAAGGTAACATTATTATCTATAGCTAGATAAGAAGAATATTTGTGTCCATTAATCTTCTTTCTTTTCATTATTCACTTAAAAATTCTCTTTGCCTTTTCCCTAATAATGAAAGTGTCTGAAAGGCCCTTGATTATATATGCCACATTTTTTATCCATTCATCCACTGAAGGGTGTCTAGGTTGGCTCCACAGTTTAGCTATTGTGAATTCTGCTGCTATAAACATTGATGTGGCTGTGTCCCTGTAGTGTGCTGTTTTTAAGTCCTTTGGGTATAGTCTGAGAAGAGGAATAGCTGGGTCAAATGGTTGTTCCATTCCTATATTTCCAAGGAATCTCCATACTGCTTTCCAGATTGGCTGCACCAATTTGCAGTCCCACCAGCAGTGTATGAGTGTATCTTTTCCCCACATCCTAAACTCATTCTGTCCTGGTATGTATTTTCAGGTCCTATTTCATGCAAATGCACTTACAGAAAAAAAAAGTGAACCTATCTGCTTTTTTTCTTCCTAAAGCAAACTGGACTTGCCTCACGTCATCAGGGCAATGGATCCTCCTGCAGGTATGTTTGGATTTCCCAGTGATGACAGCTTAGGGTCTGTGATGAATCTTATTTGCTGTTCCCTATTGTTGTTAGAAGACTAATTTTTTCTTTTAATGATTCTGAATACAGAATTTAAAATATTTTTCGGGTCTATCTCTAAGTGTGAACCCTGAGCTGTACTTAAATCCTTCCAAATTACAGAAACAATGGATTATTTTTAGCCTTATTTTCTGGAAATAGCTGCCACTCATTCACCCAAATATTCTTCAGGATTTTCTCCTCCTTGGTCCTTATATATGCCACAGTGGCTCTGCACCCAGCAGGGCACCTGGCTGTGGGTGGCTGTGCCCTTCCTGATGTGCAAGCTGTTTCTCCCTTGTGCTTGTCAGAGTTTCCCAGCTAGATCTCTGCCACAGAGAAGAACTTCCTGTCCAATTTTTTCTGAGATCCTAACCCACTTAAAGCAGGATGAGTCCCCCTCCCAGATTTCACTTGTCCATCTTACTTTAGCCATGGTAAAGTTGAAGTATGTAGCAACCATGAATCAAAGTGTGCTACTTTATTGCTGCTGGTATTATTATTATTTTGGTACCAGGGATGCAACCCAGGAGTGCTTGACCCCTGAACCACAATCCCAGAACTTTTAACATTTTATTTAGAGACAGGGTCTCCCTAATGTGCTTAGGGTATCTTTAAGTTTCTGAGGCTGGCCTCATCTTGTGATCCTTCTGTCTCAGCCTCCCAAACTGCTGGGATTACAGGTGTGCATCATTGCACCCAGGCCATGTTACTTCCCCTGTGACTTATGTCCTTCTCTATGAAAGGTGCAGTCTTTCTATTTTAGTTTCCTTTAACAGCATGTTAACCAACCAGGTTAGGAGGCCCCTTGATTACCCTGCAGGGAAGCAGAAAGTTTCATTCTGGTCCTGAGCCTCTGGGCTCTTCTGTGCTAGTCAGGTGTGAGTGGCAGGTGCGATGATTGGGAAAGGACATGCTGGAAAATTTCTCTTACTTAGCTCATTTATATAAAGGGTTCCTATTTACCAGAACTAATTCTAATGTCAATGAGTGATTAACCCAGATGTAGCGACATACTTTTAAAAATCACTAACATATTGTCTGACCATGTAAGTGAATCAGTACTCTGTTTGATGTTTGATTTGCTGATACATTATGATGTGATCTGAAATTTAGATGGAGGATGGGCACAGGAATCCCAGGGTCCTGGAGGCTGAGGCAGGAGGGTGTGAATTCGAAGGCAACCTCAGAAAATTAGCAAGGCCCTGGGCAACTTAGTGAGACCCTGTCTCAAAATACAAACGAGGGAGGGGCCTCGGGCTGTGTATCAGTGGTTGAAGACTCCTGGGTTCAATTCCGGGTAGGAAAAATAAACTCTTTGGTCACAGCTGGATAGATTCATAAATACGTAATTGTTCCTGTGTCTACACTATTTTTTGTTGTTGAAAGTGTTTGCTCACATTTCTTCATGCTCTGGAGAAAGGAGATCCATTTTTCATGCTGATACTGTGCAGTTTTGCCTTCAGACATATAAGACTTTCAGGTCATTTTAAAGTAACAATGAACTGATCAGGTCTTAATTTCTGAATATTCTTCTCATTCCTACTTTTTCTAAAACTTCCATGTTTCCACGACTACAGTTTTTGAAGTAAGACTGAAAATCATGTCCTTGAATGCTCTGATTTGCAGGTGAATTAAACATGCTACTGAAAGGTTTACAATGATTTAATGCCTTGCACATGTTTTAACACAATTAAACACAATGAAAGCAAAGTCTCTATTTCACAGATATGTCCCTCTCTATGAAAAAGAACACAATTTTAGAACTAAAATTTTAAATATTTATTTAAACATGTACATAAATGATTATAGTTAAATATAGATGTTTAGGTTATTCTTTAAAGCTTCATCAGTATAAGTTTTACCTACATGAAACAGTTGTACAAAAACATATGTATGTAATTTTATGTATAAAGATGTAAGGAATAACATCTGGGCTGTGATTATGTGTGCCTTGTGGAAGATCTTCCTAGTGTCATTTCTGGGCTTGTCATGGTAGCAAACCTGAATATATTGAATAAGTTAAAGAGTAAAATTTTATTCTTCCTGATCACCACATTTGGGAAAAGAAGAACTTTTTTCCTAATGGTGTAGAGAATTTCCCTTTTAGACAAACACTGCATGTTCTTACTCATGTACAAAACCTAAAAAAGCATTGCACACAATCTCCAAGAAATATTGTTCCAGCAGATCATTCAACAAATTCTCCAGCATAAATTTCAGTCTTGGGCATTTGATTCCAGAAAAATGTCACCTTGAACTTGTAATAGAGTAACATCTTGGAGAGCTCATCTTTCAGGAATGGGCTATACACGTGTCCTTTAATTAAAACCTTGAAACACCAACTGTGTTTTAAAACAACACCAAGTCTGTTTTAAATGTAGTTCTATTTACTACTCTGATTGTAAATTCTTGAAAATGAAAAAAAAATAACTATGCTCTTGGTAATATTTCCAGATTGTTCTAACATAGGCTAGTTATTCTGGCTGGAGGATGAACAAAAATGTGACATGTATAGCCACCTCAGAGGATTCTAAAAACAGACATAAAGTTTCGAGTCCTCAGAACAGGATTGTGCAAATGTTCTACTATGTTGGTTTTTCTATTTTTTTAAACTGGAATTTGAACACAGGAGCAATTAACCACTGAGCCACATCTCCACTCTATTTATATATTTTATTTAGACACAGGGTCTTGCTGAGTTGCTCAGAGCCTGTGTAAGTGGCTGAGGCTGGCCTTGAACTCACATCCTCCTGCCTCAGGATCCTGACATGCTGGGATTACAGGAATGGGCCCCCACGTCCTGTGGTAATTTCTTTCTTCTCTTTCTTTTCAGGCAGGGACACAGCTGATCTGTTATTAAAAGAACTGCATTGATTCTCCCAAGTCTTGTGCATGAAGTACTGTATGATAATAAAATTAGAAGCCAACATTACTGGAGAGCTCATTATGTGCCACAAACACTTCCAAAGTTGGTAGGCACACTTTACTTTTTCCCACATAGTCTCTAGAAGATTCACATAACAGGACTCTTTATGTGGACAGCTGAGATGACTGGACCTCAGCATCCCAGGGTGCTTAAGAAGAAGTTATGGTAAATGGCAGTTCAGACTCGCAACTTCAACCAGTCCAACATCAGAGTTCACACACCAATATTTTCTTTTTTATATATTACAAACATTTGGTCTGGTGAGAAATAAGCCAGAATTAACATGGTGCTGACATGAAGTAACTCCGTGCAGGTCTAATCTGTGGACACTCAAGTTTGGGAGGGTCTCACTTCCAGTTTCTTGCAATCAAACCCCCTGAAATTTGACCCAACTTGTAGACCTCCTATTATGTACCTTACAGACAAGATCAGGAAATGGAAAATCAAATAAGCTTCTGTCTTGCCCAAGACAACCTCAGACATGAGGTGATAGGAAGGAAATATATTCTGAGAGAGATTGCACTTCTTTTGAGACATGATTTTTAAAAAACCACCATCTCTTCTTATTTTTCAGTTTGAGACAGGGTTTAAGGAAGTTGCTTAGGTCCTTGCTAATTGGCTGACATCAGCATTGAACTTGCCATTGTCCCATCTCAGCCTCCCAAGCAACTGGGATTACATGAGTGCAGCACGGCACCTGGCTGACAATTCTTAATGTACAAGAAAACTGAAGTATTAATATGTATGCCGCAGTGGAGGTCCCAGTGAGATTGGAAGGTACTGAGATAAGGCGGTGCATGGAGATGCGTTCTCCAGGGTGTGAATAGAACATAGTATTTTTTTTTTAATTTGTGCTGGGGGCTGCTTGGTGGGTAAGTGCACAAGCAGCAAGTTACACCTGGTCCTTTTGACTCTGTATTTTGAAACAGGGTCTCACTAAGACGTCCAGACTGGCTTCCCCCTGTGATCCTCCTGCCTCAGCATCTTGGGTCATTGGAATTTCAGGCCGACACCACTGTGCCCAGCATCAGAAATGAATTTTCATGTGGAATAAAAATACAGTTGGATGAATCTTCTTTTTTCTTCATGGAAGTGGTGTTCATTTGAGATTGATGAAGGAGGTCAGATTTTTTTAAAAAAAGCATTTTTGTGTGTTACTGTGGTCACAATATTTTTTCTTTCCTCCATAAGATGAACAAATCAAACAGACTGTACAGTAATATTCACATAAGAAACACCGTGTACACCGTGACTGGTGTTGGGGTCATGGCCAACACCCTTCTTCTTCTCATCCACAACTCCTTGCACATTACTGGGCAAAGACCTAAGCCCACTGACCTGCCCATTGGTCTCCTGGCCCTAATCCACCTGGTAATTCTGCTCATCAAGGGCTTCATAGCTGCGGACATTTTTACACCTCAGGGGGGCAGGTGGGATGACCTGACGTGTAAATTTCTCATCTACCTGTACAGGTTGATGAGGGGGTTCTCCATCTGTGCCACCTGCCTGCTGAGTGTCCTGCAAGCCATCACCCTCAGCCCCAGGAGCTCCTGCTTGGCAAGGTTCAAACATAAATCCTCACGTCACAACCTGTGTTTCCTTCTCTTCCTGTGGGTCATCTATTCATCCTACAGTAGTCACCACTTCTTCTTCATTTCTGCTACCCCCAGTTGGACCTCAGACAACTTTATGTACATCACAGAATCCTGCTCCTTCATTCCCATGACCTTCTTCCTCCGGCACAGCTTGTCCATCCTGCTGACTTTCAGGGAAGTCTCCATTATAGGAATAATGGCCCTCTCCAGTGGATACATGGTGGCTCTACTGTGCAGGCATAAGAGGCAGTCTGGGTATCTCCACAGCACCAGCCTGTCTCCAGTGTCATCCCCAGAACTGAGGGCCACCCAGACCATCCTGCTGCTCATGAGTTGCTTCGTGGTCATCTCCGTCTTGGACACCGTTGTCTCCTATGCAAGAATCACACTGAAGGATGATCCAATATTTTACTGTATCCAGATCCTTGTGACCCATAGCTATGCTTCATTCAGCCCTTTGGTGTTTATTTGTAGTGAAAAACGTATAATTGTTATTTTCAGATACATGTGGAAGAAGACAGTAATCATTTCAGTAGGCAGTGGTGGATAAGTTCTGTTAAGGCAAAAAATCGCGCTGAATTTGGAGTGATTTATCATGACAGAGTGTTTAGAGTCTTTGGTTTAAATGCAATGCAAAGTCTCGCTCCCTCTGTTAAACCATCCACTTGGACATACGTGGATGACAATTACATCAAAGAAAGCCAAAACATGTGCCTCTCTGAGATATTATGGGGATTTCATGTTTCTCACTGGATCCTTAATAGGGGCCAGTGAGTTGGATGTCACTTGTCATAACCTGGGTTATTCCAAACTCTTTTTAGATACAACAGTTCCAATGCTTCTCAAATATTGCATCATCTCCATTATCTGTATTTTTTGAAACTACATTTGTAAACATATTCTACCATGAAATATCACATGATCCAGCACACACACAAGACACACTCATACACACACAGGCACACACACGTTCTACATGCAGGAAGTCAAACAGTCATCTTCACATCACTGCTCCTAAAACCATGCTTTAAATATTCAAACAAGAAACAACTCAACACCTACAATCAGAAGAATATGTAAACAATACACAATTGCCTCTGAAGATTCTGGAGTATCATCAGCTCTTAAAATGGAAGAATATTCTGGAACACGGGGCAGCACAGCTGAGTCCTCAAGTTACTTTACTCAGTGAAGCTGGTTTAGTCATAAAAGAACAAACATTATATAAATGTATTGAAAGAAGGTGGGAGTTGGAGTGGGCAGAGTGACTGAGCAGGAACAAAAGGGTGTCCAGAGACCAAGACAAAGGTGCAGCAGGGAGCTGTCCCTTGGTACTTGGATAACATCTATTAAGTTAGGAAGTGAGTGCTGTCGTGGGTGGTGGTGCAATAATGTGAATAGATTCCAGGCCACTTGACTGAATGCTGAAAAATATTCAAAAGTTTATGTTATTTATATTTTATCCTCATAAAAGTGTTTTTAATTATCAACTCATTTGTGGAAAATATTCTTTCTGAAACTATAAAGTAAGGCATAAGACTCTAAATGCGCCACAATGTCACTTGGTGAGCTTTGAAACATCAGAGCTGATTTGTCTCAGTGATTTGAAGATTGGTTTTGAGAAGCTCACTTCTGATCTCAGCCTCTCCCAGGAGAGGTGTTCTCCATACGAATACTGATAGGCGCCACTGTGGGGCGCTGAGCCTTCTAAAGACACCCATCATCGCAGTGGGTATCTTCCATGTTGAGGCTTCCTGGGTGAGAGGTGCATGGGGTCAGAACACCAGGTTTAGACAGTAAGTCACACGGGGAAGTTTACCAATCATGACAGCAGTGCTGCAAAAATTATGCACTTGTCATATATTCTACTTAATTAGAAAAATTAGCCAAATATAAAATACTCTCAAATCAAAGGTCTTTATAAAGTGTAAGTAGTAAAGGAAGCAAAGAATATGATATTAAACATTTTAAAAATCAGAAAAGGAACATAGAATAGAGGAGAAAAGGTGTCCAAAAGGTTATAAAACAGAACAAAGTGGCTGATTAAGTTATCATGAATAGCTGTTAAGTGTGAATCAATGAAACTCTTCCATCAATTGATATTGGGTGGCTGAGATCACAATAACAGCAACACAATCTTAAGATTGCACATCAAGGTGTAGCTGTAAACTAGGACAAAAGGACCCAAGAGACATGCAGAACATCCCACCAAGGGCAGAATACACTACTCTGATGTGCTCAGAGCAGCGCTCACAAAAGGAAACACACCAGGTCACAAACAAGCCTCCTCGATCTTAAGGACACTGATATCCTGTCAAGTGTATCAACAAGCACCACAGAGTGGAGATGAAATTGAAGACTGAAAATTGTCCATCCCATCTACGCGGAAATTAAACAACACCTTTTTACCAGTCACGCACGGAGAACTCACAAGTGAGGTCAGAAATTTCCTTGAGGAAAAATGAGGATCAAAGTACCACCTACTAGAACTTGGGGGATGCATCAGGAGGATGTCACAGAGATATAAAGTATCCATTCACAACTAAATTGAAAAAGAGAACCCTAGACACACACAACCTCGGAACACTGAGCTTGGAAAGTGGAACAAAGCAACTATTGATGGAGGAGAATGAACCAGTAACCCAAGACACCCCACCCCTCAAAAAAAAAGAGCCCAGAGACACGGGACTTCATGATGGAGGGCTACACATTGAACAATTAGCACCAAACCATCTTGATCTCCTCCAAATTGAAAGCATCTTCCATGGTGAAGACCTGGGTTTATCCATGGGACACAGGTGGCTCAGTACATGCGGATCATCTATAGGGACAACCAATACCATACAAATTCCAAGGAAGGAGAGACGTTGTGTCAGGAGTGAAATGTTCATATATGTATAAACACTAAAGATCCAACAGAATTCCTTTCTGGATTCTTTTTTTTAAAGAGAGAGTGAGAGAGGAGAGAGAGAGAGAATTTTCAATATTTATTTTTTAGTTCTCGGCGGACACATCATCTTTGTTTGTATGTGGTGCTGAGGATCGAACCCGGGTCGCATGCATGCCAGGCGAGCGCGCTACCACTTGAGCCACATCCCCAGCCCCCTTTCTGGATTCTGACAGGCATTCAGCAGAACACAAAGGAAACATCCTAAGAATTCTGCTTTGTTTCTTTACAATTGCCACAAAATTTGTAAAAAGAAAACTCAGAAAACAATCCCCACAATAAACCAT
This sequence comes from Spermophilus citellus, assembly GCF_964194105.1. Taxonomy (NCBI): domain Eukaryota; kingdom Metazoa; phylum Chordata; class Mammalia; order Rodentia; family Sciuridae; genus Spermophilus; species Spermophilus citellus. The sequence continues at coordinate 1,592,133 of NW_027673039.1, read as the reverse complement.
TATAAAGAGCAAAATACTGAGGCATGAACTTGGCCAGGGAAAGAAAACACTTGTATCCAGAAAATTATAATGATGCAAGAAATTAAAGCAATCAATGAATCAGAGGAACCATGCATCGTATTCATGATGTGAAGAATCAATATCAAAATCTCCATACTATAAGAGTTATGTACAGATCAGATGCAATCTATCCAAATATCAGGAGGGTATTTTATAGAAATAGGAAACCAGGTAGCTAAAATCCACATCACATGCAACCATACGAGACCCTGAATAGGTAAAACAACCGTGATAAACAACAAAGCTAATGGAATCATACTCAATTTTTAAATATATCATGAAACTATGGTAATTAAAACAGTGTGTTAAGGCTGGGGATGGACCTTGGAGATGTAGCCCTTGCCTACTCTGTGTGCACAGGACCCAGGGTTCATCACCAACACTTGAAAACCACACATGCATACAAAAGAAATAAAAAAAGGAAGAAAGAAGAACAACATTATGTTATTTGGAATAATGTAAACCTATAAACTAGTGGAACAGAATGGAGTGCCTTGATAAACGTCCTCATAAAACGTCATGAAGTAATCTTTCAAAGCATTGCCATATATAGCCAATGTAGTTTGAATAGTCTTGTCAACAGATATTCATATGCAAAAGAAAAATGATGGACCCTTGTCCTACGGCACACACAAGGATCAAGTCGAGATGGATTGAAGACGTAGATGTGAGACCTGAATCTGTGAACCTGCCAACCCCCCCAAAAAAAACAGAAATCTTCATGACATTGGAATAGGAAACAATTTTCAGGGATATCACACCAAAAGTACAGGCAACAAAGTCAGCAATATGATGACATGAAACTCAAAATCTTCTGTACAGAAAGGTAAACAGTCAGCTGTCAACAGACAACATACAGGATGAAGATTACATTTTCAGATTATATATCAGGAAAGAGGTTGATTTTCAACTTTTGGTGCTGGGGATGAAGCTCAGTTGTTAGTGTGTTTGCCTTGCAAGCACAAGGCCCTGGGTTCAGTCCCCAGCACCACAAAAAATAACCTTTATTAAAACCTCAGAACTTAGTAAAAAAATAATAACCTCATTAAAAACAGCACAAGATATGAATAGATATCTCACCTAAGCAAAAACACATATGTGGCCAACGAGCAAAGAAAAGATGCTCAACATACATCAATTCTCAAGGAAATGCCAATCAGAGCCACCACGAGGTGTCCTGTCACAGCAGTCAGGAGGGCGGTGATGTGAAAGGAAAGGTCACCATGACTGTGGAAGGTGCCCTGTGCCTGGTTGAATGCCTGTCAGGGCCCTCGAGAAATTCTGATTAATATCACCGTTGTACTTGTGTTTTGTAAGCAAAGTTCAATAAAGAACGGGATCTGAGCAGAAGAGATGGATGGACCCATATCTGCTGCCAATCTTTGCCAAACATAGTGTCTTGGGTTCTCCTGAGCACTTATCATGCATTTGATTCTTCCTTTTGACCTGCAAGTCCAGGTTCCCATCATTTCTCATTTATCTGAATCCTGGACAACTTCTGTTTTTATTTATCTGGATCCTGGACGTATTCTATTTGTGTATGCCCTGTGGTTGAATACATCCAGGTTTTCATATCTGGAAAATGTCATTTTTAACTCTATTATTGAAATATGATGCAGTCTTCATGTATAACATTTGGAGGGAAAACAGTTTATTTATTTGTTTTTGTTTACACTTTTAAGATACGGAGGGGATGTGGGGGTAGAAAGATAGTAGAATGAAACCGACATTATTACTGTATGTATATATGTGATTGCATGGCCAATATGATACTGCAACAGGTACACTCAGAAAAAATGAGAAAAATGTATCCCACCTATGAATGATATATCAAAGTGCATAAATGCATCCTACTGTCATGTGTAACTAATTAAAACAAATTTAATTTTTTTTTAAATATGGTCTCATTGTCTTCTGGGTCCCAGGGTCTCAGGAAGCAATGTGCTTTCACTGTGCTCTAGGGCCTCTGATGTTCTGATTTTGGAGGGCGTGCTCTGCTTTTAAGACAACCTCCTGATTTCAAGAAGTTTAAATGCAAAGTGACATTGTCATTTGGGTATATTTTGAACATATCATAACTCAAATAGAAATACTATGGATATATGTGACTCTGTACTCTGTATAATTTTTCCAAGTTTTAAAGACCTTAGAAGGAAGTTGGGTTCTATATCAAAACCTCAGCTTACACAGAGTAACCCTTCATTTCTGCAAAACATCTGCTAGGATTTTTCTCACAAAGCCTTATTTATCCAAAACTAATTTCACAAATTACAAGCAAATAGAGTCAATCCTGACCCTGTACTCAACCACTTAGGTGCATGATAGTGAGGCTGCAAGGATATTTAAAGAGAAAGGGTGGTGGTTGTTTCTCATTCCTGGTAACAAAATATCCAGGAATATAAGTTCCTAAAACTTGGGAAAATAATATTTATGCCCATTAATCTTAGATTTTGGGATATCAGGATTTTTGCTGGGGTTATGGGTGTGCACCACTATGCCTGTCCCCCATTTCTTTTAAAAAAAATTCTCTCTTCTCCCTGAACTGCTGGAGACTTATTTAAAAATATTGGTAATGTCAATATTCTGAAACAGAAACTATACTTACAACTTTTTAGGTTTACAAGGAATTTTGTGTGATTCTTAACCTGATCTCAGCAAGAGGATTTCCATTCATTTTGACGATATTTTGATATAGGATTCCTTCCAGTTTTTTTGGTTAATATTCTTTCACAAAGCTTGTAAAAAAAATTATTCCATTATTTCTTTTATCTCTTACTCCCTTTTATTCTTTTAGTTTTGGATCTGTAATTATGCAAAGTTTTGAATGTTTATAGCTTATGCACACTTCTTATTAATTAATTAATCATTTTTTGGGGGAAGCTCTACCCCCGAGCCCCATCCCCAGCCCTATTTTGTGTTTTATTTAGACACAGGGTCTCATTGAGTTGCTTAGGGCCTCACTCTTGCTGAGGCTGGCTTTGAACTCACGATCTTCATGCCTCAGCCTCCTGAACTGCTGAGACACATGCATATGCCACTGTGCCCGGCTCATATTTATTTTATTTTTTGTTCTTTTAAATTATACATGACAATAGCATCTACTTTGACATATTTATACAACCATAAAATAGGTCTTATTCTAATTAGTTTCTAGCCCTGTATTTGTACATGATGTGGAGATTTACTGTGGTGTATTCATATATGTGCAGAGCAAAGTCAGGTCAGGTTTATGTGACTGACTTTATTTTTTATGACCCTCCTCCCTAAATTGTAGAAGACCTCAGAAGAAAGCAAGACCTCCCACGTTCTTGGATAAACAGAATTCATATTGTTTGAAAACACAATACTACTGAAAGCATTCTACAGATCCAATGCAAGGATCTTTCATTCCTATTAAAGTCCCCATGATGTTCTTCATATAAATGTCCCACTAAACCTCACTGCCACAGACTCTAAGAGGGGATGAGGGATTGACAGCACACGTTCTATGGATTCAGCACCTAAGGGACCTTCTAAGACAGCTAGCTGTCCCCTACCAACATCTGACCGAAATCTCCCAACCCCATGAAGCAGAGATCAAGAGCCCCATTTTACAAATGAAGAAACTCAGGCTTTCTCAAAAGACAAAACCTTGCAGGGAACACTCCTAAAAGGAACTCTCAGGTCCCACAGATTTCTTTGGCCCTGAGGTTTGTGGAAAAACCCAACAAGACTTATAGGCATTTGCCCTATGACACTCTCAAAGGCATCTTGCAAAACGAAGGCTTTATAGAAGCAAGTGATTTATTGTGTATATGTACATTACATGCCACAAATGTATACTTTAAATGTGTACTTTAAAAAGGTATTTTTAAAGAGGTAAGCCAGGTGGGACCTTGCAAGCTTGTAATCCAGCAGCTCGGGAAGCTGAGGCAGGAGAATTACAAGTTCAAATCCAGTCTCACCAACTTAGGAAGACCCTGTCTCAAAATAAAATACAGAAACAAATGGCTGGATATGTGGGTCAGTGGTTAAGCATTTGTGGGTACAATCTCCAATACCCCTCACCTCCCCAAAAGAAATAAAGTAAAAAAAGTGTCATCCAGTATTATGATTTTGGATGTAATTTTATTTTATGATCTCTTCTCAGATAGCAAGGAATACACAGGCTCACACATTTGAATTGAAACTTTTTTCCCTAGAAACCAGAGCACAATACTTGATCTTTCTGTAGTATTGGTTTAGTAGAACACTAAAGGGACTCATGGGGTGGGGATGCTTCTGATTGAATTCTATTTCATGGCTTATGAAAATCAGAACCTCCAAAAAGAGAAGAAAATTCTCCCAACATTGGCAAGGATTCCTGAAACATCCCAGTAATGACAGTTGTAGGGAGAAGTCAAGGCTGAATTCAGACCCTCATCTCACATGGGGATCTAATTGTGTATTTTGCTTTCCAAGAAGATGGACTCAAAACACTCTGGGCAGAGTGTAGTAATCCTCCAGTTCCTGGTGGGAAAACTCATCTCCTGCATCAAATTCTCTGAGTTACACTAAAACTAGTTGCTGCTCTTAAGCCTGAAGGCTCTACAAGAACCAAGCTGATGAGCAGAGCCCAATGCTGTGGCTTCAGGGAAAGTTTACACGCAGCTCTGGCGCCACCTCGTGTCCAATGCGCAGCTCAGCACGTCTAACAGAGGGAAATGACACTAAGCACAGGAAGCAAGCACCAGGTGGGATAGGTTGACAGATGTCCTTGGAAGTTTGTGGGACTCATGGGGATGCAACTGCAGAAGGCGGCGAGGGCCATCTCCTGAAGGAGACCTTTATCTCAGGTAGGAGGGTCTCAGGGCAGCTGTGTGACACGATGAGAGGTGACAGTGTGACAACTCAGCAGTGGAAACGTCCCCATGGAGGGTGTCAGGACATCAGGGACATAAAGGAGCCCGTGCCTGTTTGGCGCCTGCATAGCTCTGGTGCTGCCTAGTGTCCTACGCTTGCTCAGCGCCTGGACTCTCGGGCCAGACCAGGAACAGGAGGGGACACAGGGACTCCTGGCCAGGGCTCTTCATCTGTGTCCTCACTGTCCAGGGCAGAGCCTGCACACGGAGTATTGACTATTGTCCACCTGTCCATCTCCACGACATCGCCATAAGCATGCTCTCCCTCCCCCCTCCCCGCCGCCACCGCCATGCCATCCCTTAGAGACCCCAGGGCTGTGCTGGCCTCTGTTCAGCCTGAGAGGCGGCGTCGCCCCTGTCCTGCTGTATCGAGTCCTCAAGGTCGCCCTGGCGGGATCGAGGCTGCTCACGGTCCACGCTTCTCTCCCTGCCCAGGGCCAGGACGCTCTGCCCTGGGCAGTGCGGGGGACTGTGGGGGCCGGTCCAGGACCAGTGGTGACAACCGCGCCACCCGCCACCCTCTCGGTCTCCAGGTCAAGCCATCTACACCGCAGGCACAGGAGGGGTCTCCATGACACGCCGGGACCACGGGCGCGCCCAGAGACCAAGTCTCCAAGGTGACTTCTCAGGACCCTCCCAGAGAACCCTGGACCCCAACCCACCTGGACACACAGAGAGTCAACCGCGTCCGTGAGGAGGGACAAAGAAGGTTGTGCAGCGGGTCCTCAAACTCCCTCAGCGGCCTCCTGTGTGAGGGGGGAAACTGCGGCCCAGCACAGCGGACTCTGGGGGGCCCAGCACAGAGGACTCTGGGGTCACATCTCAGGCCGCGGGAGCCCCAGGGCCCGCTCCCAGCTGGGTCCATGGCGACCTCTGAGGGGATTTCCAGACACACTCGCCTCTCAGGTTCCTTCACCTAGTGCGCATGCGCCCATGTCGCCCTCAGCTCCCTGGAGGCTCCTTGTTCCAGCACTGCGCTCCCCTGGGGAGCCCCAGGGCAGGGCGCGCCTCCCACGTGATTCTGCTGGCCCCGCCCCCTCTGCTCTTAGGGGTGGGGCTCCACTCAGCCCCTCTCACTTCCGCCCCCAGCCGTGCCCACTAGTGGGGCTCCACTCAGACCTTCTAGCTCCGCCCCCAGCTCCACCCATTCGCTGGCCTCCCCTTGCTCTGCTCGCCCCCACCTGCTTCCTTAGGCCCCGCCCCACCCCGCCTTATGGGGTGGAGCTCCATTCACTCTGCTCGGTTCCCCCCCAGCTCTGCCCATTCGCTGGGCCCCGCCCCACCCATTGCTCCTAAGGGTTGGCCTCTCAATACCTCTTCTCTCAGCACTTTGGCTCCGCCCAGCTCCTTTTGCCAAACCGGACAGGTGAACAATAATGCTTCTCAATGACTTCTCAGTGACACTTCCACCTCAGAAGGAATTTGGAGAGGAGTCCCCTGCTCCAGGTCACCAGGTAGAGATGGGAGATGAGGCTGGTGGGAGCCTGCCTGTCTTCTGCTGCCAGTTTGCATCCCCAAAGCAGGGAGTGAAGCCTGCACCTGTGGTCCCTCAGTGCTTCCTGGGTGCACATGAGGTTTCACAAGGAGGCACCAGGGTCTAGACTCCTTATGCCATAAGGAGACTCAGGTATGATCCTTTCTCTGTGACTGAAAATTTGGATAGAAGCTAGGATGCTGGCCCTGACCATAACCTTGGTGGTGGGTGAGGTTAATGCAGGAGGATCACAAGTTCAAAGCCAGAGCTCAGCATTGTAGGGAGGTAACTGACTCATAGTGGGGTAGGGAGAGGGAGCATGGGAGGAATAGACAGACTCTAGAGAGAGCATAGGGGTGGGAGGGGAAGGGAGGGGGCAGGGGGTTAGCAAAGATGGCGGAATGTGATGGACATCATTATCCAAAGTACATGTATGAAGACATGAATTTGTGTCTTTATATACAGAGTTATGGAAAATTGTGCTCTATATGTGTAGTAAGAATTGTAATGCATTTCACTATCATATATTTAAAAAAATAAAAATATTTTTATTTCTCTATGGGCCTTTTAAATATTTATTTATATTCAGTGCTGAGACTTGAACCCAGTGCCTCACACATGCTAGGTAAGTGCTCTACCACTGAGCCACAACCCCAACCCCATAATTTTCTTTTTTATTTTGAATGAGTAATGCTGCAGTCTGGCTGGGCAAAATTCAGGAGCCACTTATCAAGCAGAAATGAACTTTATTTTTAGAACACAGGCCTCACCACAGGAGCTCTTCAGGAATTCCCTCAGAGCCCAACTGCCACCACCGGCTTTCCACAAGCCTCTCAACCCCCCACCCCACTCCTCCTGCTCTTGAGGCTGATTGGCGGGGTCGTGTGGGTGGAGCCAGAAAAAGTCCCCCAATGAGCAGCTCCGTGGTCTGAAAGGGCGGGGAAACAGACCAATGAGCATCACGGCAAAGGAGCCAATCAGCTGGCAGCTGGAAGTTTGCTGCAGCTGGAAGTTTGCTGGAGCCCCTTCGGCTGTGGCTCTCAACAGAGTAATATTCCATGGTGTATATATCCTATATTTTCTTTATCCATTCGTCTGTTGGAGGGCAGTTTGGTTGTTTCCATAGCTTAGATGTTGTGAATTGAGCTGCTCTAAACATGGATGTGGCTGTGTTACTGTATTACAGTGGATTTTTAAAAAACATTTTAAAATTGTAGTTGGACATAATAACTTTTATTTATTTTTTATGTGGTGCTGAGGATCAAACTCAGCACCTTGCATATGCTAGGTGGGTGCTCTACCACTGAGCCACAACCCCAGCTCCCTATAGTATGTGGATTTTAAGTCCTTTGGGTATATAATGGGGAGCGGGATAACTGATTCAAATGATGGTTCCATTCCTCGTTTTCTGAAGAATCTCCATATATGCTGAGAGCCATTGCCAAGTAGGAATGACGCATCAAAATTTCCTTGCTAGCGTACCCCATGTTAAATGGATTTCGCTGTTGACATTAGGGCGTTCCTGGTTTAAGACAATAGGGGTTTTAGGGAAGTTGGAGGTTGAAGATTATTGCTGCCGGGATTAGGGTGTTCCTGCTGCTTGTTCCCAGTTGAGTTCTCGTGAGATTCAAAGGAGATTAGGAAGAAAGCCTCGTGGGGTAGGTGAATGGGGAGGAGGAGAACTGGGATTGCCCCAGAACATGTGTAGAGGCTGGTGTGAGTTCGGGAATAAAGAATTGCTGTTTGAATCTACAAAGCTGTGTGGTGGCTCGTGATTCTGTGCCCAGCCAAGACATTGGCACATATAGCTCTCTGTAGGAGTTGAAAAAATTTTAAAAACCCACCAGCAATGTATGAGTGAAATTTTTCCCCTGCATCCTTGCTAACATTGATAATTGCCATTCGGACTGGATTGAGCTGGAATCTCCCCGTGTAGTTTTAATTTGCATTTCTATAATTACTAGAGATGTTGATCATCTTTCCATGTTTGCTGACCATTGGTATTTCTTCTCCTGTGAAGTGCCTGTTCAGTTACCTTGTCCATTTGTTTGGTGTTAAATACATGAGTTCTTTGCATATCCTGGAGATGAATGTGTCTATTTGAGGGGTGGCTGGCAAAGGCATTCTCCCATCCTGTTGGCTCTCTCTTTACATATTTTTTAAAAATATTTATTTTTTAGTTGTACAAAACACCTTTATTGTAAATCATTTCCTCGCTTGTATTAAAAACTATGTAATGTTTTGAACGACCAACAATAAAAAAAACACCTTTATTTTGTTTATTTATTTTTATGTAGTGCTGAGGATCGAACCCAGGACTTCACATATGCTAGACAAGCGCTCTACCACTGAGCCACAACCCCAGCCCAACATTCTTGATTTTTTCCTTTACTTTGAAGAAGCTTTTTAGTTTGATAGCATCCCATTTATTGATTCTCAATCTTCCTTTTGCTCTTTACGGATCTTGCTAACGGAGTGTGTTCCTATACCAACATGATACTGAGTTAGGTCTATATTTTTCTTCCAGTGGACACAGAGTTTCTGGTCTAATACCTAGGTCCTTGGTCATTTTTAGTTGAGTTTTATTCAGGGTGAGGAGGCATAGAGGTTAAATTTTATTGTACTACATATGGATGACCAGTATTCCCAGCACCGTTTTTTTTTTTTTTTTTGAAGAGATGACCCTATAGAATTCCTGAAAAAATGAAAAGAAATTGGCTTAAAATGTTTTTTTTGCTTCTTTTGCTATCTTAATAATGGATATTTTGTTATTTTTATTAACCTGAAACAGAAGTGAAATTCTGGGGCTGAGCTTAAAAATACCAGAAGACATATTACCCCAACCACATGGTCTGTGTGAGAGTGAACCAAGAAGATGGTCTCACATTTTAGAGAGAGGATCCCACCAGAGCCACTTGGAATCCATGGGAGGATCCAGGAACCACCGTCCCAGACTAAAAGTGTTACAATATATGACGTGGGTTTGAACTAACTTGAATATGGGATTTAAAAAAGGAGAAAATGCTTGTGGGCTACATGATTGGGAGCCTTCAGATCCATCACACAGATGTGTCCAGGGAATTAAGAGAAAAGTTTTGAGTCCGATTCTCCCCAGGTTGCTTCTATCCACCAGAGACTAAAGTAAAAGTAAGAGTCAGGTGACATGTTCCACTGGGGGAAGCCACGGTTCTGTGATCTCCAGTGGAATCTTGTCACCTTCTTGCAGAAGCTAAAATTAAAGCCCCACAGAGAGGTGAGTTAAAGACGTCTTTTCCTTAAAACAGTGCAGGATCCACTCAGGATCCCTGACTCCATATGCGACCTGCCCAGGTAAGTGCCTTTCTCTTCCTGAGATGCAGCACCAGTGTGTGAGAGGCTTCTGTGATTGTGATGAAGGATCAAAATACCCAAGTGATACATTAGGTTCTAACATAGCAATAAATTATGCATCCAGCTCTACCCACACTCAACAGCTCAGAGGACAAATTAGAATTCAGATGAACGTTTTTTTCTTACTAGATTTTGCCCGTTGACTTGGTGACTCGTGAAAATTTGATAATTTTTTAATAAGAAAAAATATTTTAAGTAAATTATTTTAGGTTTCTCTCCATTTCTCAGACTACAGGGAGTTTAATTTGCTGCTCTATTGGTTTTCAAAGTGCATACTAATAAGGGTCCTGGTTATTTTCTACTTCAGCATGACTAATCCATATTCCTATTCACCCAGGAAGAGAAAAATGTTAACCCGAGAATTTTATTAAACACACTTTGGTTTTCCTTCTCTTTTCTCAAAAACTCAATTCAAAATACTTTAAGCATTTTCTTCTAATACTGAGATAGCGAGAAATAATAATATATACCAAAAACCTTTTAATTGATCGGAAGGAAATGATGTGGTTTATTTTTTCAAATATGATACTTTTAAAGAAAGTTTATTCTCTCATTTTAGAGAAGTAACAAATAGCATTTTCTTATGCTGATGTATGTTGTCCCCGTTTTGATCTCACAAAAGTAAACCAATGGTGCTTTCGCTGCCCAAACGTTTTGAAGTATAGCAGGGACTAGGGGTGTTGGTGCTTAATATCACAACCAAGGGACAGTAGTGACTGCCCCTTCCTGGCTTCCAAAGGTCTAATGGTGTCCTCTCTCCAGGTCATCAAGGAGTAAGGGGATGATAGTGGAGAGGTGATGGTGAACTTGATGGTGCACCTGCAAAAGCAGCTATGTCCCCCTTTCTCCTTCCAGCTGGTGTCTCTCCACACCCAGGCCCCAGAAGCCCAAGGTGCTGTGGGTCTGCTTTCCTCACCGCCAACTGGGGTGCACCAACTGGGGTGCAGAATGTGAAATATTTAAGTGATGGCTCCATGGTCAGTGCAGGAAAGTGCATCTCCACTGGGTTACAGTTCCCTGGAAAGGACTTCATACCATCAGCTCTAAGGACCCTGGAAATAGTTTTTTAAGAAATAAATTTTCATTCCCATTTGTTCTCCACTTAGGTTTCTCCTCTAATCTGCCCTCTTAGACTTTCTAGTCCTTCCCCACTGGACCCTCCCTCACTGGGACCTGTCTCTGAACTTCTTTTGCACATTATTCTCTTTGGATTTATGTCATCATATTCAGAACCTCCAGTCTGAGGAGACCTTGTTTCCACCAGGTTTAAGTCATGACCTCGGGCTCGGCCCATCAGAGCTGCCAGGAGCTGCTGCAGCTCCTCTCTCCCCAGAGCTGAGGAGAGCGTCTGGGATCATCCTGGTACTGGACAGGCTTCTGTCTGCACCCTGATCTTGTGGACGGACTAGTCATGGCAGGTGTGAGTGGGGTGAGGCACAGCCAGGAGGGGACAGGCTCAGAGGATTCCTTTTAACTTGCTTTTATGAAATGTCCACATTTTCAGGATGTTTTCTAACAAAACTGATAAATTAGCACAGAAGTAGCAACATTGCATTCTTTACAAAACATTTGCCTGTGAACCATGGAGGGCCCTGTGGCTCTCACTGATACACACGTGTGTGACCTGCACAGTGTGCACACGGCCAGCTGCTTCTCTGCCTGCTGTGTCCTGGTGCTGCAGGGAGCTGATGCCTGTGGGGGACCCGTGACAGCATTTAACTCTGCCACTTCCCATGATCAACATTTTACTAAAATGATAAGGTTTTCCAGCTGCAACCAGGAAATTTCTTCTATAGAAAAAAAGAGTAATTTTTTAGTTGTTTTCAGGCAATGCTCCCCAGAAAACCCAGTTCTCTACCTGTGTTTGCAAGTCCATGGCCCCTCCTGGCTCTGTCCCTCCCTCCCATAACGATGCATGCAAGGTGGCCACCCCCCTGGCAGGGCTGAAACCAGAGTCCTGGGCCTTCCATCCACAGATATATCAAGTAGCTGTTTCTCCTGTTTTGTTTTGGTTTTTTTTTTATGCTCTCCATGTTATTTTCTAATCTTCATTAAACTGGATTGAAGACAAACCTGTAATTCATAACATTATAGAAGGGAATCATCATTATTTCATTTTCTGTAATTTTTTAATGGCCTCTTCAAGTGTTACATATCCAGTTTATGTTGCTGTAAAGGTATTTTGGCATCAAAATGTGAGTGTATATCTTACAACTCACTTTAAGTGTGTACACAGGAGTAGGCATCATCTATCCATAGCTACCTGTAGTGCTGTGCCTACTAATAACCATCTGTGACTCTTCAAATGTGGAGACTCCTAGACCATTATATTACCATTTTTTACTTTTTTGTTTTTCTTGAGCAGAATAAGGGAGGGAATCTTCTTTACCTGTATGTGTAAATGAAGAAAAAAAACACTTCTTACTTAATGAATCATTTGGAAGAGATTACATTTTCTAATGTCATTAATTAATTTCCACTATTTATAATGACACGTCCACAAAGATTTCAAAGCAATCATTTAACTAGGCTAAAAAATTTAAATTGTCTGGACTCCTTGCTGTTTTTTTCTCACACTTTGTAACTCATGTTATCAAACTATAATTTTCTAGGTAGCTGTTGAAGTGATTGCTTGTCTTACCCACTTGTTTTTTATATGATAGAATGTGGAGATATGTTGCTCACCTCATTGTAAATGTTAGATATTTCATAGCTATAAAGCAGAATTAAGATGGAAATAAATAAAGTACCTTCATTCTATAGGGAGCTATACCATGAGATTGTCACCATCAAATTTTCTATTACACTATTTGTCTCTCTCTCCTATACAGAAATATCATTGTTGACTCAAAGAAGACATGAAAACTTGTTTTCTTATGTAAACTCTATTATCAGAGTGAGTTTGAGTTTCTTTCTCCTAATTAAAACACTAAAAACTCTGACCCCAAGAGTACTTAAGATTCTCCTGGTGTGTTTGTGCATTGCATGACTATTACCCCAGCAGCTTTGGAAGCTGAGACAGGAGGTTGGCCGGTTCAAGTCCAGCCTCATCAACTTAGTGATACTCTGTCTCAAAATAAAAATAAGGGGCTGGGGTTGTGGCTCAGTGGTAGAGCGCTAGCCTAGCACATGCAAGGTCCTGGGTTCGATCTTTAGCACCACATAAAAATTTAAAAAAATATATTGTGTCCAAATACAACTAATAAATAAATATTAAAAAAATAAAAATAAAACAGTTAGGGATGTGACTCAGTGATTAAGCACCTTTGAGTTTAATTCCTGGTTAAAACACCACACACACACACACACACACACACACACACACACACAAATCATGATTACTTCTCCCCATTTTCCATATGCCGAAGAGCGGACAGATAAGAAATTTTGGAATTAAATCCTGCTAATAGTGGATGATTCTGCCCACCTAGATATGGATTTTCTGGAATAATCAAATATATATAAAATAATATAAGTGGTTATGTAAACCTGGGTTCAATATCTGGTGTGTATATATATATATATATATATATATATATATATATATATATATATATATATAAACAATTTCAAGAAGTCTGCATTCAGAGCTAATATTTTTCATATTTTTCTCTAAACTGGTGATGAGCAATCCAGAATAGAGAACACTGAAAATATAAAACTGTATGGGGCTTCATTCAGCATCTACACTCTTTCCTTGAGAGTACTATGTGGACATTCCAGCCATCTGCCCCACTTGAACTCACTTTGGATGCTACCTACTGAGCTATTTATCAGGTTGCTGCACATGCTGAGAAAAATTAATCCTGGCCCTACTCATGAAAAACATTGGAGATAAACAGAAAAGATATTATTCTTGAGTACTGAGAGTTTGCAAAGGATGAATTTAAAAAGTGCCCACATACTTTGAGGTGGGCCAACTTGGTGGGAGGGGAGGTTGAAGCTGGTAACCACTGTGATGATGAGAATTTTATCTTTATTTGATCCTCACACATGGACTGTATATGTCTTTTTACCAGAAAAAAAGAAAATGACCAAGACCAGCACACTTTTTATTTTTATTGCTGTAAGAAATGTCTTTTCTTCTCAAATTGTCCTTGGGGTCACAGCCAATGTCTTCCTCCTCCTCTTCCACATCTTCACGTTCCTTGTACAGGGCAGGACCAGGCCCATGGACATGGCCATCACTCACCTGGCCCTGATTCATCTGCTGATGCTCATAATCAGGGTGTTCCTGGATATAGGCATTTTTGGGGTTCAGGATATTTGGAATGACTTCACATGTAAAGCCGACATCTACCCATACAGGCTGAGGAGGAGCCTGTCGGTCAGCACCACCTGCCTGCTGAGTGTCCTGCAGGTCACCACCCTCAGCGTAAGAAGCTCCTTTCTGGCCAAGTTCAAGCACACGTCCCCACAGCACAGTCTGTGGTGCTTTCTCATTCTCTGGTTGTTCAACATTTCTTTAATGTTCATATTTTAGTCTCTATTGGAGGCCCCTCCAATGACACATTAGATGCTTGATTTTCCATTGAATCCTTCAGTGTTTCCCCCACAGGTCACCACTTCAGGGTCTTATTTTCCCTGGTAGGAATACTCCGGGATGTCCCCCTTCTCGGGCTCATGGCCCTCTCCAGTGGATACATGGTGGCTCTCCTGTGCAGGCATAAGAGGCAGTGCCAGCACCTTACAGCACCTGCAAGATTGCACAAGCATCCCCAGTGCAGAGGGCCACTAGGACCATCCTGCTCCTCATGGGTTCCTTTGTGGTCATGTACTTTGTGGTCTGTGTGATCTCTTCCTCTTATGGAAAAATGCATAAGAAGGACCTGGTTTGCCTTGTGTTCCAGAGGCTGGTGGGCAACAGCTACACCACCGTCAGTGCTGTGATGTTCATTAATGCCGAAAAACGAATAATCCTGTTCTTCTAATCCACACTGGGGAGAATGGGGACATTTTTAAGCAGGGCCAGATGATCCCAGCCCTGCAGCTGTGCCCAGGGGCCCCTCACTCTCCTCTGACTGCCCCTTCCACTGCCCCTTCCCCTCCCTCTTCCCAGTGTCTTCTGAGCTGAACTTCCATATGGGCAACCTTTTTAGCCTCCATACATGAGGGAGGACAGGCAGGGTGTTTTCTAAAAAGAAAATTCTATACATCATTAGAAAAAAAAATTCATGTTTTCCAAAACGTGATCATAAGGCAAAGTAATAATTTTGTTCTTTCACTCACTCAACATTTTTCAGTCTGCTCCCATGACAATCATCAAATGACACTAGAAAGATTTTCCATGAGGGCATATCTGTTTTATGGGTCACAGAAGATAATAGGCACAGAGCCCCATTGTTCTCTGGCATATTTATACATAAAAATTGCATCAGGGCTGGGGACATAGCTCAGTTGGTAGAGCGCTTGCCTCACATGCACAGGGCCCTGGGTTCCATCCCCAGCACTACATAGATCTGCTCTCATACACCTGCTTTATTTAAGGTAAAATAGATACCGAGGAGGCTTTAAAGAGTCGACTTATATAACACACATAGTATCATTTCTCTACAAAATTGTAAAAAAAATGTAAATGATAGTTCTAAAAGTGTGTTCTTTTCTGCCATTTCTTTAAGATGGAAATTTTGGAGGACATGCACTTCAAGTATTGTTGCTGGCCCTGGCCTTGAGGACAACATGTCTCACATATTGACACACCTGGACATTTTTTTTTGTGCTTTTCTATGTGTATGTTATCATCAAATTGTTTTGGAAAGCAAGAAAATAAAAAAAAAACTGCTTGCACATCAATCACAAATGGGATTAGCAAGGCGTGTAGACAGTCTCTGTATTTTCATTGAGGAATTCACTCACACGCCAGGTTATTATTGACATGTATAACAACTTACACTTGTTATCCTGATGATTTTCTGGTTTAGTATTTTTTGTATATTTTTGTATATGCTTTGTTTATTTTTTTATCTCTTACTGATTATCATTGTGGATTGTTGGCTTTCTAGAGGGATTAGATTTGATTCTTCTCTTCTTATTTTTGTAACAGTGCAATAATGAGTTACTAAACTTCATGTGCATTTAACTATGTTTGCTAACATATATAATCATAGGGGGAGAGACTGAGAATAAGATTTGAGCTTTTCAAAAACCAATCTTCAAACCACTGGAAGAAATAGGATCTAATATTTTAAGCTCACCACATGGCATTGTGACACATTAAGAATTTTATCACTGGGCTGGGGTTGTGGGTCAGTGGTCTGGCACTTGCCTGGCATGTTTGAGGTGCTGGATTTGATCCACATAAAAAATAAATAAATAAAATAAAACATATATGTGTATCCATGTATATCTAAAAAAAATAAGAAAACAGAAATTGATCAGTCACTTTTTTAGTTTCAAAAAAGATATTTTCCACCACTGGGTTAAGATAATACATTCCCCAGTCCCCAAGTTCTGGGATTAGTGGAATGCCATTCTGTTTTCTGTGTCTATCAATTTGTGTACTCCAACATCAACCTCCTTTACGTACTTTTTATGCAATATAGGTTCTTTTATGACTGACTTGCTTCACCGTGTAGAATATCTTCAGGGCTCAGCTATGTGGCATCCTGTGCCAGAATTTTCTTTCATTTTAAGTGATAATAGTCCAGCGTCTGAAATAGGCCATAACATATTGTTTATGTATTCTTATGATTCTGGGTGTTGGGTTCTTTCTACACATGATTATTTAAGACATGGTTTTATGAGCAAGGCTGTGGAAATGACTGTTTGACTCTCTGCATGTGTGTGTGTGTGTGTGTGTGTGTGTGTATGTGTGAATGCACGCATGCACATGTGCACACATGCATGCTCTATGATGTGGTTTTTTATGGTAGCAAATGTTTACATGTATATTTTGAAAAAAATATAGATTACTGAGACAATACAATTATTGAAAATCATTGGGACTATTGCACCTAGAAATAGTTTGGAATAGCCCAGGTCATGAAAAGTCACATCCACCTCAGAGTCCCCCTTGGAGGACTCAATGAGAAACATAAAACACTGGTAATATCTCAGAAATACATATGGCTTGATTTTCTTTTATGTATTTGCCACTTACATATCCAAGTATATGGCTCTAACAGAAGAAGAACTCTGTATTGTATTTCAAAAAAACAGAGTATACACTGTGCCATGGTGAATCATCCCAAAGAAATCACATTTTATCATTTTAACATAACTTATCCATCACTGGTTATTGAAATATTTACTGTCTTCTCCCACATATATTTCAAAACACTAATTATACGTGTTTCAGTACTAATGAACACCAAAGGGCTGAACGAGGCATAGCTATGGGTCACGAGGATCTGGACACAGTAAAATACTGGATAATCTCCTATGCAAAAATCATAGGAGACAACACTGTCTAAGATGGACATGACCATGAAGCAACTCAAGAGCAGCAGGATTGTCTGGGTGGCCCTCAGTTCTGGGGATGACACTGGAGACAGGCTGGTGCTGTGGAGATGCCGGGATTGCCTCTTGTGCCTGCACAGGAGAGCCACCATGTATCCATTGGAGAGGGCCATTATTCCTATAAAGGAGACTTCCCTGAAGGTCAGCAGTATGGACAAGCTGTGCCAGAGGAAGAAGGTCATGGGAATGAAGAAGCAGGATTCTGTGATGTACATCAAGGTGTCGGAGGTCCAATTGAGGGTAGCAGCAATCAAGATGAAGAGGTGGCTACCGAAGGATGAGTAGATGACCCACAGGAAGAGAAGGAACACAGATTGTGACATGAGGATTTATGTTTGAACTTTTCCAAGCAGGAGCTCCTGGGGCTGAGGGTCATGGCTTGCAGGACACTCAGCAGGCAGGTGGCACAGATGGAGAACCCCCTCATCAACCTGTACAGGTAGATGAGAAATTTACACGTCAGGTCATCCCACCTGCCCCCCTGAGGTGTAAAAATGTCCGCAGCTATGAAGCCCTTGATGAGCAGAATTACCAGATGGATTAGGGCCAGGAGACCAATGGGCAGGTCAGTGGGCTTAGGTCTTTGCCCAGTAATGTGCAAGGAGATGTGGATGAGAAAAAGAAGGGCATTGGCCATGACCCCATCGCCAATCACGGTGTACATGGTGTTTCTTATGAGAATGTTACTTGTACAGTCTGTTGGCTTTGTTCATCTTATGGGGGAAAGAATTCTGTGAGCTCCTTTGGAAAAAGACAAGAAAATGTCCTTTTTGCAAATATGTCCTTCATCAATCACAATGGACAACCCTGCAATCAGGAAAATAAATAGGATTCATCCAAACATGCCTTTATTCCACATGATGAGTGAATTCTGGTGCTGGTCCCAGTGATGCCTGCCTGAAATCACAGTGACTGTGATGCTGGGTGCTTGTGAGGCTGAGGCAGGTGGATCACAAGGTTGATGCTACCATGGGTGTCTTAATGAGACCCTCTCTCAAAATACACAAAGAAAAGGACTGGGTGTAACTGGTGCTAGTGCACTTACCCACTGAGCAATCTCCAGCACAAAATAAAGCAAGCCAACATACAAACAAACCCCCTTAGTTTCTTTTCACACCACCCAGATCCCATGCACATGCTCTCCCTTTTCTTCATGTCTCCCAGTCTCGGCTGGGTTATATGTGCCCCTGGGGCACCCACAATGACATATATAATGATACCTCTATTTTCTTGTATATTGATAATTACCATCTGGGCACAGTGGCACACTCCTGAAATCCCAGGTGCTTGGGAGGCTGAGGTAGGAGAATTGGAAGTTCAAAGATAGCCTCAACAATTTAGGAAGGCTGTAAGTAACTTAGCACAACCGTATCTCTAAATGAAAAAAAAAAGGCATGTGGTGGTGTATCTCAATGTTCAGCAACCTTTGGGTCAATCCCTAGTCAAAAAGAATGCAATTTATCTTAAAAAATATTTTCCTCCTATAATCTCAAGTATGAGATTTTTTGGTGAAGACAGTCATACTTAATTTTCATGTGCCTCATCTTCTTGGTCAGGTACATAATGGTAGCTCTACAGTTTTGGGTGAATTGGACTGGGGCTGATTATGGAAAAGAGGACATGATCCCCTCCTAAGCAAAGAGTATCACAGATCCAATATGCACAGTTATTGCATGTCAGCACCATGTTAATTCTGGCCTATTTATTGCCACACCAAATATTTACAATATATAAACAAGAAAATGTTGCTGTGAAATTTGCAGTCAGATTAGTAAGTGTGTGTATATGACCTGCCAATTACAATAGCATTAGTTTAAGCACTCTGTGATGCTGAGGTCCAGTCATCTCAGCTATCAACATAAATAGGCACTTTATGTATACCATGGAGATATGATTGTTGTAAAAAATATAGTATGTGTTTACACATTGGAAGTTCTCTAGAAATTTCTAGAATTTCTGGAAATTCTCTAGAAATGTTTATTTTTATGATCATACAGCTCTTAATGCATGTGACTTGGAAGAATCAATTCAGTTATTTTCATAACAAAGCAGATGTGTTGCTGCCCGAAAAGAGAGGAGAGAACTTGGAAAATTCTGCTGGTCCTGGATGCACATGGCTGTAATCCCAGCACTTGGAAGGCTGAGGCAGGAGGATCCTGAGTTCCAAGCCAGTTTCAGCAAATCAGCAATAAAATATTAAATATTTCTCTAAACAAAATATATCTCTAAATAAAATATTAAAAACAGTGCTGGGGAAGAGACTTAGTGGTTAAGCATTCCTGAGTTCAATGTCGGGTACAAAAAAGTTAGAAATTACCACTATTGTAGAACATTTCCACAGTCTCTTTCAGAGAACTCTTTTGAAATTATAGGTCTGTTTCTGGAATCCTCTGACATGACTCTACATGTCACTTTTTTTTTTATCCTCAAGCCAGAATAACTAGCCTCAGTAAAATATTCCAGAAATATTACCAAGATCATAGTCCATTTCTTAGTCTTTTCCCATGGTTTACAATCAAAGTAATAATTATAACTATAAGCAAAACAGAGTTGTTCCATTTTAAGGTTGTGATTAAAGGATAAGTATCCAACCCAGTCTTGAAAGATGGGTCCCCACATATTACCTGGATTACAAATTAAAGGTGACATTTCTCCAGACTCAAGAATCCCAAGCCTGAAATTTATGCTGAAAAATTTGATGAGTGATATCTGTTGGGATAATATATTTTGTAGGGTGTGTGTATTTAATTAAATATCACTCATGTGAGATATACAGTATTGTAAAATATTTCTGCCACATAGTAGAAAAAATTATCGTCTGAAAATCAAACATATAAGGGTAATTTGTTTTATGGCTACTGGTTTAATAATGTCAGATTCTAAGGGGAAGAAAAATGTTAATCACTCACAAACACTGGAACCCATTGAAGAATTCAGACCTGAAGCACATATTTAGTTAAAACTTTTGGAGAACAGATTTCCTGATACAAAAATTTGTAACATTATTTGAAAAAAAGGTACCTGTAATAAGTACCTGTAATAAGTACCTTTGTAAAAAGGTCCCTGTAATGAGTCCATGGATCTTGTATACCAAATGGTAATAAATTCCTGGTTAAGTAAATTTTACTGCCATATTGCTATTGATTTGTAAAGTTCTTTATATAAATTATGGCTTTGTTTTCCTATTCTTTTTTCTCAATAAAGAAAAGCCAGTACAATCACCAAAGATGATCAAGGAGAAAAAAAAAACAGGTTTAAAAAATGTTAGAGTAATGTGACAAATTCCGCCATTCAGTTATCCAACCTATTCGAGTTGATTGCATAGTAATCACAGAAACACAAAGTAAAATACCAAAGTTATACATATCTCTAATCTTTTTTTTAGTTGTAGTTGGACATAATATCTTTATTTTATTTATTTATTTTTATGTGGTGCTGAGGATTGAACCCAGGGCCTTGCACATGCTAGGTGAGTACTCTACTGCTGAGCCACAACCCCAGCTCCATATCTCTAATCTTTATTGTTCACAAAAATGATGACTTGAGACCTATATTTACTGGTAATGATATAAGCGTGTTATCGTTTGTAAGATAAAATGTCCAGTGATAGCTTTCAAAGAATAATCTTTATTGGTTTGTTTATTTTGTCATCAGGGATTGAACTGAGGGGTGCTTCACCATTGAGCTACATCCCCAATCATTTTTTTTTTACTTTTCTATTTTTGAGACATGGTCTTTCTAAGTTGCTTAGGGCCTCACTAAGTAGCTGACAGTGGCCTTGAACTTGCCTCAGGCTCCCAAACTGCTAGGTCAAAGAATAATCTTAAATAGATACATATTATCATCGAAGAGCTACCATTGTAAAATTATTGTAAAATAACTTTAGCTCATGTAATATCTGTGAAATACCATTTTTTTCATTGACTTGAAAGCATTCTAAAAACCTGCAGGGACATCGCATTCTATTGTGTGTCTGTATGAATAGGTAACCACAAATTCCACAGTTATGTACAGTGATGCTATGTCAATAAACATTAAAATAAAGAATATTAAGTAAACCAGGAAATTCAGCTAGTGAATGAATAAGAATAAAAGCATGGGCTGTAGAAATACTTTACATTACTGAGCTCTTCAAGGAGTACAGTTTAATAACCTGTAAATCAGGGCACTGAATGTGTTTGGCTGCAGAGTTCCTTTAGAAACTGTAATCCAGTCAACCTAAAAGTTTTAGGACAGGCGGGGGTGTAAAGATGCTATGAATTTGCATTAATATTCAGGGAATCATAGCTCCAGTGGAGCTTTAAAAATGACTAAAATACTTTTTTTTTCTGGAGGTGAAATTCCTCCATAACAATATGAAAAATGAACCTTCCTTTGAGTGCAGATCAAGGAAATTGGCAATGATCTCACATCTTCAAAAGCACCCCCTTAGCTTCCTCAAAGTAGAGCCAGGCTAGATGGGAGTACCCTAGTTACACTCTTTTTTTTTTTAAAGAGAGAGTGAGAGAGAGAATTTTTAATATTTATTTTTTAGTTCTCGGCGGACACAACATCTTTGTTGGTATGTGGTGCTGAGGATCGAACCCGGGTCGCACGCATGCCAGGCGAGCACGCTACCGCTTGAGCCACATCCCCAGCCCCTTAGTCACACTCTTAACTTCCAAATCACACACATTCAACACTATCAGCGAGCTGTGCATACCAATCCTCTTAGTTGGACTTTATCTCAATATCATGCAATAAGTGACTATTTTAAAGAAATGTATTTAGCTGCACCTGCGCTAATGAGTCGTTTTAGAGGAAAAACAGTCTGGTGAGTATGCTCCCTTTATGAAAACAGAAATTCTATAGCATGTCACCTTGCACTTGTGTCTCGCCTGGCTCTCATCTGGCTAGCACAGCAGGGTCCTGGAGATCAGGGGACAGGGCAGGGTCGGCCACCAGCAGAATTGTTTCAAGTTGATAGTGAGGGCTGGGGACCCCATCAAAGGAGGAAAACCCACCTAAGTCTCCTTTATTAGATGGATCAGGGTCTGAACACATAAGACATTGTTATCATTTCGAAGCTGCCAAAATTTCATACTAAACCTGCGAAATATGACGTCATCCAATAGTCTCCAAACTAGTAAGCAGGGTTCAAGATGCTGCACCTGAACATGGGGTCTGGGGGGGATGGGAGCATGGAAAGGAAGGAGAAAAGCTTTCTGTACGCTGCAACATGAGCTTGAACACTTAGGTGGACAGATTTCAGCATGAAGAAGGGATAAGTATCATTATCCTTGAACATTTAGGTGGACAGATTTCAGCATGAAGAAGGGATAAATGTAGGTCATGCCTACATTTTAGGTTGCAGATAAGGTGTAAATAACAGGATTCATCTCTGTCACTTAGCACTCAATGTACACCCCCCCACACACACAGGATAGAGCAGGACTTGGTTTGTCATTGTCACCTAGGTGATTTTTTAAACAATAGCTCAAGTTTACCATCATTATTGTCTCTATCATTTTCTTCTAGAAATAGTTTTAAAATTTGATCTCTTGGAAAGTGAGACTGATCTTGTTCAGGCAAGTGACTCAGGAAATATAGGTAAAGTGGGCTGCATGTTGTATTTATTTTGGCCCAAGTTCAGCTGGGAAAGTAAGAAGAGCATTATGAAGAAACAGCTGGGGCCTTTGGGGGAGACAAAGCCCTCACCAGCTAGGTGACAGTGCTGCCTTCAGGGATTCTCTGAAATAAATGAAACACAGCATGTGGTCCTCAAAACCCTTGGATATACTTGAGCAAATAAATGGAAGTCCAATTTTGGAGAACAGGGTAAGAATTTTACAAAATGCTTGCTAAATTAAAAGATTTGTCAACATAGCTTGTGTTCAGAATCTTGACATTACCCATATTTTAAAATAAATCTTCAGAAATTTTGGGAGAAGTAGAGAGTGTTTTTTTTTTATTTTTTTCAAAGAAATGGGGAACTGAGCAGAGTCCTGCCAACCTGTAATCCCAGGAAAATCCCCCAAATCTCAAAAGCTAAATTTAAGGACCAGAGATATTCTTTTCCCAGGCTCTAGGAATTTGTATGGCTGGGTGTTTCATAGCCACAGATGGGAAAAAACACCATCTTTACTTTTTAAATATTTAATGTACTTGCAAACTCAACATCCTCTACCTGTAATTTGAAATTTCCTAAGTGGCAGAGCACAGGGACAGGGCTTATAGTGTATATTGTAGCAGGATATGTTTCATGAGAAAATCCTAGGACACACTTGGCAATAATGTGGGGTTATCCTCTATCAGATGAGGTTTTGAACATAGGAGATTTCCTTCTAAATACTTTAAAACATGGAACAATAAATTGGTTTATTTTTTGTTAAAATTATTTTTAATTAATTGTTTTAAAACATGAAAAAAATTAAACACAGCACAGAAATCACTTATATCAACAGTAATTCTTTTTTGAGTTGTAATAATGACAGAAACAGAACTATGTATATTTATCAAAAAAAATACGAAATTAAAACATGTCATGTGACTAGTCAAATGTGTTGAATAAGTAATGTTTAATATTGGAACATAATGTTTTATAGGGAGCTTGCATATTAATGGAGCTATTCAGTAACTATAGTCTTGTTCATGAAAACCTAAAACTTATTGAGGTCTCCTATGCAAACTTTGGAGACATTTTTTTTATCAGTCTGTAAATTCATGAGTAGGCTAGGAAGGAAATGTCCTCATTGTGCCTTATAGGGCACATCCTCTTGCCTGAGAGAAACTCATAGAGCTCACGTCTCTTTTGCAGATACCAACAACCTCACTAAGAAGCCCAAACTTCCTTCTCCCACAGCCTTCTTAGGACCTCCTTGACCACTGTTTCTGCATCTGAGGATCCAGAGCCACTTACCCAGATGGAGGTGATGGGAAGACACAGTGCATCTGAGAAGAACCTGGGCTGGTTTAGGGAAGGGAGGCCTTTAACCCATCTCTCTGAAGGGCCTTAATTTTTGTGTCTGTAAGAAAGTGACAATGTCTCACTGGAGAGAATCAAACCATCAGGTTTCCAGTGGGACATTTCACCTGCCCCTCCATTTGACTTTGTGCTCAGGTGGATAACAGCTCTCTAGGGTGAACTGGGCTTCCAAATTTTTTCTTAAGTAAATTGACATGTGTATGGGGGATCACAGTCATCCCAATCATTCAGAAAGTATCAACTTCTTACATTGTGACATGGGCCAAATTTGTCTAAAATCACCTAATATTTTGTCAGGGTACTTTCTGGTCTGAGATCTTCCTGGGTGAGTTGCCATTGGCTGGGTGTCTCAGCTACCATGGGTGATGGGCATCTTCTCTCTCAGCCCCATCTTATTGGGAGGACCTGGTTCCTGGTGAGTGTTGGCTCTGCTCTCCATTTTTCAAAGTCCAAGCATCTGGGTTCAAGGTGTGAGTGCAAACTAAATTGGAATTGAAATGTGCTGAGGTAAATACTAAGAGTGCAGGTGAAGCTGGAGTGGGGGTGGAGTTGTTCACAGGCAGGTGAGGCTGGGTGAAGTGACGCTTGTTTCACTTATTCAAATACAATTGAGCTTCATTTCTCTTATTAACTTAACCAACAGAGTCACTTGGAAGCAGCTCCCTTGGAAGTACAATATTTTCTTAACCATTCCTTTTTTCAAGTACAACTTTATTCCTTCCAATTTATTTTTTTTAATTTATAGTGATCATGTATAAAACTGCTATGAATGCTTACATACACATTTGATGGGTAAAACACAGATTGTGATTGTTGGATCATTTGTGTGACTCTCTGTGAAGGATAAGATATTGCAAGGCTATTGTCAAATAGCTTGTATCATTTGGCATCTGATAAAATGATACAGGCTATTTGAAAATAGCATTGGAATATCTTAAATAAACCTAGTATTCCTGGTTAAATAAAAAAAGAAATTGACATTATTATTCAATTATTTCCAAATGTAAAAGACTTTTATGAGTTCATATTTTCATGGTATGAACTTTTATCAAGGTTAGTAATTTTCCAGATGGTGCTTAAATCTGGTATTTTGTCCTAAGTTAATGCACTTCATTCAGATATCTTACAGGAACTACTTAAGACAACACTGAGATAGATGTGGTGCCCAGACTGAACTCACACCAGAACTTCAATTACTTCTTCATACAAAAGTGGGCATGATGGGGGACTTCAGGGGATCATCTTCAAATGACTGTTTGGAATAGGTTTTTATTGTATGTTTTATTTTTGGTATGAGCTATTGAACTCAGGATTCTTAATCATTGAGCTACATCCCCAGCCATTTTTATATTTTACTCAGAGACACCATCTTACTAATTTGCTTAGGGCCTCACTGAGTTGCTGAGCTTGATTCTGATCTCACAATCCTCCTACGTCAGCCTCCCTAGCCAGTAGGATTACAGGCATGCACCACCACAACCAGGTTGTTTGGCATAGTTTTGCTGAAACATTTGCAAATTGTTGGAAAAAAATATTTTGACACTTTGAGCATCATTTCACTTTTCTTTGTAAATTCAGAGGATGTTTGTCTCACAATTGGCTTAAAGTAATTGAAATGTTTTGTGATGAGTAAACACACAAAGTTCAAATTTCCCATTTACCAATGTTTAAGAGTACAGTCAGCAGCATTAAGCACATTCAATTTTGTAGGCATGTATAATTTCCACCATGTCCAGAACTTTTTCTTCTCCCTAAAATATCTCTGTATCCATCAAATAACAATTCCCTACTGAACCCCCTCCTCAGCTACTGTAAAATGTTATTCTATATTCTGTCTGTATAAATTACATTACCCAAATTTCCACCTTCTTGTGTGGATTTATACAATAATGATTCTTTTTAGAGTGACATTTCATTGGACATAATGTCTTCAACTTTCATCTGTGGTTTCTTGTGGTATCCCATCATATATCCAGACCCCATGTTTATACATTCCTATGCATGTGAATCTCAAATTGTTTGCACCATTGCCTGTTATAAATAATGGTACCTTGAGCAAATCTACCCAAGTGACAGTTTTGAGTCCTTGCCAATATTATTTGTTATATTTGTAAAATCACAATTGATAAATCAGATGGCAGTTAATGATGAGAGGTATTTACAATTTATTAGGCATAAGAGAGACTACAGGGACTATTTACTTATTAAAAACTACTCCAATCTCATATATCAATAAATATAGGGACTATTGCAGATAATAAAATTGATATTTACCTCTCGGGGGTCACTCTCACATTTTCAGTCAGAAATACAACGTACTGCCAGGCACAGTGAAATTCTCCTGTAACTCCAGCAGCTCAGGAAATGGAATCAGGAGGATCATGTGTTTAGCCAACATCAACCAAAGTGAGGTGCTAAGCAACTCAGTGCAACCCTGTCTCTAAATAAAACACAAGATCGGGCTGAGGATGTGGCTCAGTGTTTGAGTGTTCCTGATTCAATCCTCAGTAACTACCCCCCACCAAAAACAATATAATGACTTTAATTTATCTCAGAGGTATATTAAAAAAAATATCTAGCATGTATTTTAAAGTAATCACATAAAGCCCCCCCCTTTATCTATTAATTCAACACAGAATGCAGACTACACTATGTCATGATGAATGGTTGCTCAGATGTGTGGTGGCTCATTATAAAAATTTATACATCAGGCAATGATCCAACATTTACTCTCCTTCCCCCATAAGAATTTCAATAAGTTAAGGCTGTGTTTTTCAGTACAGATGAAAACCAAATGGCTAGTTGTGGCATAGCCATTGGCCACCATCATCTGGATACAATGACAAATAGAGTTGGTTTTCCACATGGTTCTTGAGGAGGAGATGACACAGTCCAAAAAGTACATGAGCACAAAGAAACGCAGGAGCAGCAGATGGTCCTAGTGGCCTTCTGATCTGGGGAGGTTTTTGGGACAGGCTGGTGCCGTGAAGGTGCTGGCACTGCCTTTATGCCTATGAAAGAGGGTGACCATGTACCCACTGGAGAGGGCCATGAGCCCTATAAGGATGACATCCTGTAAGGCAACCAGTATGGTAAACAAATGCCTGAGGAAGTAGCTCATGGGTAAAACAGTGCAGGAATCACTGAGGAATATAAGGCCCTTTGAGGTCACAGTGGTGTTGTCAACAGCAGAGATTGAGAAGTGGGCACTAAAGGACATAGAGAGGACCGACCAGAAAGAAGGGATCTCAGGCTGTCCTGTGGGGACTTAGGCTTGAACTTTGCCAAGCAGGAGCTGGAGAAAAATAATGTGTGTCCCAGTTATATGGACCATGCCACATTCTGTCATTTTGATCCAAAGCTCAAAGTAGCCCATCCCTGACTTCACACGTTGCCTGAGATTCCAAGCTGTTGGGAATTCTACATGTGCATCACCACCCTGGGCTAGTTGCACTTTTCTTTGTAATTTCAGAGAAAGTTTTCCTCACCCTTGATTATAAGGTAATTGAAATATTTTTATTATTATTTAAGTACACAAAAGATAATATTTATCATTTACCCGTGATTAAGAGTACGGGTCAATGGCATTAAGCAAATTCAAATGTGGGTGCATGGATTCTCTAAACCATCTCCCCAGTTTTTCTTATTCCTAAAATATCTCCGGATTCATTAAATAAAAATTTCCCAGGGCACACCTTCCTCAGATGCAGGAAAATGCTTTACTATTACATTCTGTCTTTATAAATAATACGACACAAATTTCAATCTTTTACAGGTAGATTTTATACAATGTTTATTCTTTTGTGATTGACAGTAGCTTGAAAAAATGATTTCAAGATTCATCTATGGTTTCTTATACATCAGCATCGCCTTCATATTTAAGGCTATGTTTAGTATTTAATGCAATATTTTGTCTTTGCATATTATACTACTGAAGATTCCACCACGCTGTGCATAGATGTATTCAGTTTTGATTCTGATGCCTATGCAATAGGGTCACCATGTACCCTCTTGACATAATAAATTCAAGAATCATCTGTGGCTTCCTGTGCATCAGAATCTTTCTCCTATTTACTGTTGAGTAGAACCCCATGATATATCCAGACCATATCCTGATACACTCATACGCTTGGGAATATCAGACTGTCTCTATCACTGACTATTATAAATATGGTATCCTGAGCAATGGTGTTTAAATAATACTTGTTGTCCTTATATACAGTTTTTTTGTTATATTCATAAAAGTTCAATTGATAGATGAGATGGCAGTTTAGGATAAGGGATGTTTACAATCTATTAGGCATGAAGGAGATTTCTGAGACTCTTGATTTATTAAAACCACTCCAATCTCTCACATACCTATAAATGCATGGACTGATGAAGAAAAAGAAAGTGATATTTACTTCCTAGGGCTCCTTTCACACATCAATCAGAAATATAAAGCTATTAGCTTTGTTGGAGCCATATGGACAATAATATGTCATGTTTTTCTCATTTTCAAGCTCAATATAATCATTTTTAAAAACCACTTTATGCATTCATCCAACATGGAGAGCAAACTCCTTATTCCATGATGAGTTGATGCACAGCAGTGTGGTGGCTCAGGTTGAGAACTGAACCATCATGCAATGATTCAACATTGAATGTATTTCCCACAAATATTTCAAAAAGGCAACACTTTGTTTAGCTGTGCAGATGAAAACCAAAGGACTGATGGTGGCATAGCCATTGGACACCATGATTTGGACAGAATGGCACACAGGGTCATGGTTCCATATGGTTCTTGAGGAGGAGAAAATGCAGTCCAAACAGTACATGAGCACAAAGATTCCCAGGAGCACCAGGATGGCCCTGGTGGCCCTCTGTTCTGGGGAGGCTTTTGGGGACAGGCTGGTGCCGTGAAGGTGCTGGCACTGCCTCTTATGCCTATGCAAGAGGGTCACCATTTACCCACTGGAGAGGGCCATGAGCCCTATAAGGAAGACATGCCGTAATGCACCCAGGACGGTAAACAAATGCCTGAGGAAGTTGCTCATGGGTAAGATAGTGCAGGAGTCACTGAGGAATATAAGGCCCTGTGAGGTCACAGTGGAGTTTTCAATAGCAGAGATGGAGAAGTGGGCACTGAAGGACATATAGAAGACCCACAGGAAGAGAAGGGACCTCAGGTTGTCCTGTGAGGACTTAGGCTTGAACTTTGCCAAGCGGGAGCTTCTGGGGCTGAGGTGATGGCCTGCAGGACACTCAGCAGGCAGGTGGCAGAAATGGACAGGCCCCTCATCAACCTGTACAAGTCGGCAACTGATTTACATGTGACATCACCCCAAAGCCCTGCCTGAGATGTAAAGGTGTCTGCAGCTAAGATCCCCATGTTGAGCAGGATTAGGAGGTGGATTAGGGCCAAGAGACTGATGATCCAGTCCATGTTCTTGAGCCTCTTGTCATACAGGAACTTGATGATGTGGAACAGAAAGAGGAGGGCATTGGCCAAGATCCCAATTCCAACTTCAGAGTAAAAGGTGCTTCTTAAGTTAATAATGCCATGCACCATGTGTTTTTTTCTGATCTTTTTTGGGTAAGGAATCATGGAGTACATTTCTTAGTAGAAAAGAAAGGAAATGCATTATCACAAAGCCAACACTGTTGCCAGTAAGAAAATTTATTATCCTATCCCAGTGCCCCTGTCCCCTCTAACTGAAGTTTTGCTGACACACCCTGGAAACCATTCTTTCCTCTCTCTTTTCCCATCATTTCCCAATCATGGCTGGATTACATTTTTTGCAAAGTACAAAAGGATTTCCTGAGCATTAAAAATGATCATGTCTGTCATATATTTCTCATTCACAAGCTCCAATGTTATAGAAAATCTTTCCCTGATGAAACCTTGAATTTTTCTTGTTGATATCTGACTGCAAGGGTAGAGTATGTGTCCTTCTTGTAGTAAGGACTATGCACTTTTGGGTCAATTGAAATTATGGGGGTTTAATTACAAAGAAAACCCTCCTAAGCAAGGAGTCTCAATGTCTTAGGCCATGCATATTTATGTTAGCTTCCTTTTACCTTTATTCTGGTTTGTTCATAAAAACATGCAATTTTGTTAATATATTCACAGAGAAAATGCTAAGTATTGCAACCTCAGATGTCAGATGGCTAGAATATACCTATATAATCTTCCACCTAATGGATAAGTATTCATCTTTGAGAATCCCATGAGCCTGGGCTCTGGGCTCGTCTCATCTATAAGCTGAACAAAACCTCATCATGTCTGTACATGAGATACGGTGCATGAAACAAGATGAAACACATTTGCCATAGAGGGAAGGGTTGCTATGCAGGAGGATCTGTATGGAATTGTTCAATTTTTTAGACTTTTGCAGATCCTCATTCATAAAAATGTCTTAATAGTTCATCATCTCTATCACCAACTAGGAGAGGCTAAAAATCAACAGAATTATAATCTTTTAGGAATCTCTGTTCAGAGAAAACTGTTTTAGACTGATTTGATTCCCCTACACAGCTACCTATGTTAATTATTTTTGTTATAGAGTCACAATTTGACCTATGTGATCCAAGTCCAGTGTCAAATTCTAGCAGAAACACATTTCAGTATTTTTCTACTTAAATATGGGTAGCCAGGTATGATGGCAGATTTTTTTTTTAATTTTATCATTTAGCTTACATAATACCTGGACTTAGGGAGTCTTGTATTACAATTTGATACATGTTTACATTGCTTGCTGAACACATGAGGGAATTAACATTTTGATTTTCTCACATTGTATAATTTCTAAGTGTGAAGAGTCTCAAAACTCTTATTTGGTCACATGTAATCACCTGGTGCAGACTCTGGTGACCACATTGACCTATAGACATGAGAACTGCTGACCCCAGCCCTGCAGCTGTGCCCAGGTGCCCCTCACCCCTCCTCTGACTGCTCCTTCCCCTGTCCCTTCCCAGTCTCTGCTGAGCTGCACTTCTATGTGGGCAGCATGTTTACATTCCCTACATGAGTGAGGACATGCAGTAATTGACTGAAAGGAAAATTTTATAAACCATTAGGAAAAAAAGTTTATTTTTTTTTTCTGAAATGTGGTGAATAGCAAAATGACTATATTATTTTTTTTTTTTATTTTGGGATTATAGGCATGCATGACTGTGCCCAGATTCTGTACAGAGTTTAGATCTCATACTGATGTATTAGTATATCATATGCATAAGACACCTATATCTTATTTACTTAAATATTATATGATATGTAAGTGTTCTAAAGGTAAGTATACAGCTATGTCTGTGTTAATGTCTCCTTTATATTATAAAGCATTCTGGTGATCAGGAGCCCTTCATAATACAAGCTAAAATAAATCACCAGGCATGTCCTCTTTCAGCCATGAGTCTTGCCACTCAGCACAGAAGAGTCTAGAGGCTCAGGGACAAGATGAAAACTTCCTAAACCCCCTGCAGTGTTTTCAAGGGGCCTCCTCAACTAAGGCACTTAACTCGGTGATGGTACTTGGAAACATAATGTTCAAAGCAAAAACAATCATTTTTTTTTAACAAGAGAAAGCAAACTATCATAAGAAATACTGGACAGTCAACAGAGGGTTACATAAATCATAGGGAAAGTAACATGGGTTGGGCATCATGGTGCACATCTGTAATCCCAACAGTGTGGGAGTCTGAGGCAAGAGAATTGCATTTTTGAGGGTAGCCTCAGCAACTTAGGACCTAAGCCTTATAGCAAGAGCCTGTCTCTAAATATAATATTAAAATACTGGAATGCGGTCAGTGGTTAAGCACCCCTAGGTTCAAATCTTCGTATAATAATTAATAATAATAATAATAATAATAATAATAATACAGCATCAGCAAAGGAGCATAATTTGTTTTGTCTTTTCCATATACTTAAACGTCCCCCTGCTCCCATCACCTACTGTATGTTAACTATAGATTAACAATTGAGTTCTCAGAGGGGGGCTGGTCCTGCTTCATGTCACTTTGGGACTGAGGGGAAATTGGACATCAAGCTGTACTTTGCATCACAGTTCTAGCTGGGAAACTATGAAGAGCACTAGGGAGAAACAGCTTGCACATCAGGAAGGGCACAACCACTACCAGCCAGGTGCTATGCTGTGTGAAAAGCCACTGTAAAATGTACAAGGTACAGGAATATGAAGGAGAAAATTCTGTAGAATATGAAGGAGAAAATTTTGTAGAATATTTGGATAAATGAGTGATGGCTATTCCTGAAAAATCTGGTTAATGATCATCCATTGTTCCCATTAATTGGAAAGATTTCAGTAAAGCTCAGGGTTCCCAGCTGCAACTACACAATAACAGTATTTTGAAATCTGTCTTCAGATTCAATATAAGAAAAGTTACTTTTCTAACAGCAATAAGAAACTCCAAAGGAGCTTCATCACTGACACTAAGCTTTCCATACTGGGAAACCCAAACATACTTGCAGGAGGATCTGTTTCCCTGATGAGGTCAATAATGACATGAGTCAAGTCCAATTTGCTTAAAGAGGAAGAAAAGGGGGTAGGTTCACATTTGTTCTGTAAATGCATTTGCATGAAAATATGAACTTAGAAAATAAATGTGAGCTCAGACACCTGAACAGAATGAGGATCAACTTTTCCAAATATTCTCCCTAACAAAATGCTTATAAGACACAACCATTATGAGGGAAATGGGGAGGAGAATTTTAAAATGAATAATAAAGAGAGACCAGATGAATGGACCATATATTCTTCCTGCTCAAGTATTGAAAATTATATTCCCAGAACTTTTGGGGGCAAGGAAAAGGAAACCACTATCAGGGTCACTTGTCTTTTCATGTGAAGGTGACACAGGAACAATGCCCTGTCACTCGATATTGGCTACTGGGCAGAACACACAATGTGGAGAGGCAACATTCATTTTTAATTTATAAGATGAAATGTAGGACAAGAAAGATTTCATGAGAAATTACAACACATGGTTGTGGTAATATAAGGTCACCCCTGTTACTTTTGGTTTTATACAAAATCACTTTTTAATTTCTCAATATTTACAAAGTCACATATCAATGAGCACTCCATTTTTTTCAGGAAGATGACAGAAGCAAAGCTGAACATACTTAATAAAGAGGAGACAGGGAACATGATTAATTCTCTGATTATTTGTATAGGACTAAATAACATAGAAAACAGGAGATAGCACAGATAGCATATGCAACTGTCACTCTCAGCACCACATGTAAATAAGTAAATAAAATGAAGGTCCATCAACCAATAATAAAAATATTAAAAAAATCATGGAGGATTTTTGGAGAATTCTGAAACTAGTATCACCCTAAAGCCAAAAGCAGACAAAGTCCCATCAGGGAAAGGAGACTTTTGACCAATATCTTTCATGAACACAGATGTAAACATTCTTAAAAAAAAATATTGGCCAACTGCATACGAAAACTCATGAAAGAGAGAGCTCACCATGATCAAGTGGGGTTCATCCCAGGGATGTAAGGTTGGCTCAACAAACAGAAATCAATCAATGTGAATCACCACATCAAAATACTTAAAGACAATAATCACATGATTATCTCAATAGATGCAGAAAAGGCATTTAACAAAATGCAGCGCCCATTCACATCAGAAAACCTAGGGATAGAAAAAGCATCCCTCATAATGTAAAGACTGTGTATGAAAAACCCAAGCCAATTGTGAATGGAGAAAACTGAAAACATCTCTTCTAAATGTAGGAGCAAGGCAAAGATGCCAACCTTCACCACTCCTATTTATCACAGTCCTTGAAATGCTAGCCAGAGCAATTAGGCAAGAAAAGGAAATTAAAGGGATACAAACAGAAAAAGAAGAGTTTAAATTGTCTCTGTTTGCCAACAACACGATCTTATCTTTAGAACACTCCAAAAAACCCTACCAGATTTCTAGGGCTCATAAATGAATTCAGCAAAGTATCAGAATTAAAATCAACAGCAGATTAATCATTGGAGTATAGGAACATATTTTAAAAGTGGCCACCCTCCCCCCCAGCCAGCTACAGTTTCAGTGCAATCCTTATCACAAGGCCAGTGATGTTCTTCATGGAAGCAGAAAAAGATCCTAAAAATTCATTTGGAGATGCAAAAGACCTGGAGTAACCAAAGCCATCTTGAACAAAAGGAAGAAGTCAAAACTTACAAATCGTTTTGTAATCTGACAGTACCTCATTTCAAAACTTACCACAAATCCACTGTAGTTAAGACAGCAGGATATTGACATAGAAACAGACACGCAGACCAATGGAACAGGCCAGAAATACACCCACACACCTAAAGTCAGATGATTCTCAAGAAAGTCTCCCCAGATGTAAAGAGGATAAAATACTGCCTCTTTAATAAATGGTACCAGAAAGACTGGATTAAATGGTAGTCTGAAAAGCAACCTGCTCTCTCTCAAGCCACCCCAGAATCACACTATGATGGGTCAAAGACCAACATGTAGGACCTGAAACTGTAGAAGGACATGGGTACATGTAGGTTTTCTGGTAGGACCTCCAAAGCTCAGAAAACAAAAGCAGAACAAACACTAGATCTTCATCTCCCTGCCCAGGGCACGTGTGATCTCCAAAGGGCTTAAGGGTCTCCTCACAATGACCCTGCTGGGTGCAGCACACAGACCTCTCAGCACACAGCCCTTAACAGGCAGCCCTCATCCCTGGCATCTCTGCCCTTCTGAGCCCCCTTGGCAGCCCTGATGCCCTCTCACAGCTGCGTCCACCTCTTCTGCTACTAGCAAGGACTCTGACATTGTGCACACTAAGCAGCACCATACGAGCAGTGCACCTGCAGTTTCTTCTCTGAGGAGAGTCTTCTTTTAAAAAGTTGACACCTCTGAGCCTGCCATGGATGGCTTCTTGCTGATTTCTGATAGACCCTAAAAGCATCTTTCTTACAATCCTTGTGTAAAGTACTTGACTTCTTTTAAAATAGTGTCATCTCAGGCTGGTGATGTGGCTCAAGTGGTAGCGCGCTCGCCTGTCATGCGTGTGGCCCGAGTTCGATCCTCAGCACTACATACAAACAAAGATGTTGTGTCTGCCGAGAACTAAAAAATAAATATTAAAATTCTCTCTCTCTCCCTCTCTCTCTCTCTCACTCTCTCTTTAAAAAAATAAAATAAAATAGTGACATCTCACTAGTGACCCTCTCCTCCTTGATAGGACTTTACAAGTACTTCTTTTCTGACCAAACGGTGGAGGCTTCCATATCTTTCTGATATACTTTTTTTTTTTTGGCTTCAAATCCTCATCATGAATCTGGCATAAAGAAGCCAGCCGTGCTCAGGCCACAGCCTGAGTGTTGGGTTAGCTAGAAATGTGCTCTGCCAGTTAAGGACACCTTCATCTTTAAACTCAGCCTCCCCCACAGTCTTGGAAGCACGAGCCAAATGTAAACAAGTTCTTTGCCAGAATTGCACGGGTGGCCTGTCCTTATTTCCAGGAGAACTCTCACTCCTGTCTGAGGCCTCATGAGCACAGTTTTTACTGTCCACATGCCCATCAGTGCCAGTTTGGTTTTGAGCCCACATCATGATCACCTGTGAAGCTCTGCCTGTGGAATTCTAGACTTTCCCTAGCCTGCTCCACCACACTCTTTCAAACTCCTTTCATAAGTCCATTGCAAAGGCTTTTGAACCACAGCATCTGTTAGAGTCACAGAGAGGACCACTTCTTGTGTACCACTACTGGGCAGAAACCTTTTGGTTAATTTTTCACATCTGTGAAAAACACCAGAAAGATCAACAACTTAAAAGGAGGAAATATTATTTTATTTTGGTTCACAATTGCAGAGGTTGCTGTCTATGGCCACTTGGCCTTGTTGCTTTGGTCTATGGTAGCTTCGTCCATCATGGTGGGGAGCATGGGGTGGGACAAAGTTGCTTTCCTCAGGGTATCCAGAAAGCAGAAGGGAGACAGGGAGGGGCCAGGGTCCAATATTTGCTTCAAGGGCAAGCCCTCCATGATCTATGTTCCCCCCAATAGGCCTCACATCCTAAAGGTCTCATTTCCTCCCCACAGTGCCACAGGCTGGACATGAGTCCTTCAACACCTGGGCAATGGGCATTCCAGACCCAAATATCACACTGTGCTAAACCAGGCTGTGCCCAGTTGAGATACAACTCACCATTTTCCCTTGAAGGCCCATTCAGAAATGTAAACATCTTTGTGACAGTTGACAGTAGGTTGTTCCATTACTCATGATGTCTATGCCATCTATATGTATTGAGGTAAATCATAAAAATGCAAACAGCACATTCCAAATCAGAACTTTACCAAAAGACAATTTCTAGAAAGGGCATGAGGGTGCCCGCCTGTCATCCAGCAGCTTGGGAGGTTGAGGCAGGAGGATTGCAAGTTCGAGGCCAGCCTCAGCAACTTAGTGAGGCCCTAAGGAACTCACTGAGACCCTGTCTCTAAATAAAATACAGAATAGGACTACAGATGTGGCTCAGTGGCTGAATGCCTCTGAGTTCAATCCGCAGTATCCCTCTCCAAACAGAGCATGTATATTTATGTGTGTGGGTATATATTTGTGTATGTGAGTGTGTGATCTGCTATTTACATATAGATATATACACATAGAAATCACGTATGTTCTATATGGTGTATATGTACACATAATATGTGCATGTACATAATGCTCTGATGAACTGTTCTGCAGCCAGTGATATTAGCTGATCTTACCAGAATGTATTCTTGCCTGAATAATTGAGCATTTAAGGACCTCCCCATAGGGACTTGAAAAAAATTAATTATGCATTTCTCAGTGCAAGTGAACACCAAAGAACTGATTGTTTCATAGGTATGAGCCACAAAGATTTGGATGCAAGAATTTGATCATTGTTCCATATAATTTGTGAGAAGGAGATGATGTAGTCCAACACAGACATGAGCATAAAGAGTCCCATGAGCAGCAGGATGGTCCTGGTGGCCCTCAGTTCTGGGGAGGCTCTTGGGGACAGGCTGGTGTTATGGAGGTGCTGGCACTTCCTCTTATGCCTACACAGGATAGCCACGATGTACCCACTGGAGAGGGCCACGAGCCCCATGAGGAAGACTTCCCAGAAGGTAAACAGGGTGGACACCATCTGCTGGATCCAGTAACTGATGGGCCAAATGGAGCAGGATTCGGTGGCATACATCAGATCCCATGAGATCCAATTGGGAGTGGCGGTGATGGAGACTAAGAGGTGACTGCTAACAGACATGTACAAGACACACAGGAAAAGGAGGGGTCTCAGGCTGTCCTGGGTTTGAACTTTGCAAAGAGGGAGCCTCTGGAGCTGAGAGTGATGGCTTGCAGGACACTCAGCTGGCAGGAGGTGCAGATGGAAAAGCCCCTCATCAGCCTGTGCAAGTAGATGACAGATTTACAGGTGATGTCATCCCAGAATCTCCAGAGAGACATAAAAATATGTGTATCTATGAAGCCCATGACAGTCAACAACAGCAAGTGGATCAGGGCCAGGAGAGCAATGGGTAGGTCTGTGGGCTTGGGCCTGTGCACCAGAAGGAACGAGAAAACATGGAAGAGAAAGAGAACGGTGTTGGCCAAAATTCCAATGCCAATTTCAGACAGAAAGATGTTCCTTAGGGCAGGAATTCTGTAAAAGCCACCTTTGCTCATCTTACAGGGGGCGGAAGGTGTTCTGTCAGGGTCTGTGGAGAAATGGAAGGGTGATTCCTCATGAAAAGAACAGTTAACTTCATCAGTCAGAACAAGACCGCTTGCCTCAAGGATAGGTGGATTTTTATCTGCACAACTGTGTAGTTCATGCTTTACAAGTTCTGGTGAATTTGAATGGGAGGATTGCAGACCTTTGGAAATGAGGCCCCCTGAGAAGAGACTAAATAGATCAGACTTGCATAGGTTAGGGTACGTCAGTGCTGTCTTGATTACAGTGGATTGTTTTTTGAGGGGTACCAGAGATTGAACCCAGGGGTCCTTAACCTCTGAGCCCCGCCCCTAGCCCTTTTAATATTTATTTAGAGACACAGTCTCACTGAGTTGCTTAGGACCTCACTAAGTTGCTGAGGCTGGCCTCCAACTTGGGATCCTCCTGCCTCACCTCCCGAGCTGCCGGAATGACACCACTGTGCCTGAAAATTCATTTCTTTATAATAATTGCTCAGCTATCTCCCATCTTAATACAGAGAGAATAAAATATTGCCAGAAAAGAGTACTTTGGCAATCTCTGTACAGAGAACTCTGATAGGTGTTCAGGTGTTTCCTTTGAATGTTCCAAGATAGCTACACAAATTACTCATTCTTAATTATCATGCCAGGATAATTGATGTAGAGAGCAGAGTCTACCAAATGTAAGCAGAAAGTTCAATTTTTCTCCTTATTTCAGCACGTGGAATAGGGATGGTAAAAAGAAACATACTTTACATAGATTCAGGGTCGTTCCATTTTAACATCTTAATAAAAAGACAAGTGTCCAAACAGTCCCTGAAAGATGGGTCTCCATGGGACTCTAAACTATCACCTCTCCTTCCAAGAAGCAATGGTATTTCCCCACACTTAAAAGGTAACACATAAAAACTGTACTAGAAAACTTGGTGAGGATGTCCTTACAGAATACATCTGGATGGAGCTGTTCTGGGCAGATGTGAGTTAATCCCTGACCATTAAGGCACAGATCAGGAAAAAGGGTCATAATGTAGTTCAGTGACAGTCATCATGTGTCTTTCCTGTAGTGTCAGGAGAGATCTTTCTGGCCATCCAGTGGTCTCCATTTTGTTAGTCTTTTTTTTTTTTTTTTCGTGTGTGTGTGTGTGTGTGTGCGCGCGCACAAGCACGTGTGCTGGAGTTGGAAACCAGAGAGCACTGAGCCACATCTCCAGCCTATGTCCCCATTTTAGATCACTCACAACTCTATCACTGAAATATACACACAGGGCAGTCACAGTGATACACACGCGTCGTCCCAGTGGCTCAGGAGGTTGAGGCAGGAGGACAGCAAATTGGAGGCCAGCCTCAGCAACTTAGCAAGGATATAAGCAACTCAGCAAGGCCCTGTCTGTAAAGAAAATACAAGATGGGCTGGGATGTGGCTCAGTGGATAAGCCCCCCTGGGTTGAAGTCCTGATACTAATGTGTGTGTGTGTGTGTGTGTGTGTGTGTGTGTGTGTGTGCGCACACGCATAGATACACATATATATGATTTAGATTTTCTAATGTCTTATAAAGGATGGAATAGAACTATGTCTGTGATGTTATTTTTATGAAAGGAATTTTGGTGGCTACGAGCACTTCAGAGAAAGAAGCCAAGAGCCACATTATAGGTGTGACCTCTCCCAGTCCTGCCTCCTGACACACCTGCCCACCCAGCCTGTCCTGTAGACCAGGAGACAGGACAGAGGCTCTCTCCCCTCAGCAGGATGAGCTGGGGACACTCCTCAAGTAAGGTCTGTCTTAGCAGTGTCAACGCTGACCCGGTGCTTGGGTGGCCAATGGTCACATGCAAAAATATCTGCATTTACACACAAGGGCAAGCCAGATACTCTCAAGAGACCCAAAATTCTGTCTGTAAGGACATGGAGCCCAGGGAAAGTGACACGGATTTCTGAAACAGCTCACATTGAGAGAGGCCACGTTGGGGAAGAGGAGTGACAGATTAGGTGGGCAGATCAGGAAATGCCAAACATATGTGGAGAAACCAATGTCAAAGAGGGGGCCGGGCTGGGGCTCAGTGGCAGAGCACTCGCCTTGCATGTGGGAGGCTCTGGGTTCATTCATCAGCACCACATAAAGTAAAGGCCTCTGTCCATCCACAAATACAAAAAATATTTTTAAAAATTATCAAAGAGAAATCTGAGCATTCACTTGCTACATCTGAAGGCAAAGTCCGGGACATCCTCTAAAGAAACATTACACCATTGGGACATCTTAATTACCCACATCAAGGGTGCAGTCGCTCTAGATGTTTCACAGGTGTGCAGTTCCCAAAATCATGGCTGTCCTCTGCTGCATGATGTAATCAAAAGGACCTGTTCAGATCAGGGACCATAACGCAGTTGGTGAGGAGAGAAATGGAGAGTGGCTTGGAAGGAGGACACCCCTCAGCAGACCCCAGTGCAGGTTTGGGTGCTTCTGGCCTTAGGGAGGAGCTATTAATATCAATAAAATATACTTCAGAGAAATAAATAGTATTTCATTTGGTCATTATTAGCTAACTCACTGTCACCATCATCCTCAGTCTCATCACCTGCCAAAAATGGACAACAGGTAGTGGAATGGATGTGACAGAACTTTCCTGTACATATGTGAATACACCACAGTGCATCTGAAATCCCAGTTGCTCAGGAGGCTGAGGCAGGAGGATCATGAGTTCAAAGCCAGTCTCCACAAAAGTGAGGCCCTGAGAAACTTGGTGAAACTCTGTCTCTAAATAAAATACAAAATAGGGCTGGGGACAGGGCTCAGGGGTTGTGTGTTCCTGAAATTCATCCCTGGTAAGTGCCCCTGATTCCCCCTCAAATCTCACCGCTGTGTACGTCCACAGGACTAGCGTCCGAATTAGAATAAGATTTATGCCATGCTTGGATGAAGATATCACAACATCGTCTGCTGTCCTGTGTAACTAAAAAGGACCAGTAAAAAACATACGTGAGGGAGCAGTTACCATAAGCCTAGAATCCTATTGGTGAATACAATGGGGATAGGTTTGCAAAATAAAATGAATATGGGAGGTGAGACGGGTCCTGCTTAGTTCACGAGTGCGAGTGCGTGGCTCCCTCTTGTCCAGTGAGGAGGTCCCTGGAACAGGGTAGAGGAGCAGGAGGCTTTGGGACTGTGGGCTCCGAGCTCTACCTTATGGTGCAAGTCAAAGAGGAAAACTAGGAAGAGCACTGGTGAGAAATGGTGGGTTCACCAGAAAGGGCAGGGCCATCGCCAGGCAGATGTCAGGGCTGTGTACAGAGCTGTTCTGGAATAAGTAAACCCCAGGGATAGGGGGAGCAAAACCCTGGAGAGGGCTTGGGTCCACGGATGGTGGCTATTCCTGATGAACTAGAGTAGGGGTAAAAATTGGGGTAGCTCCTTTTCAGGGATGTAAGGCTGCCAGGTTACCCTCTGCCCTTGGTGAGAATTTCTGTGTGCGTGTGTGTTTATACCAAGGATTGAACCCAGGGATGCTTAACCCCTGAGCCCCATTCCCAGACCTTTTTGTATTTTATTTAGAGACAGGGTCTCGCTGAGTTACTTAGAGCCTCACCAAGTTGATGAGGCTGGACTCCAACTTGTGTTCCTCCTGCCTCAGCCTCCTGAGCTGCTGGGATAACCAGCCTGCACCACCACACCAAGCTGAGATGGGGTTTTGAACAAACAGTCCTATTTCCTTCTAAAGAATCTGAGATCATATTTGCAATTTTTTGAGCTATAGAAGTCACATAACCATTCTGTTTGGTTTCTGAAGATAAGATAAGAAAAGCTGAGCATGTTTTTAAAATCTGAAACCAAGACTTATCACTTACCTGATGACCTGCATAAATAAGGTTTATGTTTAAAATCCTTAGATAACATCAATCCTTGGTAACATATGAGTACAAGTCAAGCAAAGTCTTTAAATTCAGAAAATAATGAGAAATTATTCCTTAGGGTTAAAAAGCAATGAATTATTTCTGAGTTATCAAATTTAAATATGCCATCCAGGCAAGGTTGTGGTACTCCCCTGTAATTCCAGTGTGTTTGGAGGCTGAGGCAGGAGGATCACGTGTTCAAAGCCAGCCTCAGCAACAGTGAGGCCCTAAGCAGCTCAGCGAGACCCTGTCTCTAAATAAAATACAAAAAAGGGCTGGGGATGGGGCTCAAGGGCCGAGGGGCCTGAGTTCAATCCCTGGTACCCCTTATGTTCAAATTAAATATACTGAGAACAAACATTCTATTTGTATTCTAAAAAAAACAATCCTCTGACTGTGGATGCCTGTTACTGCAGGGTAGCTATCCTGGGGCCACCAAAGACTGGCGGACCCAATTTGTCCCCTCCAAGTCATTTCATAGAAGCCCCCTCCCCACTCCTTGTGCATTCACAGGGCACAACAGCACTTATCCAGACAGACACGGAGGGGACTGGGTAACCTGAGAAGAACCTACTTGACTTTAAGTAAAGGACATATTTAATTCATCTCTCTGCGGGCCTGGAATTCCGCGGCCCACAGAAAGGTGACAAGAGGCCACTGAGGAGAAGTGAAGATGGAGTCCCTGGTGGCACATTCCAACCTGTGTCTCAGCTTCACTTTATGCTCTGCTGGGTGAGAGTCACCTGGGGAGATCAGTGACCAAATTTTCTCTGCATTCCCCGGAGATATCTGATATCTGGAGGAGCAAAGACAACTGGCCAACCAGGTCCCACTGAACAAGTACCAATGTCCCTGATTTGGTCTTAGGATGAAATGGTGTGTGATGTCCCTAATGTGGAGGGGGAGATTCCTGGCACCTCCTGTGTGTTTGCAGTGGCTCTGTGGGTCCTCTCCCTGCAGTGCATGGGGGCACCCTCCTCACGGGTCCCCCTCCTTGAAGTAGTGTGAGTTTTGTGTCCAGGATTTGCAAATCCTAGCTAAGGTTTTCAAAATGTGATTGAAATTGAAAAGTTACTTTAAAAATAAACAGTTATAACCAGTGACTTCACTCACAGGAACAAAGGAATACTAGAATTTGTATAAAAAAATAAAAGACCCCCCAATAGCCCAAGCAGTTCTCAGCAGAAAGAGCAATGCGGACAGCCTCAAAACATGGGTCTTCAAACTGCACCACAGAGTAACCAAAATAGCATGTGACTGGCCTAGGAGCCGACAGGGACCAAAGTCCCAAAGTAGAAGACTCAGGGAAAAATACAGTCCTCAGTGATTGACCAAGGTTCCCAAACCACAGCTTGGAGAAAAAAGACAGAAAATTAGATTCCACTGGCAACTGGTCCCCATCTGTCACTTTGCATTAAAGTCAACCCCAAGTGGATCAAAGACTCAGGAATCAGACCAGGACACTTTGAAAGCATAAGGACAACATTCCATCATGTCGGTATGGGCAATGACTTCCCCAGGAAGACTTCTAACATTCAGAAAAAAAAATACCACGTCTTCATCAATGGAATGGCTCTCATTTAAAACCTTCTGGGCATCACAGGAAACCTACCAAAAGGAATAAAATCCTTTGCAAGTTAATCTTCCAAAAGAAGGTCAATATCTAGAATCCAAGGGTCCAGAAAAAAATCCAACCCATCAATAGGGCCAATGGACTAATTGGACTTTTCTCAAAAAGAAGAAATTCAAATGGTCAGCAATACATGAAAAAATATTCAAAAGTTTAGCAATCAAGAAAACGCAAGTCAAAACTAATTGAGATTTCATCTCATTCCTGTTAGGAGAGATCAAGACTATAAGTGATAACAAATACCTGGCAAGGGTGCAGGGGGAATGAATTACCCACTGCTGATGGGATTTGAAATCCGTACGACCATTACAGAAATCATTACGGAGGTTCCTCCGAAGCCTAGGAAAGGAGCAGCCATGTGACCAGCTGTACAAACCTTGGTATTTTTCCAAAAGAATTAAAGTCAACCTAAAGAATGGGATCGGAGAGATCTCATTTCTGAATGGAAAAGTGATCTTTTCATGCTGAATTGCAAGATGAAAGAGAGGACAAAACTTGGTATGTGAACCAGATGTAGAATGTCTACATAAGTTGCAAGAGGTTTATGGATGGTAAATCTCAAAAGGTTCATGTATGTGATTGAGCTGCACATAATCAGCACAAAGTTACTCAAGTAAGTAAAGTAAGATTAACCTTTAGTACGCTAATTCTCTATGTTTAGAGATAAGGACACTTTAAAATATTGATCTGCTTTTATCTGTCAAGATAATTTCTTGTGTCAGTAAGGTTTTATTACTTAGAGATTAGGTTCTGTGCCCCTTTTAAAGTCTTTTCTTATTTTTATTTTTAAGTTAATTTTTAAGTTGTTGATGGACTT
This sequence comes from Spermophilus citellus, assembly GCF_964194105.1. Taxonomy (NCBI): domain Eukaryota; kingdom Metazoa; phylum Chordata; class Mammalia; order Rodentia; family Sciuridae; genus Spermophilus; species Spermophilus citellus. The sequence continues at coordinate 1,547,898 of NW_027673039.1, read as the reverse complement.
ATTTACTTATTTATTTATTTATATGTGGTGCTGAGAATTGAACCCAGTGCCTCACACATGCGAGGCAAGTGCTCTATCACTGAGCCCCAGCCCTAAATTCTTTTCAATAATTACTTCATAGGTGGGTAAATAAACAACTCTTATGTATACATCTGAGAATTGTGTCAGCCCTCTCTAAATTTTGTTTGTTTGTTTGTTTGGGGCTGGGGATTGAACCCAGGGGCATTAGACCACTGAGCCCCATCCCCAGCCTTATTTTTGTGTTTTATTTAGAGACAGGGTCTCACTGAGTTGCTTAGCACCTCATTTTGCAGAGGCTGGATTTGAATTCGTGATCCTCCTGCCTCAGCTTCCCTAGCTGCTGGGATTATAGTTGTGGGCCACCTTGCTAGGCTCTAAGTTTTAATAAAAAACTTTAAATTTAGTTTCTTAAAAAATTTTTTTCAGGGCTGGGGTTGTAGCTCAGTAGTAGAGCACTTGCCTTGCATGATGCGTGATGCTCTGGGTTCGATCTTCAGCACCACATAAAAATAAACAAATAAATAAAGATCTTGTGTCTGTCTGCAACTTAAAAAAAAGTATATAAAATATTTTTTCATCTTTTTTATTTTCAACATACATTATTTGAGAAGCACTTCTCCTTTAAAAATGGACATGTGTCCTTTACATCTTTTTACCTGACTTCCTGTGGGAGGCTGAGGCAGGAGGATTTTGAGTTCAAACACAGCCTCTGCAAAAGCAAGGTGGTAAGCAACTCATTGAGACCCTGTCTCTAAAGAAAATACAAAAATAGGGCTGGGGATGGGGCTCAGTGATTGAGACATTTACCTTGTTTACATTCCTGGCCTAATTTTGTGAATGACAGTTTCAATGACAACTTAAATTTCAGCCATAATTATATAATGTTATTATTTAGATCTGCTTGCTTTACCTGGTATTGTCTGGGCTCCCATTTGTTCCTGGTTATTACTGCTCAGTGGGCTAAAGGCGTTTCCCAGCTTGGTAGTCCCAGGAGGTCCACATGTGTCCTTGGTCGACAGGCAGGAGGGGGCTTTCCCGGCTCAATTCACCCCTGCAGGTGCTGCCAACTGCCTGTTGTGTCTCTGCCAAAGGCATAGTCTTGTAATCTTCTGGAGAAAGAGGCTTCCATTTCCAGGTGCCTGCTGTAGACCCCCTACAGCTCACAGCTGCAGAAGTCTCAGTCCATAGATGGCTGACTCCATTCCTTGGGGCTTGAGGTAAGGCTGACCTTCTTGGTGGAAGAGTATGACAGAGGAAAGGACGTCTGGACATGGTCACCAAGAGGCAGAGAGGAACAAGGATGGTGGAATGTGATGTACATCATTATCCAAAGTCCATGTACGAAGACACAAATTGGTATGAACATACTGTGTATACATCCAGAGAGATGAGAATTTGTGCTGCATACATGTAACAAGAATTGTGATGCATTCCACTGTCATTTATTATTAAATCAATCATAAAATTTTAAAAATATATAAAAATAAATTTACACACACACACACACACGCATACTCACACAAAAGAGGCAGAGGGAGAATTTAAACTTAGTTAATAAACTTAATTAATAAGGGCATCTGTGTAATTGTGACCTGAATCATTACTGGCTTCTCTGTATATAAGATATACTCATGGTGCTCAAGTGTACAAGCCTTTTAAAATGTGGACCTTAGAACATTTGTATCAAGTTGGAGTTCTCCAAAATGAAATTGTCTGTAGCAATCGTCACCTTCAGATTTATACATAGAAAATCAATTTGGTTGATATTATGTCATCGAATACTTTGTAATTGGATAAAGGTAATCTAAGTTAATTGTATGGAAATGGAATGAGACCCTCATTGTTATATAAAATTGCATATAAGAGATTGTGAGGGGAATGGAAAAAAAAAACAAGAAGAGAAATGAATTACAGTAGATGGGGTAGAGAGAGAAGATGGGAAGGGAGGGGAGGGGGGATAATAGAGGATAGGAAAGGTAGCAGAATACAACAGTCACTAATATGGCATCATGTAAAAATGTGGATGTGTAACCGATGTGATTCTGAAATCTGTATTTGGGGTAAAAATGGGAGTTCATAAACCACTTGAATCTAATGTATGATATATGATATGTAAAGAGCTTTGTAATGTTTTGAACAACCAATAATATATATATATATATATATATATATATATATATATGAATATATGTTTATGTATGATTTCACGTTACATAAGTAACATGTGCATATATACATATATATATATATATAGATAGATAGATAGATAGATAGATAGATAGATAGATAGATTGTATATATCTCTATCTATCTATCTATATATAAAATTTTGTGGGAACTCTTTATTCTAGGATGAGAATTTAAATACATTTTCGAAAGGTAACAAGGAGAGTTTGATTTGTGTAAGAACCATCTTAGTCTTTCTGATTGGTTCCTGTCTCAGATGTAATATTGTATTATGTTCACTGATATTCAGATAGATTCAGGAAATGTCAGAATTTTATAAAATGATATTTAAGTAAAAGGCAAAGATCACCTTCAGAAATAAAGCACTTTACCTAAAATCTGTCAAGGGCCCCAGCTAACCTCAGGTAAGTCTCTGCCTCTCACCCTACTCCATGTTAGGACGGCTCCAAAGCAGGCCAGAATGAAGCACACTTAAAATGTTCAAAAGAGATTTTTTTTGTTGTAAAGTTGACTGTGATCTCAAACAGGGATATAATGCATCACTAAGTAAAGTTTGGGATAAAAAATATGCTTTTGGTGCAAGTTCTTATACAACCTGAATTTGTTTTTGCTCATGTTTACTTCATTTTGTATTTTCCCTGTACAACTTTGTAACTGTCACCTCTTAGTGTTTGGAAAAAGCACTACTAATAATAAACCAACCTGAGTAAGGGTGAGACAATAAGCCATCACTACAGAACTGACAGACATAATATAAAGCTGACTTCCAGCAGGAACAGTGACCACACTTAAACGTAAGGGGTCACTATAATATTATAGACTCGGAGCTTAACACCAGTGCTCCTACTTCAAGACTGGTGGATCTTCCTGGCTAGATGTTTGAAACCAAAACATGGAGACCAATGTTAAGGACATAAAAACTGGGCAATATGTTGTTTCTTGCCCTCTCAGGTCAGGCAAGATTCAGGGAACAACGGGATCCTTTAAGTTCTCTACCACTCCAATAAGTCACCTGACCAACCATTCACAGGGACTAAAAGGACCCTAGAAAACAGGAAGCCAACTAGTGCACATGCTGCAAAAAGAAATGTCACTGGAGAGGGAAACAACCCTGTTGCTACCATAGGAAACCACCTGTGGTCAGCAAGACCCTCACTCATCCTGGCAGGAAAAGCCCAGGGAGCCAAGAGCTTCTCACATACTCCCAACATTGATCCCTGACTAACCCAAATTGGCTCTAACCATAGAGAGGGAAAAGGTCATTTTGGTATTAGTTGACTTTTCTCTTCTCATTTAAGTTGTGATTCTCCTCCTCCTTGTTATCATGTATATCTTGGTCTTAGCCACTCTCTTAGGCAGGAGAGTATGACCAAAACACATCCATACATTGGTATTTAACAGAGGAGACAATCATCCTTTTATTGTTTCTTAAGATGTACATTTGGGTCAGTCCTTTCCAAAGTAAGTGAAATTGGGAGGGTACACAGAATACATAGAAATGCCTAATAAATAAGACAGAAAGTTCTGTCCAAGTCACAAGTGTCTTCTTACTCAACTTGAGACCTACAGGTGTGCCTCACCTCCTGCACAGGTGCACTTGATCTATTTTTTGGTTTGTTGGCTGGTTTAACCATGATGAGCTGCTGACCTGCTCTGGAGTTCACAATTCACATCCAGCCTGGTAGTGGGTTTTAGTCAAGACCTGCAAAGTAGACAAGTTTAAATGGAGATGGAAAGGCCCTCACCAGGTGCTCCTGATCACCACGAAGGCTACCCAAAGTGCTCAGAAGGAAAGAACCCTTTACCATGAAAAGAACCTTTAACCACATTAAAACGTTAATATGGCTCGGGTGCCTGACATTGAGAAACGGTGCAAGAGCCAAAATGAAAAAAAGACTAAAAGGCCTAAAAAAAAAAAAAAGTATGGCTTATGTGAAATACAAGTGGGGGGGGCCCATCATCAGAACACAAGATTCAGCCTTCACTGGGGTGTAAGGTCCAGTCATGGACAGTTTAACAATAGCTTTTGATTTGCCCTCCAGATTTTCAAAATTAGCCAGTTGCATGGATGGTTAGCCTGAACTCCCCCTATAAGAGTGTGTGTAGTTCTGTGTTAGGGTGAACACAGGTGGGCTCTCTGCCCAAGAGCGCACAAGACTGGCATGCAAGATTCTTTCCATTGGGTTCCATGGCACACCCTTCTGCAGACGCCAAGTTCACCTTGCTGGCTACTTTTAAACATGTGCTGGATTCCTTAGGGCAGACCAGGATTTCCAACACTTTGTGGAAGACATTTGTGGCTGTTTTTTCTTTAATCATTTCAACTTATCCCTAGGGTAAATACTGTCCAGGTCACACAAGATCCAGATGCAGACACTCACACTTTCTTTCTTCATAGATAGTGACAGTTTTGTCCACATCCTGATGGTGTCAGTCTGTTGAATTGAAGTTAGAATAAATTGCTCAAAAGACAGACACCACATTCCACCATCCTTGCTAATCCAAAGTCCATGTATGAAGACACGATTTGTAGTCTACATACTTTATATACAACCAGAGATATGAGAAAAGGTGCTGTATATGTGTAATAAGAATTGTAAAGCATTCTGCTGTCATTTATTTTTTTTAAAAAAATCAATAAAAAGACAGACAACATTGTAGTCTCAGCACTAATCTGAATCTTTGAGCAGAACACAGCACTGTGGAGCTGTGGTTCTAGCTACTCAGGAGGCTGAGGCAGGAGGATCACTTGAGCTCAGGAGTTCAAGACAAGCCTCTATAACACAGCAAGATTTCACCTAAAACAAACAAACAAACACAAAACTCCAATATGTGAATATCATCTAGTATACAGAATTTGTAGCTAATATTGAGGAAGGCAAAAAGAAATCCACCCAATGCCTTCTTATTTGGTTAAAGTAGACATTTCAGGAGTCAGTAGAAACAGCAGTCTCCTCCTGACTTTGGGACCTGTGTCCTTGAGAGTCTCCACAGCACCCCCAGAAGTGCAGCTAGAATCTCCACATGCTACCCCAGAAGGAAGGTGATGGCTTGGGTCTCCTCCAGGGGTTGACCTTTTGGGGTTCAATCCAGCATCCTGAATTCTTTGGTTAATGCTCTATCACCCTAGGTCCAAACATATGGCCACCTGGCATTCAGCTGCATTTCTAAGCTAGACAGATGCTGGACGGAGGTTGGCATTCCAATCCCCAGATGTCTGTAGCAATTGCTATGATGCCTGTGTGCCACTTTAACATGACGTCACTGTTCTGTCAGAAATACCATTGGCTAAGTGCTATTGCCCAAGACCTGTGGCCTAACTGTCACTCAAATCATGATTTTCTCCACCTATTTCCTCTGCAATTCACTGACCTCATTGATCTGTCTTTGTTTCCTTCAGGTAATGAGGGGACAATAATACTAATACATTTAGAGCCTCACTATGGCTACTAAGAGTTAATATATACATGTAATGTGTGTGCACACAGAAGGTAGCTGTTACTCTAATTTTTCCCCATGGCATGCTTCATACATTTGCATATCATCCTAGTGCAGGAACCAGGCTAATCTCTGAAGCCTTCCAGTGAGGCTGAAAGAGGCCACTAGTTCGAGGTTGCAAGGCCCACAGAAAAAGAACTGGGATGTACATGAGATCTGTTTTCCACCTGAGTGCTCTCCTGTACTCTGATTCCTGATTACCTACGCTCACTATGGGCTTGTCATTCAGAGGCAAATAAAATAATATAGAAAAAATTAATATATGAAAATGTGAATGAAAAGAAAAACGTGGAGGAAAAAGGGACAATTGTGATTCGAAAAACATGTGGAGTTAACATTGAGGGAATTGATGATCTCAATTAATGTTTGTTTCTCTAATGAAAGAAAGAATCAAAACACTAATTATATTCAGGCACACAGAGTTGTACTTATGCATATTTTTCCCTTGCTATGATGAAGCAAAGTAGTTCTTACAACATAAATTTTTCCAGCCAAGGGTGAGCACACTTTGTGTAATGTGGACAGTGAATGATATCTGCTTTGGTGATCCACAGTAAGATTATTCATACTAAATCAGTGAATTAGTCTTTTTTAAAATTTTCATACCAGGGATTGAATCCAGAGCCACTTTACCAAGGAGCCATTTCCCCATCCCTTTTTATATTTTATTTAGAGACAGGGTCTCACTGAGTTGCTTTGGGCCTTGCTAAGTTGCTGAGGCTGGCCTCCAACATGTAATCCTCCTGCCTCAGTCTCCCAAACCCATTTGTGGAAATTCAGAAGTAAAGTGGAAGGTGAGAAAAGAAGGGGTTATCTGGCATTGTGTAAACATTTCCTCTCCTTCCCCAGTGTAGATTGGAAGAAATTGATTATTCATTTTTCAGCACAGATCAGCAACAAGGCACTGAGGGTAGCATAGCCATTGCCCACCAGCATCTGGACCACCAGGTAAGTGGGATCCTCACTGTGCATCGGTCCTCGCTGTGCATCGGTCCCGAACACACAGTCCACAATGTACATGAGCACAAAGAGTCCCATGAGCAGCAGGATGGTCCTGGTGGCCCTCACTTCTGGGGAAGCTTTTGGGGACAGGCTGGTGATGTGGAGGTGCTGGCATTGCCTCTTATGCCTGCACAGGAGGGCCACCATGTACCCACTGGAGACGGCCATGAGCTCGAGAAGGAAAATGTCCTGGAGTATTCCTGTCACGGAAAAGAAGGTCCTGAAATGGTGACCTGTGGGGGTTAGAGTGCAGGATTCAGAGACAAACCTGAAAGCTGCTGTGTCATTAGAGGGACCTCCCATGGTGACCAAGATGCGGACAGTGAAGAACATGTTGAACACCCATAGAGTGAGCAAGGTCCACAGACTGCATTGTGGGTACATGTGCTTGGACTTGTTCAGAAAGGAACTTCTGTGGTTGAGAGTGGTGGCCTGCAGGACACTCAGCAGGCTGGTGGTGGTGACAGACAGGCTCCTCATCAGCCTGTACAAGTAGATGATGGCTTTACATGTGAAGTTGTTCCAAAAGTCCAGAACCCCCAAAATTCCCAGATCCAGGTGCACCCTGATTATGAGCATCAGCAGATGAATCAGGGCCAGGTGAGCAATGGCCACGTCTGTGGGCCTGGTCCTGCACTGGAGAAGGAAAGTGAGGATGTGGAAGAGGAGCAGGAAGATGTTGGCTGTGATCCCGATGACAATTTGGAGACAAAAGGCATTTCTTATAGCAAAAAAAAAAAAAAAAATGTAAAGTGTGCTGCTTTGGGTCATCTTTCTTATTCCCTGGGGAGAAGAAGCAGATGCTCAAAGCCTTAGAGTAAAAGGAAGGTCAACTCCTCCTCGCCATCATCACCAGGTTCAACATCCTGATCCCCAAGACTGCCCACTTCAAAACATGGGGGTCCCCTTGACACCCCTCCTCAGTCCTCTCAGCACTCAGGCACAGCATCTTCCGTGGGTCTCTGTGCTTTCATGGCCAGGGCCACCATTGATCTGCCTGGGAACGTGCAGCCACCTGACCAAAAGCTGAGTATGTGGCATTTGAAGGGGACTCCAGTGCAGCAGATTGCAGGGATGTCCACAGAGAACTCTCAAGGAAATGGTGTCAAGGGGACAGCCTCGTACGGCTCTGTACCTCCAGTGTCTGGGTCGTTCATCACCAGCTTACAGAATAGCTATCAAAATGTTGGCTCTGCAATCAGACTTCTTGCATTCATTGATTAATATATATGTTTTGGTACCAGAGATTGAACCCAAGGTTGCTTAACCACTTATATTATTTTATATATATTTAATTATACCAGAAAACCACACCTAAGTGAGTGGAACCATCAGTTATTAGCATGATCATATTCTAAAATTTCTTTTCTGTCCATTCTATGGCACATGGAAAAGGGGTGAAAAATAATCACAATTTAAATACTTTCTTTTGTACCGGAGATTGCACCAAAGGGTGCTTATCCACTGAGCCACATTCCAGTCTTTTTTACTTTGTTATTTTGAGTTAGGGTCTCACTAAGTTGCTTAGGGCTTTGCTATGTTGCTGAGGCCAGCCTCAAATCAATAATCCTCCTGTCTCAGGCTCCCAAAATTACAGGTTTGTGCCACTACCTCCTGCACAATGTCAGTTACATTTGGGGTGATAATTTTCAGTGTTTTAATTAGGAGACAGGAATCCAACCTCATGCTGAGAGTGTAGTTTCCATAGAGAGCAAGCTTTCAAGTCTTCTCTTAGATAGAAATGATATTTCTCTAGAAAAGGGAGAGGAAAAATTATACCATACAATTTGGTAATGACATCCCTATGAAATATTTTCCTAAGAGAAAAGGTATTTACTTTATTTCAGTTTTAATGTTTACACTGAGACTTATAACATCTTGCCACATTTTATCATCTGAAAAAGAAGAGACCGGAGTATAAGTTATTTTCACTTCTACCTAGAAAATTGTAGTTGTATAAAAATCAGTTTAAGGGTGAGCAAAAATTTCAAAGGGTTCAGACAATTTAAGTCTTTCAAGACTAGTTAAATAATTTCTTTGAAATCTTTGAGGAAGTGCCATTGTCTAAAATTAAAATTAAGTAGTCATATTAGGAGAATTACAGCTCTTCCAAATTATTAAATTATTTTAAAAAGTGTCTATATATATATATATATATATATATATATATATATATATATATATATTCCATTCACATCTTCAGGGAAATAAGATTTTCTCCCTCAGTATGCTCAAGAAAACAAAAGAAAAATGCTAATATAGTGGTCTAGGAGTCTCCACATTTTAAAAATCACAGGTGGTTATTAGTAGGCACAGTGCTACATGGTTTCTCTGACTTCTGTGTAGCTAATTATAGAAATGCCTATTTCTGGATGTGTATTTGAAGAAAGTTTTAAGACATACCCTGACATTTTGATTCCCAAAGTCCCTTAAGACAACATAAACTGGATATATGACATTTGAAGATGTCTTTTAAAAATCACAGAAAATGAAATAACTAGAATTACCTTCTATCATGTTATGAAATACAAATTTTCTTTAATTTGGTTTAAGAAAATAAAATGTACAGCATCAGAATATCAGAAAGAGGGGCTGGGGATGTGGCTCAAGCGGTAGCGTGCTCGTCTTGCATGCGTGCAGCCCGGGTTCGATCCTCAGCACTACATACAAATAAAGATGTTGTGTCTGCCGATAACTAAAAAATTGTGTCTGCCGATAACTAAAAAATAAATATTAAAAATTCTCTCTCTCTCTCTCTCTCTCTCTCTCCCTCTCCCTCTATCACGCTCTCTTTAAAAAAAAAAAGAATATCAGAAAGAATAGCGTATCCGAGTCCTCTGTGGATGGAGGGCACAGGACTGGGTTTCAGCATGGCCCAGGGGACACAGCCCTGCCGACACTGTCATGGGAGGGAGGGACGGATTGAGGAGGGAAGGGAATTGTGTTTCAGAGGAGCTTTACCTGAAAGCCAGTGGAAGACTTTTTTCTATAGGAGAAACTTTCTAGTTAGAGCTGGAAACCTTATTTCCTGTCCCCTCAATGCTGTTGAAAGAAGTGGCAGTGTCAGATGCTGTCACGGGTCGCCTGTCACAGGCATTAGCTCCCTGCAGCACCAGGACACAGCAGGCAGAGAAGCAGCTGGCCGTCTGCACACTGTGCAGGTCACACACGTGTGTATCATTGAGATCCACAGTGCCCTCCATGGTTTACAGGTAGATGTTTCTTAAAGAATGCAATATTGCTACTTTTGTGCTAATTCATCAGTTTTATTAGAAAACATTCAGAAAATGTGGACATTTCATAAAAGCAAGTTAAAAAGAATCCTCTGAGCCTGTCCACTCCCAGCTGTGCCTCACCCCACTCACAGCTGCCAGGACCACATAGTCTAGGAAATCGAGACATAGACACAGGGTCTGTCCCTCATCAGGATGGCCCAGGATGCCCTCCTCAAACAGAGCTCTGGGGAGAGAGGGGCTGCAGCAGCTCCTGGCTGCCCTGATGTGCTGAGCCCCAGGTCATGACTTGAACCCTGGAGGAAATAAGCCATCCTCAGACTGGAGGATCTGAACACAATGAGATACATCAGAGAAAGATAATGTGGAACAGGAGTTGAGAAACAGGTCTCATCTGAAGAACTCAACATGGGAGGAACAAGAAAATCTTAAATGGGCAGATAGAGGATGAACAAAAGTGGAGAAAAAAGTGTGAATGGAGGTTTGTTTCCTTAAGAAATCATCCCTGGATAAAATTTAGAGCTGATGGAGTGAGGTCCCTTTGTGGAAGAGGTAGCACTGTGATGACTACTCTCCTGCCCTGACCAGAGAAGCCTTCACTTAAACATTTTGCATCCTGTCACCATCCAAATCATAGACAACTTTTATCTGTCTATCTATCTATGTATCTCAACAATAGGGCCAGACAGTAGTGATCAATAACAAAGTTGGAGCAGCCCAGCCATTGGCAAGGACAGCAGTGGATGAGGAGGAGGCTCTCCGCAGAGCCCAACACCATCTTGGGCTGCCATAACTGTGTGTGGAGAAACACAGGCTGCAGGGGGTGGGGCATATCTGTTTTCTCAGGTGCAAGGTGAACACAGTCACATGTGTCGTGTCACCACTGGAATGCATGTTTTCATTTAGTGATGTGCATTAGCTACAGAAAGGGCTAAAGTTCAACATGACTTCTCCACTAACATCCACATTCTCCCTGATGTCCAGCCAGGAAGTGGCAGTCTGATGCTACTCTTACCACTTGGTTTTAACTGTAAGCAAATGCAGCCACTGGTCCCTGCTCCAGCTTGAACCCCCTGCAACTAGATTTAGCCCTGTACTTTGGGGACTCGTGAATATTGTTAGTTTTTTAATAAGAAGAAATTATCTCAAGTAAATCATTTCAGGTTCCAATCTATTTCTCAGACAGCAGTGAGTGTAACGTATGGCTCTATCAGAACTCAAAGTTCATATTACTAAGTTGTCTTGCTATTTTGTGCTTCAGCCTTACTAGTTCATAGCAATATTCACCAAGGAAGATAATTTTATTATACACTCTTGACTTTCATTCTCTTGTCTCCATAAATGAGTTCAAAATATTTTTTTCAGCATTTACTTTTACTACCTGAGATAATGAGAAAGAAAATTATACACACTGAAGTACTTTTCAATTAATCAGAATGCAATGATATTCTCTGTTCGGATCACTGACTTATGCAGAGAGTTGAGCCTCACATTCCTACAAAACATCAAATAGCATTGTCTTATGCTGATGTATTTTGTCTCAGTTTTTACCTCACAAAAGTAAAACAATTATGTCTAGGAAACATCAAAAAAAATATTTTGAACTGATTTATGGAGACAACAGAATGAAAATCAAGCATGTAATATAAAATTCTCCTTCTTGGTGGATATTACTCTGAAGTAGTAAGGCTGAAGCAGAAAATAGCAAGACAACTCAGTAATATGAACTTTGAGATCTAATAGAGCCATTCATTGAACTCATTGCCATCTGAGAAATAGATGAGACCTAAAATGATTTACTTGAGATGATAATTTCTTATGAAAAAACTAACAATATTCATGAGTCACCAAAGTAAAGGGCTAACTATAGTAAGAAGAGAGTTTCCCTTTGCAGTCTAGAGAAAACAGTCCTCTGAGCTTTTGAGTGTTGGTAGAGCTGAGGACATAATTCAGAACTACCAAATAACCCAACATACAATTAGACTATTTTAATTCTTCATCACGATCACAGAAGCCCACTCACACACTGGTGCTGCATCTTAGGAATAGAAAAGCACTTACCTGGGCAGGTAGCATGGGGAGTCCAGAGACCTAAGCTGATCCTGCACCATTTTAAGGAAAGGGCGTCTATAACTCACCTCTCTGTAGGCCTTTAATTTTAGCATCTGAAGGAGGTGACAAGATGCCACTTGAGAACGTAGAAATGTGGCTTCTCCAGTGGACATGTCACCTGTCTCTTACTTTTACTTTAGTCTCTGCTGGACAATAGAAACTGTGGGAGTGTCAAACTCAAAACTTTTCTCAAGTCCCTGGACACACTCATGTGAGGATCTCACACCTCCCAGTCATGTGGACTATACCCATATTTTCATTTTTAAAAAAAACTATGTTAAAATTAGCTCAATCCTATTCCACATATTGTAATGTCTCTCCTCTGGGGTGAGTGGTTACTGACATGCCCCATGCATTCCCAGTGGCTCTGAGGGTCCTCTCCCTAAAATGTGAGGCTGTCATCCCTGGTCCACTCTCATAATGATCATGTGGTTTGGGGTATTATGTCTACTAGGATTTCCAAACTCAGCTTCAGGTTTGAATTTCTGTTTCAGGTTAAGAAAGATATTAAGATATTAATATATCCATTCTGGCCATGAAGACTAGAAAGACTGCATTACAAAATATACTCAAAATATTTCATGAAGAAGAAACAAAAAATGTAAGTGAAAAACAAGCAAAGGAAGGGAAGGACAAACTAATTCAAATTAAAAGCCAAAATAAACTAAAATAACTGAAAATACAAATCTCATCTGATTAACATCTTTGAGTTCTCATAGGACTCGGCCAATTCTATGAGGCTTTCAAAGAAGAGTTAACACCAACACTCCTCAAATCATTCCATGCAATAGAAAAGAGGGAACCTTTTAAATTCAGTCTATAAAGCTGGTATCACACTGATACCAAAACCAGACAAAGACACAACAAGAAAATAAACCTCAGACCAATATCCCTGATGAACTTAGGTGCAAAAATTCTTAATAAAATTCTGGCAAACTGCATACAAAAACATTTTAAAAATCTAGTGCACTACAATCAAGAGGGGTTCATCTATAAGATGTAAGTTTGGTTCAACATAACGGAAATCAATAAATGTAATACATCACTTCAATCGACTTAGAGAAAAGAATCATACTATCTTAATAGATATAGAGAAAACTTCGATAAAGTACAGCAAGAATTCATGTTCAAAATTGTAGAAAAACCAGGGATAAAAGGAATATATATTGTAAAAGCTATATATGCTAAATCTGATGCCAACATCATTCTAAATGGAAAGACTGAAAGCATATTCTCTTGAAATTCTTGTACAAGATAAGTATGACCATTTCACCACTTCTTATTCAACATCATATTGAAACTCTAGCCAGAGCAAGTAGACAGAAGAAAGAAATTAAAGGAACATGAAGAGCAAAAGAAGAACTCAAACTATCCTTATTTGCGATGACGTGATTCTATATTTAGAAAAACTAAAATCTCCACTAGAAAACTTCTAGAACTGATAAATGAATTTAGAAAAGTATTTATTAGGACAAATACTTTAGCAAAGTAGAAGGATATAAAATCAACACCTATAATTCAATTGCATTCCTATACGTCAGTGATGAATTGACTGAAAAAGAAATTAGGAAAACTACCCCATTCACAGTAGCCTCAAAAAAAAAAATATTTGGGAATCAATCAAACAAAAGAGATAAAAGACTTCTATAAGGAATACACTGAGCCCTAGAGAATAAAATTGAAGCAGACCTTAGAAAATAGAAAGATCTTCCATGATCTTCGATAGGCAGAATTAACATTGTCAAAATGGCCATACTACCAAAAGTGAATGTATTTCCTATTAAAATCCCAGTAACATTTTCCATAGGAATAGAAATAATCAGTCATGAAATTCATTTGGAAAACACAAGAGGTCCAGAATAGCCAAACCAATCCTGAGCAAGAAAAATGAAAGAAGAAACATCAAAATTTCAGACCTTAAATTATACTACAGAGCTACAGTATCAAAAACAGCATGGTTTATGGGCAACAAGCAGACACGTAGACCAATGGTAAGAACAGAAGACACAGAGATGAATTCACAGAAATACAGTGACCTCATACTAGACAAAGGCACTGAAAACACACATTGGAGAAATGATAACCTCTCCAAAATATGGAGTGGGGAAAGCTGGAAATCTACATGTAGCCACATGCAATTAAACCCCTGTCTCTCACCCTGCACAAAACCCAACTCTAAGTAGATCAAGAACTTAGGCATTAAACCAGAGACCCTGTGCCTTCTGGAAGAAAATGTAGACCCAAATCTACCTCATGTTGGCTTAAATACACCCTGATCTCTACTTAAATTCTTCCAAGTTACAGAAACAATTATTTTAAGCCTTATTTTCCAGAAATAGCTGCCATTTATTCACCCAAATATTCTCCAGGATTTTCTCCTCCTTGATCCTGTAGCTTATATATGTCACAGTGGCTCTGCACCCAGCATGGCACCTGGATGTTGGTGGCTGTGTCCTCCCTGATGTGCAAGCTGTTTCTCCTTAGTGCTCTTCAAAGTTTCCCCAGCTAGATCTCTGCCACAGAGAAGAACTTCCTGCCCAATTTTTCCTGAGATCCTAACCCACTTAAAGCAGGATGAGTCCTCCTCCCAGATATCACTTGTCCATCTTACTTTAGCGAAGGGAACCATGGTAAAGTTGAACTATGTGGCAACCGTGAATCAAAGTGTGCTCCTTTATTGCTGCTGGTATTATTATTATTCTGGTACCAGGGGTGGAACCCAGGAGTGCTTGACCCTTGAACCACAACCCCGGAACGTTTCACATTTATTTAGAGACACGGTCTCCCTAAGGTGCTTAGGGCCTCTTTACGTTTCTGAGGCTGGCCTCAAACTTGTGATCCTTCTCTCTCAGCCTCCCAAACTGCTGGGATTACAGGTGTGCACCACTGCACCCGGACCATGTTACTTCTCCTGTGACTTATGTCCCTCTCTATGAAAGGTGCAGTCTTTCTAATATAGTTTTCCTTGAACAGCGTGTTAACCAAGAGCCACAGGTTAGGAGGCTTCTTCATTACCCTGCAGGGAAGCAGAAAGTTTCATCCTGGTCCTGAACCTCTGGACTCTTCTGTGCTAGTCAGGTGTGAGTGGCAGGAGCAATGGCTGGGAGAGGAAATGCTGGACAATTTCTTTTAGCTCATTTTTATAAAAGGTTCATTCTTATTCACTAGAACGCATTCTAATGTCAATGAGCTATTAACACAGATGTAGCTACATATGTTTTAAAGTCACTTACATATTGTATGATATTTAAGTGAATCAGTTTTCTCTATTGGATGTATGATTTGCTGATACATTATGATGTGATCTGAAATTTAGATGGAGTATGGGCACGGTAATCCCAGGGTCTCAGAGGATGAGGCAGGAAAGTTGTGAATTCAAAGGCAACCTCAGAAAATTAGCAAGGCCCTGGGCAACTTAGTGAGACCCTGTCTCAAAATAAAAATGAGGGAGGGGGGCTTGGGCTGTGTATCAGTGGTTGAGGACTCCTGGGTTCAATTCTTGGTAGGAAAAATAAATGCTTTGGTCACAGCTGGATATATTCAGAAATACATAATTGCTGTTGGGTGTACACCATTTTAGTTGTTGAAAGTGTTTGCTCACTCTCCTTAATGCTCTGGAGAGAGGAGACTCATTTTTCATGCTGCTACTGTGAAGTTTTGCCTTCAGAAAAATAAGATTTCTGGTCATTTTAAAGCATATATAAACTGAGGTCTTAATTTCCAAATATCTTTGAAAACTCCTGACTTCTTCTAATTACTACTTTTTCTAAAACTTTCATGTTTGCACAACTATATATTTTGAAGTAAGACTGAAAATCATGTTCTTGAATGCTCTGATTTGAAGTGATTTAAACATGTTACTGAAAGTTTTACAATGCTGTGTGCTTGTCTTGCACATGTTTTAACATGAATTAAACAAAATGATAGCAAAGTCTTCATTTCACACAAATGGCATAAGAGAACACAATTTTAGAACTAAAATTTAAAATTTTTATTTTAAAGTGTTGTACAAAAACGATTATACTTAAACATAGACGTTTAATTTATTCTTTAAAGCTTCATCAGAATATATGTTACCTACATGAAACAGTTGTTATAAGAACAGATGTAAGTAATTTTATGTATAAAGATGTAAGGGAATATCATTTGTGCCTGTGATCATGTGTGCCTTGTGGAAGATTTTCCTAGTGTCATTTATGGACTTGTCATGGTAGCAAACCTGAATATACTGAATAAGTGAAAGAATAAATTTTTATTTTTCCTGATCACCACATTTGGGAAAAGAAGGACTTTTTCCCTAATGGTGTAGATAATTTCTTTTTTAGACAAACACTGCATGTTCTTACTCATGTACAAAACCCAAAAAGCATTGCACACACTCTCCAAGAAATGTTGTTCCAGCAGATCATTCAACAAATTCTCCAGCATAAATTTCAGTCTTGGGCATTTGATTCCAGATAAGTGTCACCTTGAACTTGTAATAGAGATAATATCTTAGAGCTCATCTTTCAAGAATGGGCTGGACACATGTCCTTTAATTAAAACCTTAAAACACCAACTCTGTTTTAAAACAGCACCTAGTCTGTTTTAAATGTAGTTCTATTTACTACTCTGATTGTAAAGTCTTGAGAAGGAAAAAAAAACTATGCTCTTGGTAATATTTCCAGAATGTACTAACATAGGCTAGTTATTCTGGCTAGAGGATGAACAAAAATGTGACATATATAGCCACCTCAGAGGATTCCAAGGACAGACATAAAGTTTCAAGTCCTCAGAATAGGATTGTACAAATGTTCTACTATGTTGGTTTTTCTATTTTTTTAAACTGGAATTTGAACACAGGACAATTAACCACTGAGCCAAATCTCCACCCTATTTATATATTTTATTTAGACACAGGGTCTTGCTGAGTTGCTCAGAGCCTGTGTAAGTGGCTGAGGCTGGCTTTAAACTCACATCCTCCTGCCTCAGGCTCCTGACCTGCTGGGATTTCAGGCATGCACCCCCACGTCCTGTGGTAATTTCTTTCTACTCTTTCTTTTCAGGCAGGGACACAGCTGATCTGTTATTAAAAGAACTGCATTGATTCTCCCAAGTCATGTGCACGAAAAATTATATGATAATAAAATCAGAAGCCAACATTTCTAGAGAGTTCATTATGTGCCATGAACACTTCCAAGGTTTGTAGGCACACTTTACTTTTTCCCACATAGTCTCTGCAGGATTCACATAACAGGACTCTTTATGTGGACAGCTGAGATGACTGGACCTCAGCATCCCAGGGTGCTTAAGAAGGAGTTATGGTAAATGGCAGCTCTGACTCGCAACTTCAACCAGTCCGACATCACAAGTCACACCAACATTTTCTTGTTTATATATAACAAACATTTGGTCTGGTGGGAAATAAGCCAGAGTTAACATGGTGCTGACATGAAGTAATTCCATGCAGGTCCAGTCTGTGGACACTTTTGTTTGGGAGAGTCTCGCTTCCAGTCTCTTGCAATTAATGCCCCCTGAAATTTAGCCCAACTCGTAGACCTCCTATTATGCACCTGACAGACAAGATCAGGAAATGGAAAATCAAGTAAGATTTTGTCTTGCCACAGACAATCTCAGTAATGAGTTAATAGGAAGGAAATATATTCTAAGACAGATGGCACTTCTTTTGAGCCATGACATGGCCCCATTTAAAAAAAAAATCACTGGCTTTTTAATTTTTTTTTTTACTTTGAGACAGGGTCTCAGGAAGTTGCTTAGGTCCTTGCTAATTTGCTAATATTAGCATTGAACCTGCCATTTTCCCATCTCAGCCTCCCGAGCCATTGGGATTACATGTGTGCACCATGGCACCTGGCTGACAATTCTTAATGTACAAGAAAACTGAAGTATCAATATGTATGCCACTTGGAGGTTCCAGTGAGATTGGAAGGTACTGAAAAAAGGTGGTACATGGAGATGCATTCTCCAGGGTGTGAATAGAACAGTTTTTTAAAAAAAAATTCTGTGCTGGGAGATGCTTGGTGGGTAAGTGCACCAGCAGGAAGTTACACCTGGTCCTTTTGAGTCTGTATTTTGAAACAGGGTCTCACTAAGATGTCCAGACTGGCTTCACTCTTGTGATCCTCCTGCCTCAACGTCTTGGGTCATTGGGATTTCAGGCAGACACCACTGTGCCCGGCATCAGAAATGAATTTTCATGTGGAATAAAAATACAGTTGGATGAATCTTCTTTTTTCATGGAAGTGGTGTTCATTTGAGATTGATGAAGGAGGTCAGGTTTGCAAAAAAAGACATTTTTTGTGTGTTATTGTGGTCACAATATTTTTCCCCCATAAGATGAACAAAGCAAACAGACTGTACAGTAATATTCACATAAGAAACACTGTGTACACCGTGATTGGCATTGGGGTCATGGCCAACGCCCTTCTTCTTCTCATCCACAACTTCTTGCACATTACTGGGCACAGACCTAAGGCCACTGACCTGCCCATTGGTCTCCTGGTCCTAATCCACCTGGTAATTCTGCTCATCAATGGTTTCACAACTTCGGACATTTTTATACCTCAGGGGGGAAGGTGGGATGACCTGACGTGTAAATTTGTCATCTACCTGTACAGGTTGATGAGGGGGTTCTCCATCTGTGCCACCTGCCTGCTGAGTGTCCTGAAAGCCATCACCCTCAGCCCCAGGGGCTCCTGCTTGGCAAGGTTCAAACATAAATCCTCATGTCACAACCTGTGTTTCCTTCTCTTCCTGTGGGTCATCTATTCATCCTTCAGTAGCCAACTATTCATCTTCATCTCCATTGCTGCTACCTCCAATTGGAACTCAGACAACTTTATGTACGTCACAGAATCCTGCTCCTTCATTCCCATCACCTTCTTCCTCCAGCACAGCTGGTCCACCCTGCTGACCTTCAGGGAAGTTACCTTTATAGGAATAATGGCCCTCTCCAGTGGATACACGGTGGCTCTCCTGTGCAGGCACAAGAGGCAATCCCAGCGTCTCCACAGCACCAGCCTGTCTCCAGTATCATCCCCAGAACTGAGGGCCACCAAGACAATCCTGCTGCTCATGAGTTGCTTCGTGGTCATGTCCATCTTGGACACTGTTGTCTCCTATGCAGGAATCACACTGAAGGATGATCCAATATTTTACTGTTTCCAGATCCTCGTGGCCCATAGCTATGCCTCGTTCAGCCCTTTGGTTTTTATTTGTACTGAAAAACGTATAATTAGTATTTTCAGATATATGTGAGAGAAGACAGTAAACATTGCAGTAGCCAGTGGTGGATAAGTTCTGTTAAGGTGAGAAACTGTGCTGAATTTGGAGTGATTTATCTTGACAGAGTGTGTAGAGTCTTTGGTTTAAATGCAATGCAAAGTCTCACTTCCTCTGTTAAACCATCCACTTGGACATACGTGGATGACAATTACATCAAAGAAATCCAAACCATGTGACTCTGTGAAATATTATGGGGATGTCATGTTTCTCACTGGATCCTTAATAGGGGCCTGTGAGTTGGATGTCACTTGTCATAACCTGGGTTATTCCAAACTCTTTTTAGATACACAAGAGTTACAATGCTTCTCAAATATTGCATCATCTCCATTATCTGTATTTTCCCAAACTACATTTGTAAACATATTCTACCATGAAATATCACGTGATCCAGCACACACACAATACACACTCATAGGCGTACACACACACATTTTACATGCAGGGAGTCAAATAGTCATTTCCACATCACTGCTCCTAAAACCAGGCTTTAAATATTTAAACTTAAAAACAACTCAACATCTACAACCATAAGAATATGTAAACAATACGCAATGGCCTTAAAATGGAAAATATTCTGGAGCACGGGGCTGCATAGCTGAGTCCCCAAGTTACTCTACTCAGTGAAGCCGGTTTAGTCGCAAAAGAACAAACATTGTATAAATGTACTGTAAAACGGTGGGAGTTGGAGTGGGCAGAGTGACGGAGCAAGGGCGTCCCAGAGACCAAGAAAAGGGGGCAGTGGGGAGCTGTCCCTTGGTACGTGGAGAACCTCTATTCAGTTAGGTCGTGAGTGGTGACGTGAGTGGTGGTGACTGTTGTGCAATAATGTGAATAGATTCCAGGCCACTTGACTGAATGCTGAAAAATGGTCAGAATGTTTATTATATATATATTTTATCCTCATAAAAGTGTTTTTAATTATCAATTCAGTTGTGGAAAACATTCTTTCTGAAACTATAAAGTGAGGGCTAAGACTCTAAACGTGCCACAATGTCACTTGGTGAGCTTTGAAACATCGGAGCTGATTTGTCTCAGTGATTTGAAGATTGGTTTTGAGAAGCTCACTTTTGATCTCAGCCTCTCCTAGGAGAGGTGTCCTCCATGTGGATGCTTTTAGGCACCACTCTGTGCTGCTCAGCCTTCCAAAGACCTTAAGCATCGAAGTGGGTAGCTCCTTTCCTGGGTGAAATGTGCATGTGGTCAAAACACCAGGTTTAGACAGTAAGTCACACGTGGAAGTTTACCAATCATGACAGCAGTGCTGCAAAAATTTTGCACTTGTCACATATTCTATTTAATTGGAAAATTAGCCAAATTTAAAATACTCTCAAATCAAATGTCTTTATTAAAAAATGTAAGTAGTAAAGGAAGCAAAGAATATTAGATTAAACATTTTAAAAATCAGAAAAGGAACATAGAAAAGAGGAGAAATGTGTCTGAAAGATTATAAAACAGAACAAAGTGGCTGTTTAAGTTATTATGAATAGGTGTTAAGTCTGAATCAATGAAACTCCTCAATCAATTGATATTGGGCGGCTGAGATCACAATAACAGCAACACAAACTTAAGACTGCACATCAAGGTGTAGCTGTAAACCAGAACAAAAGGACCCAAGAGACATGCAGAACATCCCAGCAAGGGCAGAATACACTACTCTGATGTGCTCAGAGCAGCGCTCACAAAAGGAAACACACCAGGTCACAAACAAGCCTCCTCAATCTTAAGGACACTGATATCCTATCAAGTATATCAACAAGCACCATAGAGTGAAGATAAAATTAAAGACTGAAAACTGTCAATCCTAACTACGTGGAAATTAAACAACACAGTTTAACCAGTCACACATGGAGAACTCACAAGTGACATCAGAAATTTCCTTGAGCAAAACGAGGATCAAAGTACAACCTACTAGAACTTTGGGGTGCATCAGGAGAATGTCACAGACATGTGAAGCAACACATTTCCATCCACAACCAGATTGAAAAAGAGAACCCTAGACACACACACCTCGGAACACTGAGGTTGGAAACTGGAACAGAGCAACTATTGATGGAGGAGAGTGAACCAGTAACACAAGACACCCCACCTCTCCAAAAAGGAGCCCAGAGACACGGGACTTCATGATGGAGGGCTACACATTGAACAATTAGCACCAAACCATCTTGATGTCCTCCATATTCAACATGTTGAAAGCATCATCCATGGTGAAGGCCTGGGGTTTATCCATGGGTCACAGGTGACTCAGTACATGCGGATTAATTATAGGGGTACCCAATAACATACAAATTCCAAGGAAGGAGCGACAATGTCTCATGAGTGATGTGTTCACATATGTATAAACACTAAAGATCCCACAGAATTCCTTTCAGGATTTTGACAGGCATTCAGCAGAACACAAAGGCAACATCCCAAGAATTCTGTTTTGTTTCTTTACAATTGCCACAAAATATGTAAAATGAAAACTCAGAGGACAATCCCCACAATAAACCATTATAAAGAGCAAAATACCGAGGCATAAACTTGACCAGGGAAAGAAAACACTTGTACCCAGAAAAATAAAATGATGCAAGAAATTAAAGCAAACATGAATCAGAGGAACCATGCATTGTATTCATGATGTGAGGAATCAATATCAAAATGTCCATGCTATCAGAGTTATGTACATACAGATCAGTTCAGATGCAATCCCTATCTAAATTTCAGGAGGAAATTTTACAGAAATAGGAAATGATGTAGCTAAAATCCACATGTGACCATACGAGACCCTGAATAGGTAAATCAACCGTGATAAACAACTAATGGAACCACACTAAAATTTTAAATATATTATGAAGCTATAGTAATTAAAACAGTGTGTTAGGGTTGGGGATGGAACTTGGAGATGTAGCACTTGCCTAGCATGCACTGGGTTCATCACCAACACTTGAAAAACACACCTACATACAAAAGAAATAAAAAAGGAAAAAAAAAATATTATGGTATAGTTACATAATAGTAAACCTATATACTAGTGGAACAGAACGGGTGTCTTGATAAACGTCCTCATACAATGTCATGGAGATATCTTTCAAAGCCCTTCCATATGTAGCCAATGTAGTATGAATAGTCTTGTCAACAGATATTTGTATGCAAAAGAAAATGATGGACCTTTGTCCTAAGGCACACACAAGGATCAAGTCGAGATGGATTGAAGATGTAGATGTGAGACCTGAATCTGTGAACCTGCCCTCCCCCCCCAAAAAAAAAAAAACAGTTGGAAATCGTCATGACATTGGAATAGGAAACCATTTCTAGGATATCACACCAAAGTACAGGCAACAAAGTCAGCAATATGATGACATGAAACTACAAATCTTCTATACAGAAAGGTGAACAATCAGCTGTCAACAGACAATATACAGGATGAAGACTACATTTTCAGATCATATATCAGGAAAGAGGTTGATTTTCAACGTTTGGGGCTGGGGATGGAGCTCAGTTGGTAGAGTGTTTGCCTTGCAAGTACAAGGCCCTGGGTTCAGTCCCCAGAACCACAAAAAAAATAATCTTTATTAAAAACTCAGAACTTGGGGCTGGGGAT
The DNA here is from genome assembly GCF_964194105.1 of Spermophilus citellus. NCBI lineage: Eukaryota > Metazoa > Chordata > Mammalia > Rodentia > Sciuridae > Spermophilus > Spermophilus citellus. The sequence continues at coordinate 1,524,981 of NW_027673039.1, read as the reverse complement.
GTAGCTCAAGTGGTAGCGCGCTCGCCTGGCATGCGTGCGGCCCGGGTTCGATCCTCAGCACCACATACAAACGAAGATGTTGTGTCTGAAGATGTTGTGTCCGCCGAGAACTAAGAAAAAATAAATATTAAAATTCTCTCTCTCTCTCTCTCTCTCTCTCTCTCTCCTCTCTCACTCTCTCTTTAAAAAAAACTCAGAACTTAGTAAAAAAAATAATAACCTCATTAGAAATAGCATAAGATATAAATAGATATCCCAACCAAGCAAAAACACATGTGTGGCCAGTGAGCAATGAAAAGATGCTCAACATCCATCAATCCTCAAGGAAATGCCAATCAGAGCCACCATGAGGTGTCCTGTCACAGTAGTCAGGAGGGCGATGATGTGAAAGGAAAGGTCACCATGACTGTGGAAGGTGCCCTGTGCCTGGTTGGATGCCTGTCACGGCCCTCAAGAAATTCTGATAAATATCACCATTGTACTTGTGTTTTGTAAGCAAAGTCCAATAAAGAACGGGATATGAGAAGAAGGGATGGATGGACCCATATCTGCTGCCATTCTTTGCCACGCAGATCAAACATAGTGTCTTGGGTTCTCCTGGGCATTGATCATGCGTTTGATTCTTCCTTTCGATCCACAGGTCCAGGTTTCCATCATTTCTCATTTATCTGAATCCTGGACAACTCGTGTTTTGATTCATCTGGATCCTGGACATATTCTATTTGCGTATGCCCTGTGTATGAATATATCCAGGTTTCCGTATCTGAAAAACGTCATTTTCAACTCTATTTTTGAAAAATGATTCGGTCTTCATGTATAACATTTGGAGGAAAAGAGTTGTTTATTTGTTTTTGTTTACACTTTTAAGATACGGAGGGGATGTGGGGGTAGACAGATAGTAGAATGAAACCCACACTATTAATGTATGTATATACGTGATTGCACGGCCAATACGATTCTGCAACATGTACACTCAGAAAAAATGAGAAAAAATGTATCCCATCTATGTAGGATATAGCAAAGTGCTAAATGAATCCTACTTCATGTGTAACTAATTTAAAAAAATTTAATTTTTTTTTAAAAATGATATGGTCTTGTTGTCTTCTGGGTCCCAGGGTCTCGGGAAGCAATGTGCTCTCACTGTCCTCTAGGGCACCTGATGTGCTGATTTTGGAGGGCGACCTCTGCTTTTAAGACAACCTCCTGCTTTCAGGCATTTTAAATGCAAAGTGACATTGTCATTTGTGTATATCATAATTCAATTAGAAATACTATGGTTATACGTGACTCTGTACTCTGCAATTTTTCCAAGTCTCAAAGACCTTAGAAGGAAATTGGGTTCTATATCAAAACCTCAGCTTGCACAGGGTGACCCTGCATTACTGCAAAACATCTGCTAGGATTTTTCTCACGAAGCATTTCTTGTCCATAACTAATTTCACAAATTACAAGTGAATAGAGTCAGTCCTGATCCTGTACTCAACCATTTAGGTGCATGACAGTGAGGTTGCAAGTTTATTTATAGAGAAAAGGTTGTGGTTGTTTCCCATTCCTGGTGACAAAATATCCAGCAATACAAGTTCCTAAAACTTGGGAAAATAATATTTATGTCCATTAATCTTAGATTTTTGGGATCTCAGGATTTTTGCTGGGGTTACAGGTGTGCACCACTATGCCTGTCCCTGATTTCTTTACTTAAAAAAAAAAAAAAAACATTCTCTCTTCTCTCTGAACTCCTGGATACTCATTTAAAAATATTGGTGATGTCAATATTCTGAAACAGAAACTATACTTACAGCTTTTAAGTTTACAAGAAATTTTGTATAATTCTTAACCTGGTCTCAGCAAGAGTATTTCCATTCATTTTGATGATATTTTGATATAGGATTACTTCCAGTTTTTTGGTTAATATTCTTTCATCAAGCTTGTAAAAAAACTTAGTCAATTATTTCTTCTACCTCTTATTCCCATTTTTTTCTTTTAGTTTTGAATCTGTAATTATGCAAAGGTTTGAATGTTTACAGCTTATGCACACTTCTTATTAATTAATTATTTTTTGGGGGTAGCAGGGGTTGAACTCAGGAGCACTGAACCCCCGAGCCCCATCCCAGCCTTATTTTGTGTTTTATTTAGACACAGGGTCTCACTGAGTTGCTTAGGGCCTCCCTCTTGGGGAGGCTGGCTTTGAACTCAGGATCCTTCAGCCTCAGCCTCCTGAACTGCTGAGATACATGTGTATGCCACTGTGTCTGGCTCATATTTATTTTATTTGTTCTTTTAAATTATACATGACAATAGCGTCTACTTTGACATATTTATACAACCACGGAATAGGTCTTATTCTAGTTAGGTTGCAGCCATGTATTTGTCCATGATGTGGAGATTTACTGTGGTGTATTCATATATGTGCAGAGCAAAGTCATGTCAGGTTCATGTGACTGTCTTTCTTTTTTCTGACCCTCCTCCCTAAATTGTAGAAGACCTCAGAAGAGGGCAAAACCTCCCACGTTCTTGGATAAGCAGAATTCATATTGTTAAAACACCATACTACTGAAAGCACTCTACAGATCCAATGCAAGGATCTTTAATTCCTATTAAAGTCCCCATGATGTTCTTCATATAAATGTCCCACTCAATCTCACTGCCACAGATTCTAAGAGGGGATGAGGGATTGACAGCACATGTTCTATGGGTTCAGCACCTAAGGGGCCTTCTACGGCAGCTAGCTGTCCCCTACCAACATCTGGCTGAATTCTCCCAACACCACGAAGCAGAGATCATGAGCCCCATTTTCCAAATGAAGAAACTGAGGCATTTTCAAAAGACAAAACCCTGCAGGAGATACTCCTAAAAGGAACTTTCAGGTCCCACAGATTTCTTTGGGCCTGAGGATTGTGGAAAAACCCAGCAAGACTTATAGGCATTTGCCCTATTATACTCTCAGAGGTATCTTGCAAAACAAAAGCTTTATAGAAGCAAGTGATTGATTGTATATAAATACCTTACATGCCACAAATGTATACTTTATAGGTATATTTTAAAATGTATTTTTTTAAAAGCAGTAAGCCAGGTGGGCCCTTGTAAACCTGTAATCCCTGCAGCTCAGGGAAGCTGAGGCAGGAAAATTACAAGTCCAAACCCAGTCTCACCAACTTACAAAGACCTTGTCTCAAAATAAAATACAGAAAAAATGGCTGGATATGTGGGTCAGTGGTTAAGCATTTGTGGGTACAATCCCCAATTCCCCCCACCCCCTACAAGAAATAAAGAAAAAAAAAAGGTGTCATCCACTATTATGATATTTGATGTAATTTTATTTTATGATTTCTTCTCAGATAGCAAGCAATACAAGGTTCATGCATTTGAAGTGAAACTTTTTTTTTTCTAGAAACCAGAGCACATTACATCTTTATGTAGTATTAGTTCAGTAGAACACTAATGGAACTCATCAGGTGGGGATGATTCTGATTGAAATCTATTTCATGGCTTATGAAAATCAGAACTCCAAAAAAGAGACGAAAATGCCTCCAACATTGGCAGGGATTCCAGAAGCCTCCCAGTAATGACAGTTGTAGGGAGAGGTCAAGGCTCAATTAAGACCCTCATCCACTTGGGGATCTAATTGTGTATTTTGCTTTCCAAGAAAATGGACCCAAAACACTCTGGGCAGAGTGTAATAATCCTCCTTTTCCTGGCGGGAAAATTCATCCCATGCATCAAATTCACTGAGTTACACTAAAACTAGTTGCTGCTCTTTAGAGGAATCCTGAAGGCTTTCCAGGAACCAGGCTGATGAGCACAGAGCCCAAGGCTGTGGCTTCAGGGAGAGTTTACATGCAGCTCTGGCACCACCTCGTGTCCAATGCGCAGCTCAGCACTTCTAATGGGGGAAATGATACTAAACGCAGAAAACAAGCACCAGGTAGGACAGGTTGACAGATGTCCTTGGAAGTTTGGGGGACTCATGGGGACGCAACTGCAGAAGGCGGCGAGGGCCATCTCCTGAAGAAGGCCTTTATCTCAGGTAGGAGGGTCTCAGGGCAGCTGAGTGACAGTGTGACAATTCAGCAGTGGAAACGTCCCCATGGAGGATGTCAGGACATTAGGGACCTAAAGAAGCCCGCGCCTGTTTGGCGCCTTCGCAGCTCTGGTGCCACCTAGTGTCCGACGCTTTCTCAGCGCCTGGACTCTCGGGCCAGACCAGGAACAGGAGGGGACACGGGGACTCCTGGCCAGGGGTCTTCACTTGTGTCCTCACTGTCCAGGGCGGAGCCTGCGACACGGAGTATTGACTATTGTCCACCTGTCCATCTCCAGGATGTCGCCGTCACCCTGCTCTCCCCGCCCCCGCCGCCACCGCCATACCATCCCTTAGAGACCCCGGAGCTGCGCTGGCCTCTGTCCAGCCTGAGAGGCGGCGTCGCCCGTGTCCTGCTGCAGCGAATCCCCAAGGTCGCCCTGGCGGGATCGAGGCCACTCCTGGTCCGCGCTTCTCACTCTGCCCAGGGCCAGGACGCCCTGCCGGGGTCGGTGTGGGCAACGCGGGGGCCGGGCCAGGACAAGAGGTGACAGCCGCGCCACCCGCCACCCTCTCGGCCTCCAGGTCTCACAGTCTACACCACGGGTACCAGGAGGGTTCTCCGCCAGAAACCAAGTCTCCAAGGCGACATCTCAGGACCCTCCCAGAGACCCCTGGATCCCAACCCACCTGGACACACGGAGAGTCCACCGCGACCGTGAGGAGGGAGGAACGAGGCTGCGCAGCGGGTCCTGAACCTCCCTCCGTGGCCTCCTGTGTGAGTGGGGAACTGTGGCCCAGCAGAGCAGACTCTGGGGTCACATCTCGGGCCAGGGGAGGCCCAGGGCCTGCTCCCCCCGGGTCCAAGGCGATCTCTGAGGGGATTTCCAGATACATGTGCCTCTGGGGTTTCTTCGCCTTGTGCTCATGCGCCCGCCCTGGAGGCTCCTTGTTTCGGCGCTGGGCTCCCAAGGGGAGCCTGGGCCGGGCGCGCCTCCCTTGTGATTCTGCTGGCCCCGGGCCTCGCTGCTCTTAGCGGTGGGGCTTCACTCCCTGCTCGGCTCCGCCCTCAGCCCTGCCCACTAGTAGGGTTCCACTCAGACCCGCTATCTCCGCCCCCAGCTCCACCCATTCGCTGGGCTCCCCTTGCTCTGCTACGCCCCACTTCCTTCCTTAGGCCCCGCCCCGCCTGCTGGGGCGGGGGGGCTTCGCTCACTCTGCTGGGTTCTGCCCCCAGCTCTGCGCATTCGCTGGGCCCCGCCCTGCCCACTGCTCCCAAGGGTTGGCCTCCCAGGACCACTCCGCCCATCACTCTGGCTCTGCCCAGCTTCTTTTGCTAAACCTGACAGGGGGACAATAATGCTTCTCATGACTTCTCAGTGACACTTCCACCCCAGAAGGAACTTGGAGAGGAGTCCCCTGCTCAAGGTCACCAGGTAGAGGGGGGAGATGAGGCTGGTGGGAGCCTGCCTTTCTTCTGCTGCCAGTTTGCATCCCCAAAGCGGGGAATGAAGCCTGCAGCTGTGGTCCCTCAGGTGCTTCATGGGTGCACGTGAGGTTTCACACAGGAGGCACCAGGGTCTAGACTCCTTTTGGCCTTATGGGACTCAGGTATGATCCTTGCTCTGTGATTGAAAATTTGGGCAGAAGCTAGGATGCTGGCCCTGACCGATAAACTTGGTGGCGGGTGAGGCTAAGGCAGGAGGATCCCAAGTTAAAAGCCAGACCTCAGCATTGTAGGGAGGTAATGTTGCAGGTAAACGGTTGGCATTGGAGAAGATAATGCTAAGTGTAGTTAGCCAATCCCAAAAATACATGCCGAATGTTTTTTTTTTTCTGATATAAGGTAACTGACTCATAGTGGGGTAACTCTAGATAGGGCACGGGGTGGGAGGGGAAGGGAGGGGGCAGGGGGTTTGCAAGGATGGTGGAATGTGATGGACATCATTATCCAAAGTACATGTATGAAGATACAAATTGGTGTCTTTATATACAAACAGAGTTATGGAAAATTGTGTTCTATGTGTGTAATAAGAATTGTCATGCATTTCACTGTCATATATTTAAAAAATAACAATCAGGTAAAAAATATTTTTAGCTGTCTATGGACCTTTTTAAAATTTATTTTTATTCAGTGCTGAGAATTGAACCCAGTGCCTCACACTTGCTAGGCAAGTGCTCTACCACTGAGCTACAACCCCAGGCCCATAATTTTCTTTTCTATTTTGACTGAGTAATATACCATGGTGTATATATACCACATTTTCTTTATGCATTCATCGTTTGGTGGGCAGTTTGGTTGGTTCCATAGCTTAGATGTTGTGAATTGAGCTGCTCTAAACATGGATGTGGCTGCCTTACTATATTACGGTGGATTTTTAAAAAACATTTTAAAATTGTAGTTGGACAAAATAACTTTATTTTTTAATGTTTATGTGGTGCTGAGGATCGAACCCAGTGCCTCACATATGCTAGGCAAGCACTCCACCACTGAGCCACAACCCCAGCTCCCTAAATTATGTGGGTTTTTAGTCCTTTGGGTATATACTGAGGAGTGGGATAACTGATTCAAATGATGGTTCCAGTCCACGGTTTCTGAAGAGTCTCCATATAGCTCTCTGTAGGAGTTGCAAAAATTTAAAAAGCCCACCCGCAATGTATGAGTAAAAATTTCCCCCTGAATCCTTGCTAACTTTGATAATTGCCATTCTGACTGGATTGAGCTGGAATCTCCATGTAGTTTTAATGTGCATTTCTCTAATTGCTAGAGATGTTGATCATCTTTGCATGTTTGCTGATCATTGGTATTTCTTCTCCTGTGAAGTGTCTGTTCAGTTACCTTGCCCATTTGTTTGGTGTCAAATAGATGAGACTTTGTATATCCTGGAGATGAATGTGTCTATTTGCGGGGCAGATGGCAAAGACATTCTCCCATCCTGTTGGCTCTCTCTTTACATTCTTGTTTTTTAAAAATATTTATTTTTTAGTTGTACAAAACACCTTTATTTAGTTTACTTATTTTTATGTGGTGCTGAGGATCGAACCCAGGGCTTTACATGTGCTAGACAAGTGCTCTACCACTGAGCCACAACCCCAGCCCAACATTCTTGATTGTTTCCTTTGCTTTGTTTGATAGCATCTTATTTACTGATTCTTGTTTTCCTTTTGCTCTTTAGGGATCTTGCTAGTGGAGTCTCTTCCTACACCAACATGATACTGAGATGGGCCTATATTTTCTTCCAGTGGACACAGGGTTTCTGGTCTAATACCTAGGTCCTTGTTCATTTTGAGTTGAGTTTTATGAAGGGTGAGGAGGCATAGAGGTTAAATTTTATCATACTACAAATGGATGGCCAGTATTCCCAGTGCCACATTTTTTTTGAAGAGTTGATCCTGGAGAATTCCTGAACAATGAAAAGAAATTGGCTTAAATTTCTTTTGCTTCTTTTGCTATCATAATAATGGATATTTTGTTATTTTTATTAACCTGAAACAGACGGGAAATACTGGGGCTGAGCTTTAAAATCTCAGAAGACATATTACTCTAACCACATGGTCAGCTTGAGAGTGGACCAAGAAGATGGTCTCACATTTTAGAGAGAGGACCCCCAGAGCCACTTGGAATCCATAGGAGGAGCCAGGAACCACCTATCCCAGAGTAAAATTGTTACAATATATGATGTGGGTTTGAACTAACTTGAATATGGGTTTTAAAAAAGGAGAGAATGCTTGTGGTCTATGTGATTGGGAGCCTTCAGATTCCTCACACAGATGTGTCCAGTGAATTAAGAGAAAAGTTTTGAGTCTGATTCTCCCCAGGTTGCTATTATCCACCAGAGACTAAAGTAAAAGTAAGAGTCAGGTGACATGTTCCACTGGGGAAACCACAGTTCTGAGTTCTCCAGTGGGATCTTGTCACCTTATTGCAGAAGCTAAAATTAAAGCCCTACAGAGAGGTGAGTTAAAGACGTCTTTTCCTTAAAACAGTGCAGGATCCACTCAGGTCCCCTGACTCCCCAACCGACCTGCCCAAGTAAGTGCTTTTCTCTTCCTGAGATGCAGCACCAGTGTGTGAGGGGGCTTCTGTGATTGTGATGAAGAATCAAAATAACCAAATGATATGTTAGGTTCTCACATAGCTCTAAATTATGCCTCCAGCTCTGGAGCAGGAACTAGGAGTGTAGTTGCTTAATATCACAACAAAAGGACAGTAGTGACCGCCCCTTCCTGGCTTTCAAAGGTCCAATGGTATCCTCCCTCCAGGTCATCAAGGAGAAAGGGGATGATAGTGGAGAGATGATGGTGAACTTGATCTGCGCGCGATAGCAACAAATGACATGTGCCCTTTCATGTATCGATTGCACATCAGGAAGCGAGGATGCAAATCATAGTATTTACATGATGGTGTCCATGGGGCACCTGAGAAAGCAGCTATGTCCCCCTCCCTCCCTCCAGCCAGTATCCCTCCACACCCAGGCCCTAGAAGCCCAAGTGCTGTGGGTCTGCTTTCCTCACTGCTGACTGGGATGCATCAACTTTGGGATTGTTCACTAGTCTCTGGCCCCTGGGTGATGACATGTATCTCTGTGTTGTCCATGATTTGGACAGTGGCACAATGTGAGATATTTAAGTGATCGCTCCTTGGTCAGGGCAGGAAATGGTGTCTCCACTGGGTTACAGTTCCCTGGAAAGGACTTCATACCCTCAGCTCTAAGGACCCTGGGGATAATTTTTTAAAAGCTAGATTTCCATTTCCATTTGTTCTCCACTAGTCTGCCCACTTAGACTTTCCTTGTCCTTTCCCACTGGACTCTCCCTCACTGGGACCTGTCCCTGAACTTCTTTTGCACATTATTCTCTTTGTATTTATATCATCATATTCAGAACCTCCAGTCTGAGGAGACCTTGTTTCCACCAGGGATTAAGTCATGACCTGGGGCTCGGGCCATCAGGGCAGCCAGGAGCTGCTGCAGCCCCTCTCTCCCCAGAGCTGAGGAGGTGTTCTGGGATCATCCTGGTGATGGACAGGCTTCAGTCTTCTCCCTGATCTCGTGGTTGGACTAGTCATGGCAGGTGTGAGTGGGGTGAGGCACAGCTGGGAGGGGACAGGCTCAGAGGATTCCTTTTAACTTGCTTTTATGAAATGTCCACATTTTCAGGATGTTTTCTAACAAAACTGATAAATTAGCACAGAAGTAGCAACATTGCATTCTTTATAAGACATCTACCTGTGAACCATGGAGAGCCCTGTGGGTCTCACTGATACACACGTGTGTGACCCGCACAGTGTGAAGACGGCCAGCTGCTTCTCGGCCTGTTGTGTCCTGGGGCTGCAGGGAGCTAATGCCTGTGGGGGACCCATGACAGCATGTGACCCTGCCACTTCCCATAATCAGCACTGTGGGAAAACGATAAGGTTTTCCTGTGTTTGCACGTCCATGGGCCCTCTTGGCTCCATCCCTCCCTCCCATGACAATGCAGGAAGGGTGGCCATCCCCCTGGCAGGGCTGAAACCAGGGTCCTGAGCCCTCCGTCCACAGATATATCAGGTAGCCTGTTTCTCCTGTTTTTCGATGCTCTCCATTTTATTTTCTAATCTGCATTAAACTGAATTGAAGACAAACCTGTATTTCATAACATGATAGAAGGGAATCATAATTATTTCATTTTCTGTAATTTTTTAAAGGCCTCTTCAAGAGTTACATATCCAGTTTGTGTTGCTGTAAAGGTATTTTGGGGTCAAAATGTGAGTGTACATCTTACAACTCACTTCAAGTGTGCACACAGGAATAGGCATCATCTATCCATAGCTACCTGTAGCACTGTGCCTACTAATAACCATCTGTGACTCTTCAAATGTGGAGACTCCTGGACCATTATATTACCACTTTTTTTTTTTTGTTTTGTTTTTCTTGAGCAGAACAAGGGAGGGAATGTTCTTTACCCAAATGTGTGAATGAAGGAAAAAAAAACACTTCTTATTAAATGAATCATTTGGAGGAGATTACATTTTTCTAATATCATGAATTAATTTCCACTATTTACAATGACACTTCCGCAAAGATTTCAAGTCAATCATTTAACTAGGCTAAAATATTTAAATTGTGTGGACTCCTGGTTGTTATTTTTTCTCACACTTCATAACTGATGTTATCAAACTATAATTTTTTAGGTAGCTGTGGGAATGACTGCTAGTCTTACCCACTTGTTTTTTTGATGATAGAATGGGGGGATATGTTGCTCACCTCATTGTAAATGTTACATAATTCATAGATATAAGGCAGAATTAAGATGGAAATAAAGAAAATACCTTCATTCTATAGGGAGCTATACCATGAGATTGTAACCATCAAATTTTCTATTACACTATTGTCTCTCTCTCCTCTGGGGAAAAGAAGATATGAAATATTGCTTATGAAAAGAAGATATGAAATATTGTTCTCTTATGTAAACTCCATTATCAGAGTGAGTTTGGATTCCTTTCTCCTAATTAAAACACTAAAAACTCTGACCCCTAAAGTACTTAAGATTTTCCTGGTGTGCTGTTGCATTGCGTACCTGTTACCCCAGCAGCTTGGGAAGCTGATGTAGGAGGTTTTCAGGTTAAAGGGTAGACTCATCAACTTAGTGAGACCCTGTCTCATAATAAAAATAAGGGGCTGGGACTGTGGCTCAGTGGAAGAGCGCTCACATAGCACGTGCAAGGTCCTGGGTTTGATCCTTAGAACCACATAAAAATAAAAAAAAAATAAAGATATTGTGTCCAAATACAACTAAAAAATAAAAATTAAAAAAAATAAAACAGGGATGTGGCTCAGTGGTTAAGCACCTTTGAGTTTAATTCCTGGTTAAAACACACACACGTGTGCATGCACACACACACACACACACACACACACACACTTAAATAATGATTACTTTTCAAAATTTTTGCATATGCCAAAGAGGGGACAGAAAAGAAATTTTGGAATTAAATCCTGCTAAAAATGGATGGTTCTGCCCACTTATTTATGGTTTTCTCTGGCATAATCAAATATATGTAAAATAATAAAAGTGGTTATATAAACCTGGGTTCAATATCTGGTACCAAAAATATATATAGAAACAAATTCAAGAAGTCTGCCTTCAGAGCTAACATTTTTCATATTTTGTCTCTAAACTGGTGATGAGCAATCCAGAACAGAGAACACTGAAAATATAGAACTGTATGGGGCTTCATCCAGCATCCACATTCTTTCCTTGAGAGTTCTATGTGGACATTCCAGCCATCTGCCCCACATGAACTCACTTTGGATGCTACCTACTGAGCTATTTATGAGGTTGCTGCACATGCCAAGACAAATTAATCCTGGCCCTACCAGTGGAGATAAGCAGAAAAGATGTTTTGCTTGTGTATTGAGAGTTTGGAAAGGGTGCATTATATAAGTGCCCACTTACTTTGAGGTTGGAGAACTTGGTGGTTGGGGAGGTTGAAACTGGTAACCACTGTGATTGATGAGAATTTTATCTTTATTTGATCCTCAGACATGGACTCTATATGTCTTTTCACCAGAAAAAAAAGAAAATGACCAAGATCAGTACCCTTTCCATTTTTCTTTCTGTAAGAAATGTCTTTTATTCCCAAATTGTCCTTGGGATCACAGCCATCATCTTCCTCCTCCTCTTCCACATCCTCATGTTCCTTGTCCAGCGCAGGACCAGGCCCATGGACATGGCCATCGCTCACCTGGCCCTGATTCATCTGCTGATGCTCATAATCAGGGTGTTCCTGGATATAGACATTTTGGGGGTTCAGGATATTTGGAACGACATCACATGTAAAGCCGACATCTACCTGTACAGGCTGATGAGGAGCCTGTCGATCTGCACCACCTGCCTACTGAGTGTCCTGCAGGCCACCACCCTCAGCCCCAGAGGATCTTTTCTGGCCAAGTTCAAGCACACGTCCCCACAGCACAGTCTGTGGTGCTTTCTCCTTCTCTGGGTGTTCAACATGTTCATTAATGTTCGTATTTTAGTCTCTATTGAAGGCCCCTCGAATGACACATCAGATGTTTGGTTTTCCACTAAATCCTGCAGGATTCCCCCACAGGTTACTATTACAGGATCTTATTTTCCCTGGTAGGAATACTCTGGGATGTCCTCCTTCTCGGGCTCATGGCCCTCTCCAGTGGGTACATGGTGGCTTTCCTTTGGAGGCATAAGAGGCAGTGCCAGCACCTCCACAACACCAGAAGGATTGCACAGGCCTCCACAGAGCAGAGGGCCACTAGGACCATCCTGCTCCTCATGGGTTCCTTTGTGATCATGTACTTTGTTGACTGCGTGATCTCCTCCTCTTATGGGAAAATGCAGAAGAAGGATCTGGTTCGCCTTGTGTTCCAGATGCTGGTGGGCAATGGCTACGCCAACATCAGTGCTGTGATGCTCATTATACCAAAAAATGAATAATCCAGTTCTTCCAATCCACACTGGAGAGGACGAGAACATGTTTAAGCAGGGCCAGATAACCCCTCACAGTTTCATCCCACGTTATTTCCTCCTGAGTTTCCAAAAATTAGTTGATGTTGGATAAAAACCTAAATGAGGATGAGGGAGATGAAACTTCTGTTGTTCTTTGTAAGATTTTTATCAAACCAGGTGAGGTGGTGCACACCTGTCATGCCAGCGGCTCAGGAGGCTGAGGCAGGAAGATCTCAAGTTGAAGGCTAGCCTCAACAACTGTGTGAGTCCCTGAGCATCTTAGTGAGGTACTGTGTCCAAATAAAAAAAAAAATACAAAGTACTGGGAATGTGGCTCAGAGGTCACATGCACCTGGGTTCAATTCATAGTTTCAAAAAAAAAGTGTTAAATGATATATGGGCTGTTTTGTTACTGAACTTGCCTAAAGCAGATACCTTCCCTTGTCCATAAGTAGACCATGACTGTGAACCCTTTGCTGGAAAAAAGCATTTTGGAAGAATAGTTTTGTTTAGTTAGGAACAGAAATATCTTGCCTAAGTACAACTCTTTTGAGGTACATGAGGCAATAGGTGTTTTGATGTATGTTGTTTTTTTTTATTAGAGCAACAAACATCAATAAAAATAATGAAATCCCCTCCGTGTTAACTCCAGGTTTTTTCCCAATATACCTATAACATTATTTCCCCATGTATTTTTTCTGACTTAATTATTTAACTTTTTCAATGTTATTTTATTTTCGTCTGAATGCTAAACCAATAAAGAGTGGGGAGAAAAAAGCATAAGTAGGTGATCAGGAATCAGAGTGCAGGAGAGCACTCAGATGTCTTGGAAACACACAGATCTAATCCATGTTCCCATCTAAATTTCATTGGCCTTGCAGCCTTGAAGTAGTGGCCTAGTTCTTTCAGCCTCAGTGTAAAATAGAGACCGTATCTGTTTTAGGGTTATCATGTGAATGAGAACAAATAATAGCACTCATTTGGCATCATGTTGTCCTGAGATTCGAAGGATGCAAATAAGATTACTAGCATGGCCCCCAACCAAGGATGTCATGCAATTTATACATCATGTGACATTGAAAAGGTAAGAGTAACAGCTCTCCTCTGTGTACACAGACACCATGTATTAACTCTTAATTTTCTGAGTGATTCTATGAATGCAGTAGTATTACGATTCCCCACATTACAGTGAAGAAATCAAAACCCAGATAAATTAAGTCAGTGGATTGCAGAGGAAATAGGTGAGGAAAGTCAGGATTTGAACTCTCAAGCCCAGGTTACAGGTCCTGAGCCTAACCAATGATCTGTCTTTCTTGCTAGACCTATGCCATGTGTAGGAAAGTGGCACACAGGGCTCACAGCCAATGATACAGACAACCTGAGACTAAAAGGCCAACCTGTTCTGCATCCTTCCAGCCCAGAAATACAGCTGGATGGCAGGTGGCTATGGCTTGACCTATGGTAATGTGGCCTGAACCAAAGAAGTCAGGCTGCTGATTGAACCCTAAGAGGCCAGTGTGAATACTGTTCAGTGGCAGAATTTTAAACCCCTGAAGAGGACACAAACCATCATCTTCCTTCTGGAACAGCATGTGGAGGATCCAAATGCACTTCGGGGCGTGTGGTGGTGGGTCTCCCAATGGCTCTGGTTGCAAAGGTAGGAGGCTGCTTGTTCTCCTGACTTCTTAAAAGTCTACTTGAACCAGAGGAAGAAGGTTAGGCATGGAGTGCATTTCTTTGCCTCACTCGCTCTAAGTTATTAATACTCTGTAGCAGAAAATATTCAAATATTGTCCCTTTTTTGTTTCTGAGATGCAATCTTCCTCCATTGCAGCGACTGGTCTTGAACTTCCTGTGATCAAGAGATCCTCCTGCCTCAGTCTCCTGAGTCGCTGGAACTGCAGCTGCACAATGCGGTGCCCAGCTCAAATATTACAGAGGATCAACTTAGTGCTGAGGCTACAACTTTTCCTGTCCCCTCAAGCATTTCATGGTCAACTAAATCCATTCTCTGTAACATCATCAGGATATGGGAGAAACTGTTGTTCTCTGTTAGGAAAGAGAGTGGATATGTCTGAGTTTGGATCTTGTGTGACCTGTAGAGTCATTTACCAAAGGGACCAGATATGATCATTAAGGAAAAACAGCCACCATGTCTTCCAGTTAGTGTTGGAAATCCTGGGGTTTCATCATAATTATTTTAGCTAACAGACAAATAATCAAAAACACACACAGATCAAGTCTTCCCGGGCAGGAGGTCAGGAAGGTTTGTAGGTCTTAGATTGGCTCAGAACAGACTTGGGACTGATGGAACTTTTTGTGATATTTATCAGGCCTTCCCAGATCAAGATGCTTGCTTCATAATCTACCAGTTTCACTTGGATGTTGGAAGAACGGACATGATGTCCATCTGCAGTAATAAAAAATGATTGTCATCTTTTCAAAGTCCATGTATGGATTTGTTTTGGTTATACTCTTACTCCAGGTGTCTAAACCAAGTTGGCCAAAGTTCACCTTTTTTCTATCTATTCTAGATTCAGCTGAGATCTTCACAGATTACTCCTGGGAACTGCTCACCCCAGGCCTGCAGCTGTGCCCAGGGACCCCTCACCCTCCTTTGACTGCACCTTCCAGTGCCCCTTCTCCTGCCTCTTCCCAGCCTTTGCTAAGCTGCACTTCCATGTGGGAAACCTTTTTAGCCTCCATACATGAGGGAGGACAGGCAGGGTGTTTTTTAAAAAGAAAATTCTATACACCATTAGAAAAAAAAATCATGTTTCCCAAAATGTGATGATCAGGCAAAATGACAATTTTATTATTTCACTTACTCAACATTTTTCAGTCTGCTCCATGACAAGCCTCAAATGACACTAGAAAGATTTTCCATGAGTGCACATCTGTTTGATGGCTCACAGAAGATTACAGGCACACAGCCCCATTGTTCTCTGGTATATTTATACATTAAAAAAAAAATTTGCATCAGAGCTGCGGACATAGCTCAGTTGGTAGAGTGCTTGCTTCACATGCACAAGGCCTTGGGTTCCATCCCCAGCACCACCCAAAAATATTACATTGATATGCTCTCATATACCTGCTTTATTTAAGGTAAAATAGATATTGAGGAGGCTTTAAAGAATCAACTTGTATAACACACATAGTATCATTTCTGTACAAAATTGTAAAATAAAAATGTAAATGATAGTTCTAAAAGTGTGTTCTTTTCTGCCACTTCTGTAAAATGAAGATTAGGGCCTGGAGGACATGCACTTCAAGTATTGTTGCTGGCCCTGGCCTTGAGGACTACGTGTCTGACATATTTATACACCTGAACATTTTTTTTGGTACTTTTCTATGTGTAAGTTATCAAATTTTTTTGAAAGTAAGGAAATAAAAACTGTTTGCACATCAATCACAACTGGGATTAGCAATGCATGTAGACAGTCTCTGTATTTTTATTGAGGAATTCACTCACACGCCAGGTTATTATTGACACGTATAACAACTTACGCTTGTGGTCCTAATGATTTTCTGGTTTAGTATCCTTTGTATATTTTTGTATTAGCTTTGTTCCTTCCTTTCTTTTTTATTAATTATCATTGAGGTTTGTTGGTTTTCTAGAGGGATTATATTTGATTCTTCTCTTTTTATTTTTGTAACAGTGCAATAATGAGTTAATAAACTTCATGTGCATTTAACTACGTTTGCTAACATGTATAATCATAGGGTGAGAGACTGAGAATAAGATTTGAGTTTTCAAAAACACATCTTCAAAACACTGAAAGGAATTGGCTCTAATATTTTAAGCTCACCACATGACATTGTGGCATGTTAAGAATTTTATCATTGGGCTGGGGTTTTGGCTCAGTGGACAGGAACTTGCCTGGCGTTGGTGTGGTGCTGGGTTTGATCCACATAAAAAATAAATAAATAAAATAAAACATATACATATGTCCAAGTATACCTAATTTTTTTAAAAAAAGAAATTGATCACTTGCTTTTTAATTTCAGAAAAGATATTTTCCACCACTGGGTTAAGATAACAACATTCCTGAGACCCCATGTCCTCGGGTTGGTGGAATGTCATTCTGTTTTCTGTGTCTATCAATTTGGGAACTCCAACTTCAACCTCCTTTAAGTTCTTTTTATATAATATTGGTTCTTTTGTGACTGACTTGCTTCACTGAGTAGAGTATCTTGAGGGCTGAGCTATTTGGCATCCTGTGCCAGAATTTTCTTTCATTTTAAGTGTTAATAGTCCAGTGTCTGAATAACATATTGTTTATATATTCTTATGTTTCTGGGTGTTGGGTTCTTTCTACATTTGATTATTTAAAAACATGGTTTTATGAGCAACGCTGTGGAAATGACTGTATGATTCTCTGCATGTACTGTGTGTGTGTGTGTGTGTGTGTATGTGTGAATGTGCATGTGCACATGTGCACACATGCATGCTCTATGATATGGTGTTTTATGGTAACAAATGTTTACATGTCTAATTTGAAAAAAATATAGATAACTGAGGCAATACAATTATTGAAAATCATTTGGACTATTGTACCTAAAAAAAATAGTTTGGAATAGCCCAGGTCATGAAAAGTCGCATCCTCCTCAGTGTCCCTGCTGGAGGACTCAATGAGAAACATAAAACCTTGGTAATATCTCACAGATAAAGATGGCTTGATTTTCTTTTATGTATTTGCCACTTACATATCCAAGTATACAGCTCTAAGAGAAGAAGAACTCTATATTATATTTAAAGAAAACAGCATATATACTGTGCCATGGTGCATCATCCCAAAGAAATCACATTTTCTCATTTTAACAGAATTTATCCAGCACTGGTTACTGAAATATTTACTGTCTTCTTCCACATATATCTCAAAATACTAATTATACGTTTTTCAGTACTAATGAACACCAAAGGGCTGAAGGAGGCATAGCTATGAGCCACAATGATCTGGATACAGTAAAACACTGGATCACCCTTCAGTGTGATTCTTTCATAGGAGACAATGCTGTCCAAGATGGACATGACCACGAAGCAACTCAAGAGCAGCAGGATTGTCTTGATGGCCCTCAGTTCTGGGGATGACACTGGAGACGGGCCCGTGCTGTGGAGATGCTGGGATTGCCTCTTTTGCCTGCACAGGAGAGCCACCATGTATCCATTGGAGAGGGTCATTATTCCTATAAGGGAGACTTCCCTGAAGGTCAGCAGGATGGACAAGCTGTGCCGGAGGAAGAAGGTCATGGGGATAAAGGAGCAGGATTCTGTGATGTACATAATGTTGTCTGAGGTAAAATTGGGTGTAGCAGCAATGGAGATGAAGAGGTGGCTACTGAAGGATGAATAGATGACCCACAGGAAGAGAAGGAAACACAGGTTTTGACGTGAGGATTTATGTTTGAACCTTGCCAAGCAGGAGCTCCTGGGGCTGAGGGTGACATTTTTACACCTCAGGAGGCAGGTGGCACAGATGGAGAACCCCCTCATCAACCTGTACAGGTAGATGAGAAATTTACACGTCAGGTCATCCCACCTGCCCCCCTGAGGTGTAAAAATGTCCGCAGCTATGAAGCCCTTGATGAGCAGAATTACCAGGTGGATTAGGGCCAGGAGACCAATGGGCAGGTCAGTGGGCTTAGGTCTTTGCCCAGTAATGTGCAAGGAGATGTGGACGAGAAGAAGAAGGGCATTGGCCATGACCCCAATGCCAATCACGGTGTACACGGTGTTTTTTATGTGAATATTACTGTACAGTCTCTTGGCTATGTTCATCTTATGGAGGAAATAATTATGTGAATACCTTTGGAAAAAAGGCAAGAAAATGTCCTTTTTGCAAATATGTCCTTCATCAATCCCAATGGACAACCCTGCAATCAGGAAAATAAAGAGGATTCATCAAAACATTCCTTTATTCCATGTGATGTGTTAATTCTGGTGCTGGGAACAGTGATGCCTGCCTAAAATCCCAATGACTGAGATGCTGGGTGCTTGTGAGCCTGAGGCAGATGGATCACAAGTATGATGCCACCATGGGCGTCTTCGTGCGACCCTCTCTCAAAATACACAAAGAAAAGGACTGGGTGTAATTGGTGCTGGTGCACCTAACCACCGAGCAATCTCCAGCACAAAATAAAGCAAGCCAACAAACAAACCCCCTTAGTTCCCTCTCACAGCACCCAGAACACATGCCCATGCTCTCCCTTGTCCTCACATCTCCCAGTCTCAGCTGGGTTATAATTTCCCTTGGGGCCTCCACAATGTCATACATAATGTTACTTCAGTTTTCTTGTATATTGATAATTGCCATCTGGGCCCAGTGGCACACTCCTGTAATCCAAGATGCTGGGAGGCTGAGGTAGGAGGATTGGAAGTTCAAAGACAGCCTCAGCAACTTAGGAAGGCCCTAAGTAATTTAGCCACAACCCAATTTGTAAATGAAAAAAAAAAGTGTGTGGTGGTATAACTCACTCTTCAGCACCCCTGTGGTAAAAAATAGAATTACCATTTATCTTAGAACATAATTTCCTCCTACAATCTCATGTCTGAGATATTCTGGTGAAGACAGAGTCATACTTGATTTTTATGTGCCCGACATTGTTGGTCAGGTATATAATTGTTGCTCTACAGTTTTGGGTGAATTGAACTGGGGCTGATTATAGGAAAGAGGAAATTAGCCCCTCCTAAGCAAAGAGTATCACAGATCCAATATGCACAGAGTTACTGTATGTCTACACCCTGTTAATTATGGCTTATTTATTGCCACACCAAATATTTACAATATATAAACAAGAAAATGTTGGTTTGAAGTCTGCAGTCAGACTGGTTAGTGTGTGTATATGAGCTGCCAATTACAATAGCATTAGTTTAAGCACTCTGTAATGCTGAGGTACAGTCATCTCAGCTATCAACATAAATACACTTTAAGTATACCCTGGAGGTATGATTGGCACAAAAAAATATAGTATGTGTATCAATATTGGAAGTTGATACACATACTATATTCTAGAATTCTCTAGAAATTTTTAGAATTTCTATAAATTCTATAGAAATGTTTATTTTTATTATCATACAGTTCTTAATCCATGTGACTTGGAAGAATCAATTCAGTTATTTTCATAACAAAACAGCTGTGTTGCTGCCTGAAAAGAGAGGAGAGAATTTGGAAAATTCTGCTGGGCCTGGTTGCACATGGTTGTAATCCCAGCACTTGGAAGGCTGAGGCAGGAGGATCCTGAGTTCTAAGCCAGTTTCAGCAAATCAGCAATAAAGTATTAAATATTTATCTAAACAAAATATGTCTCTAAATAAAATATTAAAAAACAGTGCTGGGGAAGGGGCTCAGTGGTTAAGCATTCCTGAGTTCAATGTCTGATACCAAAACTTAGAAATTTCCAATATAGTAGAACTTTTCCACAGTCTCTTTCAGAGAACTCTTTTGAAATCATAGGTCTGTTCCTGGAATCCTCTGATGTGATTGTACATGTCACCTTTTTTATCCTCAAGCTGGAATAACAAGCCTCAGGTAGAATATTCCAGAAGTATTACCAAGAGCATAGACCGTTTCTTAGTCCTTTCCCATGGTTTACAATCAGAGTAATAATTAGAACTACAAGCAAAATAGAGTTGTTGTTTCTTTTCAAGGTTTTGATTAAAGGACAAGTATCCAACCCAATCTTGAAAGTTGGGTCCCACAAATTAAAGGTGACGTTTCTCCAGACTCAAGAGTCCCAAGCCTGAATTTTATGCTGAAAAATTTGATGAGTGATCTCGTGGGATAATATTTTTTTTTGAAGAGTGTGTATATTTAATTAAATATAACTCATGTGAGATACACAGTATTGTAAAATATTTCTGCCACATAGTAGAAAAAAAAATTCATCTGAAAAGCAAACATATAAGAGCAATTTTTCTATGGCTACTGGTTTAATGTCAGATTCTAAGGGGAAGAAAAATGTTAATCACTCTCAAACATTGGAACCCATTGAAGAATTCTGACCTGAAGCATGTTTTTAGTTAAAAGTTTTGGAGTACAGATTTCCTGATACAAAAATTTATAACGTTGTTTGAAAAAAAAAAGGTACCTGTAATAAGGCTCATGGACCTTGTATACCAAATAGGAATAAAATCCTTGTTAAGTAAATTTTACTGCCATATTGCTATTGATTTGTAAAGTTCTTTATATAAATTATGGCTTTGTTTTCCTATTCTTTTTTTTTTTCTCAAAAAAGAGAAGCCAGTACAAAAAGAACAAAGATGATCAAGGAGAAAAAATTTCAGGTTTTAAGAAGTCATGATCAAGTAATGTGATATATTTCTCCATTCAGTTATCCAATCTAGTTGAGATGGTTGCACAGTAATCCCAGAAACACAAAGTAAAATATCAAAGTTACACATATCTCTAATATTTTTTTCATTGTAGTTGGACACAATATCTTTCTTTTATTTATTTATTTTTATGTGGTGCTGAGGATCGAACCCAGGGCATTGCAGGTGCTAGGTGAGTGCTCTATCACTGAGCCACAACCCCAGCCCCCTATCTCTAATCTTTATTGTTCACAAAAATGATGACTTGAAACCTATATTTACTGGTAATGATATAAGCGTGTTATCATTTGTAAGATAAAAAATGTCCAGCGATAGCATTCAAAGAATAATCCTTATTGGTTTGTTTATTTTTGTCATCAGGGATTGAACCGAGGGGTGCTTCACCATTGAGCAACATCCCCAATCTTTTTTTAACTTTTCTATTTTTGAGACATGGTCTTTCTAAGTTGCTTAGGGCCTCACTAAGTTGCTGACAGTAGCCTTGAACTTGCCTCAGGCTCCCAAACTGCTAGGTCAAAGAATAATCTTAAATAGATACATATTATCGTCCAAGAGCTACCATTGTAAAATTCTTGTAAAATTACTTTAGCTCATGTAATTTCTGTGAAATGCCATTTTTTCTTTCATTGAGTTGAAATCATTCAAAGAACCTGCAACCACAAAGCATTCTATTGTGTGTCTGTATCAATATGTAACCACAAATTCCACAGTTATGTACAATGATACTGTGTCTAGAAACATTCAAATAAAGAATATTAAGTAAACCAAGAAATTCAGCTAGTGAATAAATAAGAATAAAAGCATGGGCTGTAGAAATACTTTACATTACCGAGCTCTTCAAGGAGTACAGTTTAATAATCTAATAAATCAGGGCACTGAATGGGATTGGCTGCAGAGTTCCTTTAGAAACTGTAATCCTGTCGACCTAAAAGTTTTAGAACAGGCGGGGGTGTACAGATGCTATGAATTGACATTAATATTCAGGAAATCATAGCTCCAGTGGAGCTTTGAAAATGACTAATATGTTTTTTTTTCTGGAAGTGAAATCCCTCCATAGCAATATGAAAAATGAACCTTCTTTTGATTGCAGCTCAAGGAAATTGGCAATGATCTCACATCATCAAAAGAACCCCCTTAGCTTCCTCAAAGTAGAGCCAGGCTAGACCGGGGTACCCTAGTCACACTCTAACTTCCAAATCACACACACTCACCACTATCAGCGAGCTATGCATGCCAATCACCTCAGTTGGACTTTATCTCAATATCATGCAATAAGTGACTATTAAAAAATGTATTTAGCTGCACCTGCACTGATGAGTCATTTCAGTGGAAAAACAGTCTGGTGAGCATGCTCCCTGTATGGAAACAGAAATTCTCTAGCATGTCCCCCATACCTGTGTCTCATCAGGCTCTCACCTGGCTAGCACAGCAGGGTCCTGGAGATCAGGGGACAGGGCAGGGTAGGCCACCAGCAGAATGGTTTCAAGTTGATAGTGAGGGATGGGGACCCCTCAGAGGAGGAAAACCCAGTAAGTCTCCTTTATTAGATGGATCAGAGTCTGAACATATAAGACATTGTTATCATTTGGCAGCTGCCAAAATTTCATACTAAACCTGAGATACATGACGTCATCCAATAAGTCCCCAAACTAGTAAGGAGGGTTCAGGATGCTGCACCTGAACTTTAGGTCTGGGAGGAATTGGAGAGTGGAAAGGAAGGAGAAAAGCTGTTTGTATGCTGCAACGTGAGATTGGACACTTAGGTCGACATATTCCAGAATGAAGAAGGGACCAGTATCTCTTTTCTGAAACTTGAAGTGGTCATGCCTACCTTTTAGGATGCAGATAAGGTGTAAAAAACAGGATTCATATCTGTCACTTAGCACTCCATGTCCATCCCCCCAACACACACACACACACACACACACACACACACACACACACAGGAGAGAGCAGAACTTGGTTTGTCATTGTCACCCAGGTGTTTTTTTTTTTTTTTTTTTTTTTTTTTTTTTTTTTTTTTTTTTTTTTTACGATAGCTCAAGTTTACCATCATTATCATCTCTATCATTGCCTTCTAGAAATAGTTTTAAAATTTGATCTTTTGGAAGGTGAGACTGATCTTGCTTCAGGCAAGTGACTCAGGAAATATGGATAAAGTGGGCTGCATGCTGTATTTTTTTGGCCCAAGTCGAGCTGGGAAGTAGAAGAACATTATGAAGAAACAGCTGGTGAGTTGGGGGGAGACAAAACCCTCACCAGCTAGGCGACACTGCTGCATTCAGGGAATTCTCTGAAATAAATGACACAGAGCGTATGGTCCTCGCAACCGTGGGATAAACTGGAGCAAATGAATGGAAGTCCTATTTCGGAGAATAGGATAAGAATTTTACAAAATCCTTGGTAATCTAGCAGTCAGAGAAATGCAAATCAAAACCACCCTAAGATACCATCTCACTCCAGTAAGATTGGCAGCCATTATGAAGTCAAACAACAACAAGTGCTGGCGAGGATGTGGGGAAAAGGGTACACTTGTACATTGCTGGTGGGACTGCAAATTGGTGTGGCCAATATGGAAAGCAGTATGGAGATTCCTGGGAAAGTTGGGAATGGAACCACCATTTGACCCAGCTATTGCCCTTCTCGGACTATTCCCTGAAGACCTTAAAAGAGCATACTACAGGGATACTGCCACATCGATGTTCATAGCAGCACAATTCACAATAGCTAGACTGTGGAACCAAACCCGATGCCCCTCAATAGATGAATGGATAAAAAAAATGTGGCATTTATACACAATGGAGTACTATGCAGCACTAAGAAATGACAAAATCATGGAATTTGCTGGGAAATGGATAGCATTAGAGCAGATTATGCTAAGTGAAGCTAGCCAATCCCTAAAAAACAATGCCAAATGTCTTCTTTGATATAATGAGAGCAACTAAGAACAGAGCAGGGAGGAAGAGCAGGAGGAAAAGACTAACATTAAACAGAGTCATGAGGTGGGATGGAAAGGGAGAGAAAAGGGAAATTGCATGGAAATGGAAGGAGACCCTCATTGTTATACAAAATTACATATAAGAGGTTGTGAGGGGAATGGGAAAAAATAAGGAGAGAAATGAATTACAGTAGATGGGGTAGAGAGAGAATATGGGAGGGGAGGGGAGGGGGGATAGTAGAGGATAAGAAAGGTAGCAGAATACAACAGTTACTATTATGGCATTATGTAAAAATGTGGGTGTGTAACCAATGTGATTCTGCAATCTTTGTAATGTTTTGAATAACCAATTTAAAAAAAAAAGATTCGTCAGCATAGCTTGTGTTTAGAATCTTGACATTACCCATATTTTAAAATAAATCTTTAGAAATTTTGGGAGAAGAAGAGAGTGCTTTTTTTTTAATTTTTTTGAAGAAATGGGGACTGAGCAGAGTCCTGCCAACATGGTAATCCCAGGAAAATCCTCCAAATCCCAAAAGCTAAATTTAAGGATTGAGATATTCTTTTCCCAAGCTCTAGGAATTTGTATTGCTGGGTGTTTTGTAGCCACAAATGGGAAAAAACACCATCTTTACTTTTTAAATATTTAATGTACTTGCAAACTCAACATCCTGCACCTGTAATTTGAAATTTCCTAACTGGCAGAGCACAGGGCCAGGGCTTATAGTATATATTGTGGCAGGAAATGTTTCATTAGAAAATCCTAGGATATACTTGGCAGTAATGTGGGGTTACCCACTATCAGATGAGTTTTTGAACATACAAGATTTCCTTCTAAATACTTTAAAACATGGAACAATAAATTGGTTTATTTTTTGTTAAAATCAATTTTTAATTAATTGTTTTAAAACATGAAAACAAACAGAGCACAGAAGTCACTTATATCAACAGTAGTTCTTTTTTGAGTTGTAATAATGACAGAAACAGAACTATGTATATTATTCAAAAATATGAAATTAAAACATGTCACGTGCCTGGTCAAATGCATTGAATAATTAATGTTTAAAATCAGAACATAACATTGTATAGGGAGCTTGCATATTTATGGAGCTAGTCAGTAACTATAGTCTTGTTCATGAAAACCTAAAACTTATTGAGGTCTTCTATGCAAATTTGGAGACACTTTTTATCAGTCCGTAAAGTCATGAGGAGGCTAGGAAGGAAATGTCCTCATTGTGCCTTACAGGGCACTTCTTCCTTGCCTGAGACGGACTCATAGAGCTCAGGTCTCTTTTGCAGATACCAACGACCTCACTAAGAAGCCCAAACTTCCTTCTCCAACAGCCTTCTTAGGACCTCCATGACCACTGTTTCTGCATCTGAGTATCCCAAGCCACTTACCCAGATGGAGGTGATGGGAAGACTCAGTTCACCTGAGTTGAAACTCGGCTGGTTTAGGGAAGGGAGGGCTTTAACCCATCTCTCTGCAGGGCCTTAATTTTTGTGTCTGTAAGAAAGTGACAATGTCTCACTGGATAGCACCAAACCATCAGGTCTCCAGTGAGACATTTCATCTGCCGCTACATTTGACTTTGTGCTCAGGTGGATAACAGCTCTCTAGGGATAACTGGACTAACAACTTTTCTCTTAAGTTAATTGACATGTGTACTGGGGGGTCACAGTCATCCCGATCATTTAGAAAGCATCAACTTCTTACATTGTGACATGGGCCAAATTTGTCTAAAATCACCTAACATTTTATCAGGGCACTTTCTGGTCTGAGATGTTCCTGGCACCCCTGTGAGTTGCCGTTGGCTCGGTGTCTCAGCTACCATGGATAATGGGTATCTTCTCCCTCAGCCCCTTCTTACTGGGTGGACCTGGTTTCTGGGGAGTGTTGGCTCTGCTCTCCATTTTTCAAAGTCCAAGCATCTGGGTTCAAGGTGTGAGTGCAAATGAAATTGGAATTGAAATGTGTTGAAGTAAATACTCAGAGTGCAGGTGAAGCTGGAGTGGGGGTGGAGGTATTCACAGGCTGGTGAAGCTTGGTGAAGTGACACTTGTTTCACTTATTCAAATGCAATTGAGATTCATTTCTCTTATTGTGTTAACCAACAGAGTCATTGGAAGTGGTTCCTTTGGAAGAACAATATTTTCTTAACCATTCTTTTTTTCAAGTACAACTTTATTACATCCAATTTATTTTTTTTTCAATTTATAGTGATCATGTATAAAACTGCTATGAATGCTTACATACACATTTGGTGGATAAAACACAGATTGTGATTGTTGGATCATTTGTGTGACTCTCTGTGAAGGATAAGATATTGCAATGCTATTTTCAAATAGCCTGTATCATTTGGCATCTGATAAAATGATACAGGCTATTTGAAAATAGTATTGCTATATCTTAAATAAACCTAGCATTCCTGGTTAAATAAAAAAGAAATTGACATTATTAATCACTCTTTTTCTTGATTTAAAAGAATTTTATGGGTTCATATTTTCATAGTATGAACTGTTATCAAGGTTAGTAATTTTCCAGATGCTGCTTAAATCTGGTATTTTGTCCTAATTTAAAACACTTTATTCAAATAGTTATCCTACAGGAACTACTTAAGACAACACTGAGATAGATGATGTGCCCATACTGAATTCACACCAGAACTTCAATTACTTCTTCATCAAAAATTGGTGTGATGGGGGACTTCAGGGGATCATCTTCAAATGACTGTTTGGAATAGGTTTGTATTTTATGTTTTATTTTTGGTATCAGCCATTGACCTCAGGATTCTTAACCATTTAGCCACATCCCCAGCCATTTTTATATTTTACTCAGAGACACCATCTTACTAATTTGCTTAGGGCCTCACTGAGTTGCTGAGCTTGATTCTGATCTTGAAATCCTCCTACGTCAGCTTCCCTAGCCAGTAGGATTATAGGCATGCAGCACCACAACCAGGTTGTTTGGCACAGTTTTGCTGAAACATTTTCAAATTGTTGGAAAAAATATTTTGACACTTTGAGCGTCATTTCACTTTTCTTTGTAAATTCAGAGGATTTTTTCTCACAATTGGCTTAAACTGATTGCAATATTTTATGATGAGTAAATACACAAAGACCAAATTTCCCATTTACCAATGTTTAAGAGAACAGTCAGCGGCATCAAGCACATTCAATTTTGTGTGCATGTATAATCTCCACCATGTCCAGAAATTTTTCTTCTCCCTAAATGATCTCTATATCCATCAAATAACAATTCCCCTACTGAACCACTTCCACAGCTACTGCAAAATGTTATTCCATATTCTGTCTCTATAAATTACATTACCCAAAGTTCCACCTTCTTGTGTGGATTTGTACAATAATGATTCTTTTTAGAGTGATATTTCATTGGACATAATGTCTTCAACTTTCATCTGTGGTTTCTTATGGTACCCCATGATATATCCAGACCCCATGTTTATACATTCCTATGCATGTGGATATCAGATTGTTTGCATCATTACCTATTATAAATAACGGTACCAAGAGCAAAGGTGTTCAAGTGACAGTTTTGAGTCCTTGCCAATATTATTTGTTATATTCATAAAAAGCACAATTGATAAATCAGATGGCAGCTTATGATGAGAGATGTTTACAAGTTATTAGACATAAGAGAGACGACAGAGACGATTTACTTATTAAAAGCTACTCCAATCTCATATATTTATAAATATAGGGACTAATGCAGATAATAAAATTGAGATTTACCTCTTGTGGGGGTCATGCTCACATTTTCAGTCAGAAATACAACGTACTGCTAGGTACAGTGAAATTCTCCTGTAATTCCAGCAGCTCGGGAAATGGAATCAGGAGGATCATGTGTTAGGCAGCATCAATTAAAGTGAGGTCCTAAGCAACTCAGTGAAACCCTGTCTCTAAATAAAACACAAGATCGGGCTGAGGATGTGGCTCAGTGTTTGATTGTTCCTGATTCAATCCTCAGTAACTACCCCCAACCCCCAAAATAATATAATGACTTTAGTTTATCTCAGAGGTATATGAAAAAAAAACTAGCATGTATTTCTAATTCACAAGTTTCAAAGAAGTCACAAAAAAGCCCCCCTTTGTCTATTCATTCAACACAGAAAGCACACTACACTATGCCATGATGAATGGTTGCCCAGCTGTGTGGTGGCTCATTATGAAAATTTATCCATCATGCAATGATCAAACATTTACACTCCTTCCCCCATAAGAATTTCAAAAAGTTAAGGCTGTGTTTTTCAGTACAGATGAAAATCAAAGAGCATAGCCATTGGCCACCATCATCTGGATACAACAAGAAACAGGGTCGTTTTCCCACATGGTTGAGGAGGAGACGATGCAGCCAAACAGTACATGAGCACGAAGAAACCCAGGAGCAGCAGGATGGCCCTTGTGGCCCTTTGTTCTGGGGAGGCTTTTGGAGACAGGCTGGTGCAGTGAAGGTGCTGGCACCTTATGTCTATGCAAGAGGGTCAACATGTACCCAATGGGGAGGGCCCTGAGCCCAATAAGGATGACATCCTGTAATGCACCCAATACAGTAAACAAATGCCTGAGGAAGTATCTCATGGATAATATAGTGCAGGAATCACTGAGGATTATAAGGCCCTGAGTTATAATCACTGAGATTATAACTCCACAGTTGAGTTGTCAACAGCAGAGATTGAGGAGTGGGCACTAAAGGACATATAGAAGTCCCACAGGAAAAGAAGGGATCTCAGGCTGTCCTGTGGGGATTTAGGCTTTAACTTTGCCAAATAGGAGCTTGAGAAAAATAAAATGTGTCCTAATCATATGGACCATGTCACGTTCTGTCACTTTGATCCAAAGTTCAAATTAGCCCATTCCTGACTCCACACGTTGTGATGCCTGATAATCCGAGTTGTTGAGAATTACAGGTGGGCACCACCACCCTGGGCTACTTCCAGTTTTCTTTGTAATTTCAGAGAAAATTTTCCTCACCCTTGATTATAAGGTAATTGAAACATTTTATTATTATGTAAGTACACAAAAAATGATATTTATCATTTATCTGTGATTAAGAGTACTGGTCAGTGGCCTTAAGCAAATTCAAATGTGGGTGCATGGATTCTCTCTACCATCTCCCCAGTTTTTCTTATTCCTAAAATATCTCTATATTCATTAAATAAAAATTCCCCAGGGCACATCCTTCCTCAGCTGCAGGAAAATGCCATACTACTACATTCTGTCTTTATAGATTATATGACCTAAACTTCCATCTTTTACAGGTATATTTTATACAAATGTTGATTCTTTTGTGAGCGACAGTCACTTGACCGAATAATTTCAAGATTCATCTGTGGTTTCTTTCTTTTTTTTTAATATCATTTTTATTGTTGTTGTTTATTTTTTATGTGGTGATGGGGATTGAACTCAGGACCTCATGTGTGCTAGACAAGCACTTTACCACTGAGCTAGGTATGATTCTTGGTTGGCATCCATTTCTTTCAGAGCTTGGTTTATATTGTTGCAGGATCTTGTAGATTTCAGGATCTCAATTCAGAAATCAGAGATCCTGATTGGTTTTCCTTATATGTAATTTGATTCCTTTCTCTTGTGGCTTTTGAAATGCTCTGCTTCTCCTGTATGCTAGGTGTTTTCATTATGATTTGCGTTGGTGTAGACCTGTAGTGATCTTGTTCATTTGGTGTCCTATATGATCCTTATATTTGATTTCCCAATTCACTCTACATGTTTGGAAATTTTTCTGGTATTATTTCATTGAATAGATTTTCCATTTCTGTAATTTAGACCTCTATGCCTTCATCTATCCCAATAGTTGTTAAATTTGGTCTTTTCATATTATCTCACAATTCTTGAATCTTCTGCTCATGGTTTCTTACCATCTTCACTGGGGTCAACTTTATTTTTTCAAGATTATATATTTTGCCTTCAACGTCAGAGGTTATGTCTTCCAAGTGGTCTATTCTGTTGGAGATGCTTCCTATTGAGTTCTTAATTTGGTTTATTGTTTCCTTCATTTCAAGGATCTCTCTCTTTTTTTTTTTTCAAAATCTCTATCTCCTTTTGGAAGGAATCTTTTGCTTTCTGTATTTGCTTATCTAGCTCTTTATCAAAATGATACTTTCCTACCTGTATTTTCTCTCATATCATCCTTTAATTCACAGAAAATTATGTACCTTCTCCCATTTATCCTGCTATTCTGACCATGGATTCTAATAATGTAGCATCTTTGTTTGGGGCACATTCTTTCTTGGTTTCTCATTTTGTTCATGCATCTTCCCTTCCAGCTTTGTGTTTTAAGATATTTAGCCATGTAGGCTTATAGTGTCCACAATGAGTTTTAATACCTTTCTTTTTTAAAAATTCATTTTTGTTAAATACACAACATTGGAATGCATTACAATTCTTATTACACATATAGAGCACAATTTTTCGTATCTCTGTATAGAAAGTATATTCATGATAATTTATGCCATTATATATGTACTCATTTCTTTCTGCAATACAACTCTTAATACACATATATATCACAATTTTTCATATCTCTGGTTGTATATAAGGTATGTTGGCACCAATTTGTGTCTTCATACATGTATTTTGGATAATGGTGCCATCACATTCCACAATCACTGCTAATCCCCTGCCTCCACCCCTCCCCTCCAAACCCTCTGCCCTATGAAGAATTCATCTATTCCTCCCATGCTCCCCCTCCCTACCCCACTATAGTCAGCCTCCTTATATCAGAGAAACCATTCAACAGTTATTTTTTGGCTTTGCCAACTTCATTTCTCCAATACCATCCATTTACGTGCAATTGCCATGATTTTATTATTGCTGAGTAAAATTGAATTGTGTATATATGGCCCATATTTTTATCCATTCATCCACTGAAGGGCATCTGGGTTGGCTCCACAGTTTGCTATTCTGCATTGTGCTGCCATAAACATTGACATGGCTGTGACCCTGTAGTATGCTGTTTTCAAGTCCTTTGAGAATAGTCTGTGAAGAGGAATAGTTGGGTCAAATGGTGTTTTCATTCCCAGATTTCGAAGGAATCTCTATACAGTTTTCCATGTTGTTTGCACCAATTTGCAGTCCCACCAGCAGTGTATGAGTGTGTCTTTCCCCCCACATCCTTGCCAACACTTGTTGTTTGTCTTTATGATAGCTGCCATTCTGACTGGAGTGAGATTATATCTTAGAGTGGTTTTGATTTGCATTTCTCTAATTGCTAGAGATGATGAACTTTTTTAAAAATATTTGTTGATTGATTCTACATCATTTTCTGAAAAGTGTCTGTTCAGGTCCTTGGCCAATTTGTTGATTGGATTATTGGGGTTTTTGGTGCTTAGCATTTTGAGTTCTTTATATACTAGATATTAGTTCTCTATCTGATGTGTGAGGGATAAAAATCTACTCCCAGGATTTAGGCTCTCTCTTCACCTCCAATTTTTTTCTGAGAAGAAACTTTTTAGTTTGAATCCATCCCATTTGTTGATTCTTGGTTTTAATTCTTGTGCTATAGGCAACTTATTAAGGAAGTTGGGGTGGCCTAGCCCCATGTGATGAAGATTATGGCCTACTTTTTCTTCTATTAGAAGCAGAGTCTCTGGTTTAAATCCTAGGTCCTTGATCCACTTTGAGTTGAGTTTTCTGCATGGTTAGAGATAGGGTT
This sequence comes from Spermophilus citellus, assembly GCF_964194105.1. Lineage (NCBI taxonomy): Eukaryota > Metazoa > Chordata > Mammalia > Rodentia > Sciuridae > Spermophilus > Spermophilus citellus. Next base: position 1,493,540 of record NW_027673039.1, on the reverse strand, counting down.
TTAATTTCATTGTTTTGAAAATGGATTTCCAGTTTTCACAGTACCGTTTGTTGAAGAGGATATCTTTTCTCCAATGCATGTTCTTGGCACCTTTGTCTAATGTAAGATAATTGTAATTTTGTGGTTTAGTCTATGTGTCCTCTATTCTGTACCATTGGTCTACCGGCCTGTTTTAGTGCCAATACCATGCTGTTTTTGTTACTATTGCTCTGTAGTATAGTTTAAGGTCTGTTATAGTGATACCACCTGCTTTGCTCTTCCTGCTTATAATTGCTTTAGGTATTCTGGGATTCATATTTTTCCAGATGAATTTCATGATTGCTTTTTCTATTTCTATGAGAAATGTCATTGGGATTTTGATCAGAATTGCATTAAATCAGTGTAGTGCTTTTGGTTGTATGGTCGCTTTGATAATATTAATTCTGCCTATTCAAGAGTAAGGTAGATCTTTCCATCTTCTAAGGTCTTCTTTGATTTGTTTCTTTAGGGTTCTGTAGGTTTCCTTGTATAGATCTTTCACATCTTTTGTTAAGTTGATTCCCAAGTATCTTATGTTTTTTTTTTTTTTGAAGTTACTGTAAATGGGGTAGTTTTTCATATTTCCTTCTTGAGGCTTTGTCACTGGTATTAAAAAAGGATTTCTGTATGTGTGTTAAATTTATATCCTGCTGCTTTGCTGAATTCATTTTTTAGTTCCAGAAGTTTTCTGGTGGTGGTTTTGAGATCTTCTAGGGATAGAATCATATTGCCAGCAAATAGTGCTAATTTAAGTTCTTTTCCTGTAGTTATTCCTTTAATTTCTTTCGTCTAATTGCTCTGGCCAGTGTTTCAAAAAATATGTTGAATAGAAATGCTGAGAGAGAGCATCCCCGTCTTGTTCCAGTTTTTAGAGGGAATGCCTTTAGTTATTCTCCCTTTAGAATTATGTTGGCTTTAGCCTTAATGTAGAGAGCCAGTATGATGTTGAGGTATGCTCCTGTTATCTCAAGTTTTTCTATTATTTTAAACGTGAAAGGGTGCTGTATTTGTCAAATGGTTTTTCTGTGTCTCTTGATATGATCATATGATTTTTAAGTCTATTGATGTGATGAATTAGCTTTATTGATTTCTATATGTTGAACCAACCCTGTATCCCTGGACAAACCCCACTTGATCATAGTGCATGAACTTTTTAATATGTTTTTGTATTTAATTTGCCAGAATTTTATTCAGAATTTTTGCATCTATGTTCATTAGCGATATTGGCCTGATATTTTCTTTCTTTCATTTGTCCCTGTCTGGTTTTGGGATCAGGGTGACAGTTTGGAAGTGCTGCTTCTTTCTGTATTTTCTGAAATAAATTGAAGAGTATTGGTATTTTTGAATTTCTTCTTTAAAGGTCTTGTTTAACTCAGCAGTGTATCCATCTGGGCCTGGGTTTTTCTTGGTTGGTAAGCTTCTGATGGCATTTTGTAATTCATCATTTAATATTGGTCTGTTTAAATTGTGTATGTCTTCCTGATTCAATCTGGGCATATCGTATGACTTAAGAAATTTGTTGATGCTTTCAATATCTTCTATTTTATTAGGGTATACATTTTCAAGATAATTTCTAAATATCCTCTCTATTTCTGTAGTGTCTGTTGGGATATTGCCTTTTTCATCATGTATTCTGGTAATTTGAAGTTTCTCTCTCCTTCTTTTCATTAGCATAGCTAGGGGTCTGTCAGAGAACCAACTTTTTGTCAAGGTTTAATTGTTTCTTTTAATTCAATTTCTGTTCTAATTTTAATTATTTCTTGCCTTCTACTGCTTTTGCTGTTGATTTGTTCTTCTAGGGCTTTGAGATGAAGTATGAGATCAATGATTGACTTTTTCTTCTTTTAAGGAATGAACTCCATGCAATGAAGTTTCCTCCTAGTACTACTTTCATAGTGTCCAAGAGATTTTGATATGTTGTGTCTATGTTCTTGTTTACCTCTAAGAAATTTTTAATCTCCTCCTTGAAGTCTTCTGTAACCCATTGTTAATTCTATTGTACCAAATTGATTCACTCATTGAACTGCTTATAGAACTTGAAATATTTCAAGTTTGTCTTTTCACAAGTTGGAAGTGTCACTTTACATGTCTCCAAACATTAATATTTTTTTGGATATTTTACACATTGGGAATGTGTCATGGATGATACTTGAAACTAATTGTATTGGGGATCTCAATCTATCTCATGGATAGAAAGCAGAGAGAATAGGAACCAGACTGTTTTCAAAAGCTTTTTTTACCAGTCTTTTTGTCTCCCTTGTGCACAATCACCTTATGAGAATATCTTTGACAAGTCTGATTTGCATCTGGAATGTCCACCTAATTTCACATTCAATGATGGCAGAAAAGTTAGGGGTTGGGCTTTTATTCAGTGCTTGGATTATGGTATATATAGTTCACTTCACTCTGTTATGGAATATATATACTATTTTTAGACTTATGTATTTTCATCTGAATTACATAATGGGAAGTATCTTATTACATAATTAAAGTCACTCTCCTACATGACAGTCAGTTCTACTAACTCTTAATTCAAATTAAAAACTGAATAATGGTTTGGTCCATGTTCCATTGATCTAACAATTTTTATTTCAGGAGCCATTGACATTCGGGGATGTGGCTCTTGATTTCTCTAATGAGGAATGAGAATGCCTGGATCCTGCTCAAAAAAATTTATATAGAGAAGTGATATTGGAGAACTACAGCAACCTAGTCTTTGTGGGTGAGCATAACTTTCCTTCAAAATTCCTAATTATCACTATTTAGTTTTCTTCCCTTGAAGTATATCTTTTGGGAACTTCTCCACAAGAATGTGTTGCAGATTTATGCTTTCAATAAAAAAGATGGGGTAGTTCTTTGTTTTGACAAGAAAATGTTAATGATGTTTCCTTTCATCCTTAATGTTTTCCTTTGGTGGCATTATATATATCTTTCACTTGAAACATGTTTGCCTTAGAGGAATGCAGTGATGTCAAATCCTGTGGCCCACATATAGTAGAGGACATAGTTGAGGTAGAGGAGGAAGTCCAAATTCAAAAAGGTTCATTGAGAAATTATCCAGCAGAAAATATTTTTGAGAAGCTTTGAATTCTTTATCTTGTTATTATAGAAAAACCTGTCCTGTGTTTTGTGCTTTAAAATTATGTAGTATCCTGCTTTTCTTCCAGTAATGTCTCCATACATTCAAATTAACAACACTCCCCTTACCTTGTGAGTGTCAATATTATCTGACAGCTCTTCCATAATTTAAAAAAAAATATTTTTAGTTGTTAATGAATTTCCTATTTATCCATTTATGGTGCTGAGAATTGAACCCATGGCCTCACACATGCTAGACAAGCTCTCTAACACTAATCTACAACTCCAGCCCTCCTTCCATTATTTGCAGGAAAGCTTTGCACATTTCTGGAGACCTCTAGGTCCACCCATTGTAATACATTACTATCATAAGTCAGTTTCCCTAATCTTATTTGTACATTTTTTTCACTAAAATTTCCTTATCAGTGTTCTTTCTGATATGTGTAATGGATTTTCTGTGAAATTATCTGCCATGGAATGAATGTCAAGTTGAACAAAGACTGCTGTTTTGAGAGATGGTGTAAGTTTTATTTGAGTTAGAGGATTTGTAAAATAATACATCTGTGGATATTTACAATTTGGTTGTTTTTTTTTCTTTTTTAAATTGTGTACTGTAAGTTCCATGTTATAGACTGGGTTTCCTCATATCAGTTAATTGCTTCACAAAGTAAGATATGTACGATTCTTGTTTGTATTGCCAAAAATATTATATGTGCTTTTTCTTGTATAAATGTTAAGCCTCTTTTATCCATGACTTTTGTATTTTATCTTGATTGGCTTTTCCTTTTGCCCATGTACGTAGAAATTGAAGTTTTCTATGTATAAGTGTAATGGGTATTTATGGCAGTGATACTCTCATACTGAACTACACCTCAAGCTAATTTTCACTCATATTTGGAGAGAGTTTCTCACTAAGTTATTGAGGATGTCTTGAATTTGCAATTCACTTGCCTCAGACTTCCTAGTAGCTGAGATTACATGCATGCCCATCATTTGTATATGGATCAGCTTGTTCTTATTTATAGGATAAAGACCACATTATTTGAAACGTAGCTTTGAGAAATGTTGCAATTCTCTTTATCTTTTAATTTTCATTGTAATCAAAACCACAAAATAAAACTTACTGTCTCCAAAATTTTAAATATACAAATCAGTATCATTAATTCAAATTATTATGCAATATATCTCTACAAAGTTTACATCTCAAAAAAACTAAAGAATGCCTAGAAAGCAAGGGCTCATTTCTGTCTCCTCATCACAAAACTATTCTCTTTTGTTCAGAAAGCTTCTTTTTTAGTTTAGAGATGTCATGTTCGTAGAATTCTGCAGTATTCTTTCTGTGACATTTCAGTTAACCTAGTGTACACACATTTTGTAAAATATATAATTAGTATAAATTCTTTGACTTTAAAGTTCTATAGTTTCTATATTCAAATATGGCTCATCATTCTTTTCAAGGGATATTTGGTTTGTGTCCCCCATGATGGCTCTGTTGAATAACAATGTAACAACACTGGTGTGCAATGTTTTTAATTTGCTATTGATGTGAGGGCTTATTGCCACACTCACTAAGAACTCCGTCTACCTGACTCTATGTTTGCATTTACAATTGAATGCTGTAACACTTAGTATATTTTTTTAAGTAGGGAAATAGTCTTATTTGTATTTTGGGGGATATTCATACAATTTAAAGGATAGATTTCTCTGCAAAAAAAATAAATAAATAACTATGGGAGGCTGATGAATACTACATGGAGCCTCTAGTTAACTTTAAGTAGTATAAACATCTTTAAATTTAACCTTTCAATTTTGAACAACAGCATGCAGAAGAGTGTTCAATCAACTGACACATATTTAGGGATTTTTGAAAATCCCTACCACTTTTGACTTCAAATATTTATTCCATGTTGGTTACAAAATAACTATCACTTAAATATTTATTAACCTTTGTTTTAATATATAAAATTGATCTAACAGCATAATATCTCACTTGAGTTTAAGAACAGGGATTCTATAAGTCTATAGTAGTTTCAAAATATTTTCAAAGTCTTATGCTTTGCAATTACCATTTTGCTTCACTGTATTTCCCTTTTCAGTAAGTGGGGATTCATGTCTCTTAGTATCACAGTGATTCTTTGTTTTCATTCAACCCTCTCAGTGTTTTCTTTGTGTGTTTGGGAAGTACGAAGTATGTAGCGAATGTATTTACTCTTAATTCAGAACCTAGGGAAAGGGTCCTTTTCTCTCTTTTGCCTCTTTTCAAAGTTTTCTTTTTTTTAATTTAAAACGTCTTCTATGTCCTATAACTGTCTTAAACTATGTTTTGTGTACTATAATTTAGACAGCCCAGGTTTTGTTCGATCACTTTTGTATGTGTCATTATTATATCCTTTTGCTTTCAGTATGTGTGTGTTCTTAGATTTAGAGTATCCTGTAGACTACCTACAGTTCCAATATTTAGAGTTAATTCAGATATCCAAGTATTGTTTTGATCAGAATTTTGTAATCTTGCATTTGCCAACAGAAAACTCTAAAAATGAAGAATCTCCTACTCATACTTTGTATGAGTACCAACTTGACTTCACTTTATTAAAAAAACTGAATATATTTATGTGTCCTTTTAAAATTATATTATTGTTACAGGTATATATGCCTATTGACAGTATTGTTGTTATGCTTTTTTCTTTCAAATTCTATTGCAAAATTACATGTTTGGAGACCCATCATTACAATAAAATAGAATTGTTTTGCCAAGAAATGTTTAAAATTTCATATGACTTATGATGTTGTGCACTTACATTTTATTATGAAGGATCACATTTAGTACTTTTTGGAGAACAGATCCAGTGTTGATGAATAGTGTGTGTATTTTTATATGTTTAAAGTCTTCATTTTTCTTCTCTTTTGAAAGGTAGTAGCTGTGAATATAATGTCTTGGTTGATAATTTTATTCTTTCATCCCTTGAATATAGATAGACTCAAAATCCTTCCTGTGTTGTGAAGATTTGACTAAGGATTTCACAATTATATAGTTACACATTTCTAGGTGACCCATTTTTTCTCTTGGATGCTCTCAGTATCCTGAGTTTTTAAACCTGGATTACAACCTACTTTGAGTCTTTACAACTTAGAAAACTGAGCTGCTTGGATGTTTCATTTTTCCTATTTTCTGAGATGTGTTTATTAGTACTTGACAGAGAACTTAAGGGCGATTTAGCACTTTGCATTTTTTCAAATTTTGATCCACTAGCTCAACCTCCTATGTTGCTATGTACAACCACCCCTGACCCTTTCAGACATTTTCTAAAGAAAGTCTTTAAACATACATTTTCTGCTAATTACTAGTAACATTTCTTGACTAATTTTTATTCTGTTTTTTATGTGTTGGTTTATTTCAGTAAACTTCTTTTAAATGATAATTGACTATTCCCTTTGAGTAATTCATAACTTTGCTTACAGTTGATTTAGCCATTTTTTTTTCTGTTGGTAAGGAGGAACCCCTTTTTTAACAGTCCCCAAATATTCACGTTTCATATTTTTATTTTTTAATGAAACAGAAGAAAGTTGGTAGATTTTGAAAATATATTCTGAAGGAGAAAAATCTTTGTGTAACACAATGTATTTTTCTCTACTATGTTACTCTCCATAGTAATGAAATCATCTTGGATACTGTGAACACAAAGATGATTAGGAAAATTTTCAAAGTGATTTTCTGTGTTTATTTTTATTTGATTTATATATTTCTACAGTAATGATAGACTTGGATTTAATAATCCACTCTCCTGCTGATGTTATTTTTTTGCTGTAATTTCTTAGGTCTGCAAAATATACTCAGCCCAGTACAGTAAGTAAACATGTTTGCTATTTTTATTTATTACAGCCATGACTTCTCATTATCCTTGAGAAATTTTACCAGAGCAGGGAATAAAAGAGAGAGAGGGAAGATATGGAAAGTGTAACTTTGACTATTTACAACCAAGAAAACAATGGGAAAATATAGGTGAGAGTAAAGTTCAAAAATTGTATTATAATAGACAAAATCAATAAGTAGTCCCTATTTAAGATAAAAATTTTATGGTCAAAAGACACCAGAGAAAATTAATATCTGAAACAAAAATTCAATGTATTCCAATTATTTTGAGGAGATTTATATGTATTTTAAGAATAAATGCATAGCCATTTTTTAAGTGAAAGTCAATGTGGAAAATTTGAAATCTAGTCCATGCATTAATTTTTAACTTGGCCAATTATAGAAGTATCACTGAGTTAAAATTCCCGTCAAACATTTGCACAGAAAATATATTTCTAAAAGTGATCCTTATGGGACTTTCTTTATATAATGTCCATTTTTCTGAAACAAATGATTAATTTCTCCTTGTTCCCAAATGGACAATATTAAAAATTGTAGAAAAGTTTCTTCTTCCCCACTATTGTTCATTGACAATTCTGGTACAGATTTCTGGAAAGTGCACTATATAGATAATGTTATAAGTAACACAATGAGCCATGTCTCTACCCTGAGTAATGACCAGTATATTTACATTGGTGATAACAATTATGACTATAGAGAACTCCTAGTCCTTTTCTAAAGGAAATTTACTAAGATGAAAAATGTAGGAAAGTCTTGCTTCAGTGATCAAAAACTACTATTCATTAAAATATTCATAGCCAAGACAAAAACCTGCAAGTTTAGATATGTGAAAGGGCTCTTAACGACAGTGCACAGCTTTCTTAATACAAGAGAATTTATAGAGAAAGACAGCCCTATAAGTATAGAAGATATTCAGCAAGCAAATGCTTTGATATATTTTTTAAACACAGCAGATAATATGACAGTGACAAATTCTACAAATTTAAAGAATGTGAAAAAAACTTTTGGTGAAAAGTTACAACTTGTTAAGTATCAGAGGATTTATTCTGAAGGAGAGACCTGTAAATTTAAAAAGTGTGGGAAAGCCTTAAAAAGTTTTTCAACCCTTACTCAACACCAAAAAATTTATTCTGCAGAGAAGACCTACCAATGTGAAGAATGCAATGCACTCAAGAACTTTACTCAACATCACAGTGTTCATACAGAAGATATGCCATGCAAATGCAAAGAATGCGACAAAACTTCTAATAAAAGCTCAAATCTTATTTGTCACCAGTGGACACACCCTGGGGCGATGCCCTACATATGTAAACAATTTTGCAAAGCTTTCAGTCAAAAACCAAGCCTTAAAAATTACCAGAGAATTCATACTAGAGAGAAGCCCTACAAATGTAAAGTGTGTGGCAAGAGTTTTAGTAAAAAATCATCACTTACTCGGCACCAGCGAATACACACTGTAAAGAAGCCCTTTAAATGTAAAGAGTGTGGCAAAGCTCTTAATAGCATCTCACAGCATAATTGTCACAAAAGGATTCATACTGGAGAGAAGCCCTACAAATGTAAAATGTGTGGCAAGAGTTTCAGTCAAAAGTCATCACTTACTCAGCACCAGAGAATCCACACTGGAGAGAAGCCCTACAAATGTAAAGAATGTGGCAAAAGTTTTAATCAAAAAATAGTACTTACTCAGCACCTGAGAATCCACACTGGAGAGAAGCCCTACAAATGTAGAATATGTGGCAAAGATTTTAAACAACAATCATCACTTACTCGACACCAGAGAACCCACACTAGAGAGAAGTCCTAAAAATGTGAAGAATGGCAAAGCTTTTAATATTGAAGATCACATCTTACTAAACATTATACATTTTACACTGGAGAGAAGTTTTCTAATTAAAACATTGCATCAGTGTCTTTAAGGATGAATCAACCCTTATTTCACAGTAGTTCAACACTATTTCACACCAGAGACATGATAGCACAGAAATCATATAAATGTAAAATAGGTGACAGAGTCTCCAATAATTGTTCACACCCTACTCAGCACCTCAGAATTCATACGAGTGAGAGGATATGCGGAAAAAAATTTTGCAAAGCTTTTGGCCATTGATCAAACATTTTTAAAACACTGGAGGATTTTTACCATATAGAAACCCAAAGAATGTGTCCAAGACTGTATTCAAATTTCCGACATTTTTTAATTTCTGACCTCTTATCTGTAGCAAATGTGGAGTAGCATTTGTCCAAAGTGTGTACCTTAGATAACAGCAAAATATTTACAAAAACACCTTGACAAATATAAAGATTGTAGTAAGTTTCTTATGTATAGCCCATCCCTTGAAGTATTTGGGACCTAGGTGGAAAAAAATCATTTAAATGTAGAAAATGGGTAACTGCTTTTGACATTTGATGAAAATTTTCTTAACACCTTTAGCTGATATTGTAGAAATAAGGAAATACAAGTATAGAATTGTGCATCCCTAAAAGGATATAATTTTAGTATAAATCAACAATTACTAAAGAGTCTCATTTTTTACAACTGGAGAAATAATAATACTCAGGGTTGATTATTTCAGAAGTCTTAAGATTTATATGAAATTTAAAATTTAAAATTTTCAGTGCCCCTTAAACGTAGCGGCACTTAATCAGTAAATCACATCCTCAGATTTTTTTTCTTTTTTATTTAGAGATATGGTTTGCTAAGTTGCATAGGGCCTCACTAAGTTATGGAGACTGACTTTGAACTTGCAGAGCTTCTTACGTCCCTAGGGTCACAGCATGGTCCACCATGCGTTTTTACTTATATTTCATTTCAGATGCAATTTGTTGCTAAATAAAGTGTGAATTTCTTAATGTTAACCTTGTCATGCATTTAATGATGTTATTAGGTCACACATCTCCCACTATTCACTTTGCTAATGAATCGATGCAATAGTAAAACATTCTATTGGGTAAATAATGCTATAATGTCTTCATTAATTATTTCATATGTTTAGTCAAGTATTATTTGTAGAATATTATTTACATAAATTATATACTCTCTTGTTTGTAATTATGGGAAAACTAAGAGAGTTATAGGAAGGACCTAAGGATACTAAAATAATGCCCAGATATTCGTAGTTTGAATTATGAGTTTAACATTTCACCTTATAAAGTAGCAGTACACCCTAAGGGATCTACAACTCTGGAGAGTTATACAAGCTCCCAATCAGGGAGAGGAGAAAGACCCAAGAGACTAGGAGCCAACATGCAAATGCAATGATAGAAAATTAACTATTTGAATTTAGTAAATCAAGGAAATAAACATGCATTCTTTATATTCTCAGAAAAATATAATCCATGATTACCTAAAACTTATTCTCGTGTTTTTATATCTTATTCTCATTTTTTTCTAAATATCATTTGCTCGTTCAGGATATTTTTCTGCTCTAAACACTTTTTGTCTTGAGGTTGGTTACTCTTTTAGTTTTGCTTCTTCTGATGAAGTTTACAGACAGTACCTGACTTTCCTTCACATCCTTTCATTCATTCAGCTGCACCAATTCTTTATATCTGCTATACACATCAGCAGGCCAAATATACTTATAAAAAGAAAGGTGTTTTAGAGGGTCAAAACCTAGGCTTATGGGCTAGGTAAGATTAGGAAACTATCTGTGTCAGGTGTGGTGTCACACATTTCTAAAGCAAGTGACTCAGGAAGCAAAGGCACAAGAATCACAAAATTGAGGCCAGCCTCTGCATCTTAGTAAGACTCTTTCTCAAAATAAAAAAAAAATCAGGGATGTAGATATAGAATTCCCTGGGTTCAATTTCAGTACCATGAGAGGTGAGTGAGGCAAACAAACAAAAACTAGAAAACACTTACAGATTGAAACAGAGTTATTCCAATATAAAATAACCAGGATATTTAAAAAGAATAAGATTCTTACCTCAGAGTTTTAATGAAAATCATAATCTTAGGACAGTAATGTTGTAAGAGCCCAAAAATGCAAATGAGAACAGCTATAAGGTGGGTATGAGGATTCAGTTACTACCTCTCCTACATTACTACATAAGAAATGCTAAGCCTTTCCCTTTTCAGAGGGAGAAGAGGAACCTTGAGAGAATTAGACCTCTCCCTCTTTGTGTATACATAACATACACTGAAATGTGACTCTCAGGGATAAAGCCTTTGATCAAGATGTTAAGACTAAGAGATTCCAGCATTTGAGTGTGTATCTGATATAGGGTAAGACATACTAAATCTTGCCACACTAACTTGAAGACTCCCTTTTTCTATTATTCCTTCTTTCCATCCTTGTCATTTTATCACTGCTTCTTCAACTTTAATTCCCCTGTTCCATGTAACCTAACATGTTCACAATTTTCAGACATTAGGCACTTATGTTTTTGGGAAACCATTTCACTGTTTACTCGCTCACTTAACAAAAGAGCAACCCTTAGAACTGCTGAGTCCTCTTCTGTTGTTCAGTTATACAACTCCCTATATACTCCAAAAAATTATTTTTACAAAATATAACCAAACCCAACACTGTGACTCCTAGATAAGAGCATGCCTGATGCAATGGGAGTCCCTGAGATGGACCTATTGCCTCACATGTTTTAAAGGTTTTTAAAAAACTTTAAATTTTATTAACATGACAAAATTAACCTAGATACCTTTGCTTACTTTGGATTCAATACATACAATTCTCTAAACATTCACTAAGCAATATATATTTCAAATTTCAAATGTCCAAAATAAACTGCATACACAACCATCAAGACACACAAACACACACACACACACACTTGTATCTCAAGTAAGTATGTAAATAAATAAATAAATAAATATAAAAAGGGTCTCATCATTTCAGGAAAAGATCTATCCTATCAGTTGATCAGGCTAGAAATCCTAAGGGTTATCCATGACTGCTTGCCATTACCATATCAAAAAATATTCTAGTTTTGAATTATAGCAATAACTGACACTGCTACACAAACTGAGGTTAGTCTAAATATAACCTACATAGCAAGCATAAAAATGTTTTATTTTGCACAATAAACTTTTGGTCAAATGTTTCAGATTTTATAAAGAAACATCTGGTGGTGCAGAACACAGCTGAAGCCATCTGATTTTTGCCTGCAAACCATTTGGGCAGCAGTAAAAGTAAAATGCCTTTCCATCTTTAGCCAAAACTGGAAATTATTTTTTTCAAATTGAAAGCCAATCTTCTACACAAAAGAAGAAAAAGAAAACAATATGAGAAATAATTATCAAGAGCATGAAAAAAGTTTAGCGAGTAAATTGTAGAGAATTAGGCTGTTGCAGAAGAGAGCATGGTGTGTAGACCTGGGTTGGAATCCTAGCTCATCATTTGTGCCCTTGGGTAAGTTATCAGCTCTAATCTGCAGCTGTGAGGATTGTAAGGGAAACTAATTACACTTGCCTCAGAATCCAATTGGAGGAATTAAAAAAGATATGTTTCAAGAGGTCCTCAATATATAATAGCCACTAGAACTATTAGTAGGTATTTAAGTAATTTTTCAAGTTGGAAAATAAGACTTTACTGTTTCTCTTCAAACTGAAGAATAATTACCTGTAAGCATAAAAGCTCAACATGAGATAACATTAACAAGTTGTAGGAGTGGAGAAGAGGTTCCTCTCCCTCTATAAAAATCTCTCACTCCTGTTGTGTCTGTGAACTCACTGAGGAAATTTAAAGCTGATGCAATGTTTCAATGTCTACGAGGCTTCCAGACAAATATTCCTATTGCCATCCAATGGAGCTGGTTGACGTATGCTGTGTTCACAACTCTATTTCAAAAAGTAAGAAAATGGTAAAAGAAGCACATAAGACAAAAAAGTACCATTATACACTTTGGGATGGCTCTCCAACCTTTAGTTTCCATGGAAAGAGTGAGAGCCACTGGAATTTTTTATTCTTATATAGGGGACACACAAGGGGAAGTTCCATGGAACATTTTATCCCCCAAAGTGAAAAGGGATAGGATTCCTAAGGAAGAGAAGTGTGTAACTCAACCTCACTGAGTGATTCCCAAAATTGGACACACACCTCATTATTCGAGTGAGGGTAAAAGTCAAATATATTGTGGGGTGCAATAACCATTCAGTACCCCTTACTCAGAACTTAAATTTTTGTACTGTCCAGTGTGGTTACCAACATCTTTCAGGCTAAAAAGCACCTCTGATGGTACAGAACACATCTGATGACATATGATTTTTCCTGTCAACAATATGGGCAGGAGCAATGCAGGACTCTTTCCATCTTCAATTAAAAGTAGAATTTCATTAGAAACAAAAAAGCTATATGTCTTTGAGTAACACATAAACTTGTAAAAAATGTCATGCATATACTGATTTCTAATATCTTACACAGATAGCCATGGTGGAACATGCCTTTAATCCCAGTGGCTCAGGAGGCTGAGATAGGAGGATCACAATTTCAATGTCAGCCTCAGGAATTACAAGGCACTGAGCAACTCAGTGAGACCCTATCTCTATATAAAATACAAAAATGGGGTCTGTTGTAACTCAGTGATTAAGTGCCCCTGAGTTCAATCTCCAGTAACTCTGAGTGGTATTTGCCAGAACATTTCTAAAAAACTCTGCACTGCCATTTGCTCAGCCTAACAATTTTCTAAGGCAATAAGATATTGAGTCTTTCTTTCTTTCTTTTTTGTTTCACCCAAACAAAAAAGGCATCTCTTATGATTGAATTTGATATAAAGTGTATATCTAAATTACTTTTCATAAAAAATAAAAAGTGATAGCACTTATCACACTTTCTAAGGTAATTAGTACTTGTAGAATTTTTAAATATGACTTTTACATATATTTCAGGCTTGTTTTCCTGTTTCAATAACCAAAATGGAAATATTTGCTAAATATGCTTAAAAATACTCTAGATTCAAACAGTATTTGAAGGTCAAGGTGGACAAATGACCAAACTGGGCATAAAGAGGAGATTCCATTGGTGATCCATTAGGGGAGAAAAAAAGTTGATGCCACAGTTACTTTCATAATTTTAATAAAATCTATTCAGAAAACTGTCTTAGGAATATCTGCTTTCAACAACAAAACACAACAAAATCTTCTTACATAAAAATTATTCACCTAAGTGAAGCCACTTGGCTGCATAAATATATTTTAATCCAAGCTTTCATGATTCTTTGGAAAATTATTATTTTTAAAACCTTTATATTCAGAATATTGTCTTTAGATTAAAAATACAATCTTTTAAAATGTATACCAAATATTCTTGTTAACAACTTAAATCTCGAAATAAAGAAAACCTGTCTGGCATTATAAAAATATCTTGAATTAGAGATAGACAAGAAAACCTTGAAATAATGCTTAACCAATCACAAAGTGACTATTCTGTAATAGATTACCACTAATTAGACAAAAGTAAATAAAATTGATAAAAGAATAAAGAAAAATAAGCAGTGATTACTGATTTATCATTAGAGAAAATAATATCAAATGCAGCTCAAAAAAAAAAAAAAAAAAAACGAGGGAAAGCCCACAGCTGTACTAGTAAACAACAGGCCTGGCCAAATTAATACTAGAAGCTAGACATAATTCAGGGGTAAGAGTGATGCCTAAATATCTATTGAAGAACAGAACTATGAGCTGCAAAGAATAATGTTACATGGGCACTGGCTGAAAAATAACCAAGGTATTCTCAAATTAGCTCTTCATTAAAGACTGAGTTAGGACTCTTAAATGAGGATATTCTTTTCAAATTATTGGTAATTTTAATGGTTCACTTAATATGCAAATAGTGCCAGAAGGTATAATCAATTGTATTTGAAGCTTTAATGTTTAGAGCAACCTACTTTCTAAGGACACAGAGAAACCCAGAAAAATGTCTTGCAAACATGGAGACAGAAGATGGCAATCTACATTTCAAAGAGTGGGTCTCAAAGGAAATCATTCCAGCAAGTATCTTGATGTAAAAATTCAAGAATTAGGACAAATAAATATCTGTGTAACTCAGTCTATTCATTGTCTTATGAGATCCCTGTGACACTGATGCAGCCCATTAGGATACACATATACTGTCCCTGCCCCTTGGTTGAATGAATGTACAATTGGATCAAATCACATTCCAACAGCATTGAAAGGCTGACCTGCTGCAACAATAAATAAATAAATTTCTTACTAGAATATTCTAAAGGCATTCAAGGACATAGCTTCTTACCAGATGGGGCTAAAGAGACTTCTTTTCTGGTATGGCACGTCCATAAAACAATAGACTACATTTACCTGCTTTGTTTATGTAATCTCTTTGTGTCAAAACTTTCTTAGTAAGGATGTTCATATATAAGTCTCATAAAGGACTAGAAGGCCAGTGGAGTTGACTGGTACATGGGCTACCTGGGGCAGGTAGTTAAAACAAAAACAGTAGCAACAGAAAAGAATTATAAGTGCCCAATAAACACTGACAACAAAGTGAAAATGATTTCTCTGTTATTTCTCCACGTATATAATCTGAAGATTTACATGTATTATGTTGTCAGGGAGAATAATACAATCAAGAATTCTTTTGGAATGTCCATGTAGATGATTCAATTGGTGAAATTCTTAGAGTTTAGGAGATTCCTCATCTTGGGTATTTGTTCTGCATATTCTGGCCATCTCCAGCTTTTTTTTCTCTCTTGAAGAGACAATTTTCCAGAAGGCTTAGCTAACCTTACACCACAGATATCACTGTGAGTTTTCTGGTGCACTTCCTCTTTCCCCAGGAGACAGAATTAACAAGTAGCTTTACTATGGTCTACAAGGAGCTTGGCAAAAACTTTGATTTACATGTAGGACAATAATTAATACTGGCTGTTTCCAAAGATGACATTCCCACTGAAAAATTTTATACACAGATTAGAAATAGATGAAATATATGCATAGACCTCCACACATTGGATTACAGAATAAGGTCTTTGGATAGTAATTTTAGTAAAAAAAAAAAAAAAAAAAAAAAAAAAAAAAAAAAAAACTAGAATCCAATATTTAAATATCCACCTTACCAACCCATGTCCTGATATAACCTAATTCTGCCATTGAAGGTGCCCCTCAATTACTTCCCTCCCCCCCACACACACAGAAGGGGAATGTCAAAAAACATTCCAGCTCTGATCCCAGATGAGGACTTGCCTGGATTGGTCTTCTCTAAACTGCTCTCTTTTACCCATAAATGCCTTCTGATAAATAGTCATAGGTCCTGGTGTGAAGGCTGAGCCAACATGCAAATGTGCTCTGGACATATTTGTGCCTAGAACCCTGGAAGGTTTGAATACACCATGAAAACATCTCTTTATCGTGTGCATCTTTATTTAAATGAGATGAATAATGCACCCTCAATGGAATGTGTGTGCCTGGTTACCAGAGTTCTATTTCGTTCTAATGCTAAAAAATTGAGGTTGATTTCAAAGCTTCATTACCTGGGCCACTTCCTATAAGAAGACTATCACAAAGCATTCTTTGGAGTGCTGACTTTTTATCTTTTAGATATTTAAACATATGCAAATGAATATGGCTTTTCAGTTTGTTGGAAAGTTGTCAATACAACTTGTAAAAGTACTGGAAAGCCAGTAGAGTTGACTGATACATGGGCTACCTGGGGCAGGTAGCTAAAACAAAAACAGTAGAAACAGAAAAGAAATATTCAGTGCCAAATAAACACATTGCCTTTTGCCCACATTGGTGAGTGCTTCCAGCAGGCTTGACAGGTGCCCTGTAGTAGACTTGGATGTGGATGTCCGCATTAGAGCCTGATTTTTCTCTAAGTGGTTTAATCTGGAGGCAGAATAAGAAGATTAGCACAGAAGAGACATCAGAGAGCACAGGCATGTGTAAAATCCAGCTGTCCCTGGGCTCCCTTGGTCACTGGTGAGACATTTTTTGAAAGAAATACCTATGGTGGCCACATGATGGCAGCTTTCCACAGAACAAGGCAAACCTTGGTAATCTTTCTGGCTCCCGCCACTCACCTGGATCCTGGGACCTGGGTGCTCACCTGCCTTCCTACAACAGTCAAAAAAGCCCTGCCAAGGGGTGCATCCTTAATTGCAGATGGATACTCTGTACTTTACAAAGAAAAAAAAACAGCATTACTTACTTCTCACCTCTGCCTGCTTGTTTTGATACGATTCAAAAGAGAGCTCTGTATCTTGCTCCCCAAATATCAGGGGTGCAAAAAGTCATATAATACAGAGGAGACTTATTGTTAAAAGAGGGTCAAGGATTTCTTTCTTAAAGGAAAAAAAAAAAAAAACATTTGGCCTTCATTGTAAATCCAGGAAACTAATTCCAGATTTTTATAATTCTATATATATATCTCCATGTATGTGCCATTAAATAAATATATAATCAAGCACCTTGCTCCTCTCCGCCCTAGTTAAACATGGGGGACCTTGAGATTATCTTCTCATTTGGATCCCTTCACCTGTATATCAATGCAGAAGGGGTGCAGTCCCTTCTTCTCTTTTCAGGCCTGAATACCTTTGGCAGACTCCACATAGGGAGAGATTCAAAAAATTCTGAAATGAACCTAAAGACATTTAATCATCAGACTTTTATTCTATCAATTTTGTTTCATGTTCCTATTCCCTATTTTTTAATTTATTTTAGTTGTTATTCTTAAGTTTAATGGCATAGAATCCATTTTGATAAAATTATACAAGCATAGAAACTCTTATTTATAATTCATAATTATTTTGAGCTGGGAATATACTACATTGATAAAGTGCTTGCCTCACATGTAAAGATCTGGTTCAATCCTCAGCACCAGAAAAATAATGATATTTTGTCCAGTTAAAACAATAATTCATAATTATTCTAATTATTCATTCTAATGTCTTTCCTTTTTTTATTTTTTTTAATTTTTTTTTATTTTTATTTTTTTTTATTGGTTGTTCACAACATTACAAAGCTCTTGACATAACCCACTTCATACATTGGACTGAAGTGGGTTATGAACCCCCAATTTTACCCCAAATGCAGCTTGCAGAGTCACATCGGTTACACTTCCACATTTTTACATAATGTCCTATTGGTAATTGTTGTATTCTGCTACCTTTCCTATCCCCTACTATCCCCCCTCCCCTCCCCTCCCAACTTCTCTCTCTACCCCATCTACTGTAATTCATTTCTCTCCTTGTTTATTTTCCCATTCCCTCACAACCTCTTGTATGTAATTTTGTATACCAATGAGGGTCTCCTTTCATTTCCATGCAATTTCCCTTCTCTCTTAATGTCTTTCCTATTCCTATCTATTCTACCTTTCTTGAAGGTATCTTTGGATAATCTACTGAACTTCTCCCCTGTTCCTCTCTCATTTATTGTGGTTTAACCTCCACATATCAGCAAAAACATTCCACCTATGTTTTTTTTTTTTCTTGTTTCACTCACAATGAGAGTCTCCATA
This sequence comes from Spermophilus citellus, assembly GCF_964194105.1. NCBI lineage: Eukaryota > Metazoa > Chordata > Mammalia > Rodentia > Sciuridae > Spermophilus > Spermophilus citellus. Next base: position 1,475,144 of record NW_027673039.1, on the reverse strand, counting down.
TCCATTTAATTACTGGGATATGTAATAGAGTCATTCTTCTTTATGGGTGAGTAATATTTTATTGTTTATATATACAACAATTTCTCTATCCATTTATCAGTTGATGAGCATCTAGCTTTGTCCCATAGTTCAACTCTTGTGAATTGTTTTGCTATAAACATTGATGTGACTCTGTCACACTATATTATGCTGATACCAAGTCATATATGTACACATATGATATACATATATGTTCTCTTACAATATATAATATAATATATATATATATATATATATATATATATATATATATTATATTGAAGAATGTGATAATTGTTTCAAAGTGGGGGGTGTTAAATACTAGATTTTTCTTTTTTTGAATCTCCACAATGCATTCCAGAGAGGTTACACAAATTTGCAGTCTCACCACAATGTTTGAGTGTTTCCTCTTTTTCCCACATCCTCACCAAAATTTGCTTTTACTTATATTCCTGATAATTGGCATTATAATTGGAATGAGATGGTAGCTCAGTGTAGTTTTAATTTGCATTTCTCTAGTTGCTAGAGGTGCTGCCTTCTCAGTGTTTTTGACTTTTGCTTCTTGGTAGCAGCATCTATGGCATTTTGGGAACCAGTTTTGCTTTATTTATGAAGTGTGAACAAGATTTCACTTGAAGGAATGACTCTGAAGCTTAATACACATGACCATGAGTCCATGGATGACTTTAACACTGTTGTCATGACCATGATTATGGAAAAAAATGAATATAGGGTGAGAAGAGGGAAAACAAATAGGGAGCAAGAAAGAAATGAAACATATTGGGTACAAAAAATACACCTTCCTCAATTAAGTGTAAGTGAATCCAAACGAGGCCTGGTCCTCAGATGTTTAGGAGAGGGATGGGCCATTTCTACAAAGACCAGTTCCTTAGCTAAGCCAAGCTGAGACTGGTAGCAATGTGCCCAAGATGCTCCCAGCTATGGTGTACAATGTATCTCTGGAAGTCACAACTTGAGGTAAGTATCCTCTTGAATTTTCAAGGTTTAATTAATGCACACACCCCTTTTGGGCACATTGGTCCAAGAGCTGAGATTAATGCTGGCACAGACTCTTGGCAATGGCAGACATGACCCACACTCCCCTTGTAGTTTCATCCCAGTGTTAACAAGAAGCATGCCAAATATGGCTTTACATAGTGCTGATGAAGGAACTCCCTGTGGGATCCTGCTGAAAAAAAAATGGGCAAGAAGAGAGACAGAGAAACAGACACAGAGAACTGTGGTCATGGTACTTGACAGGTACTAGTGACCTTGAGTTCTCTTACAATACTGGAGAAGGAGCAAGACCTGTGAATAGTCATCCTGAATTGTAAACCCCCTGAGATGAGGGTCAGGGCTCAACCTCCAAGCAACAGTGACACAGTCATTCTCATAGGAATGTCCATTCCAAGCCTTAAATTTTTAAAAAATTGTCCTCAAGACCACATGCACTCTGAAAAATACTGTGTCATTCTTCTTGGTGTGGCACCTCTTATGAAGCAGGACAGGTTTGGTACCTGGATGAGCTTCCTAGCATAAATTCTTAGGGACAGCTATACAGGGCATGCAGGCCAGAGTTGGGTATCCCAGGCCACTCTGAGGTACTGAGTGGAAACAGGGATTATACTTCAGTCATATATTTCTATATTTGTATGCACTAGCAAGAAGTTCATTAGGACCACTATAGTTGTATATGGGTTGAAACATTTTGCTCAAGAAATTCAGCATCAACCAGCACAGTAGTAATCTCATCACACATGCAATTAACAATTTGTTTTTACATATGAACAATATCTGAAATAAACCATCCATACTTTTAAACCATCATTCTTAGGTCTGCATAAGAGCTTGTAGAGTAGTTGCACCATAGATACCCAGCCATATTGCTATATTGGGTGATTGGGTTTCTTATAGTTTTTAGCCATTCTAAAAATAATCATAATAAACATCTTATGCTAAATAATAAAACAAGAAGTGAGTATAGAGGTAGTATTCTGGATTGGGGAATGATTTCTTTCCTCTCCCTTCCCTTTTCGCAAGACCACACTTTCTTGGAAGTCTAGGCTTTGGGGATAATATCTGTCCTTAAATTGTTGGGATCTCAACTCCTTAGACTCTTTGTGTCTCTCACCCATACTCAGGTATCTCTCTGGTGTAGTTGTACAGATTTTGAGCAGGTGGTATGCATTGACCTCCCAAGGATGACCCTTACCAGCACTGAGAGAGGAGCCAGACTGAAACCCAGTTGTGAAACAGGGCTGAGCAGAAGGGAACTGAGTGGCCAACTGTGAGAGAAAAGAATTCAAGCCACAATGACTTCATATTGCTTTCTGAGACAAAGGAAATGTACTTTATGTGCAGCCTTCTGGTTTATGCAATCACATGAAGCCTTCTCCATCCACAGGATGAAATGTCTTAGAGTCTTCAGGATGAGGGCAAGGTGTGGTGGGGCTCTCTATATCCTTTTGTTTTTCCAAGTTTTTTTTAAATTTCTATTTCTATAGGATCATTAGCTTCTAGGAGGTCACATGGTTCATCTCCTAGGTGAGAGAAAGTCATTATGTCTACATGGCTGTTCCACAGACTAGACAATTTTAGAATGAGAAGTTTGCACACTCTGTCCTTAGAGAAAGGAGATCAATGTCATTTGTGATAGAAATAATCTCAGTTGAATAAAAGAAAACTTTGTGCAAGGAATCAGGAAATATTGATCAAATACAGCTCTGTCCTAGCTGTTTGTGCAAGATAGTTAGACCAGGTCCCTGAGGACTGACTTTTTTTCTTTTCACAGTGACTGGTGTTTGTTCTTACTCTCAAAGTCCCTTTTTTATTCTGGGGTTGGTATCCTCTGTGTCTTTCCCTGAAAATTGGTCTAAGTCAGACATTTGTGCAGCAGATAGGCAGAAGAAAAGTTGGAAAAGATGTGCATGGCCTAGCACTGCCTGGCTTCCTGGATACACCTTGCAAACCTGGTGACTTCTTCCCAGGGCACTTAAAGCAATAATCACACTAAAGGTAAAATGAAAGTTACAACACGATACAGTGTTCACACAAAATAGTGCTGGAAGAAACCAAGGCCCCTGAATAAATTTATACACCTATAAAATTATGTGTTCAGAAACTAGGGGGTGCAGTGGCCAGGATCTAGTGCCTGAGGAAAGGTGTGGAGACTTGGCCACATTTGGGGTAGGATAACCTGGAATCCTGGTTTAGAGGACCTGGTACTTCCTTTGACTTGCTCTTAGAGTGCAGAGGAAATTACAGGAATGGAAAACTGCATATGGAGAAGAAGCATAGTGGTCATTTGTGTTCTTCTGTGACCTGGTAGCTCTAATTATTCAAATTGATTCTGAAGACCCTACCTCAGTTGTGGGATGATATTAAATGGTGAACAGATGGCTAGCCTTTTATTAAATTCTTTCATGGAATTTTAATGTAATTTTTATTTGAGGCAAGCATTACTCATTTTGGTTTAAAACTGCCACAAACACTTAAGGTTTTGAGGACATTTCTGTAAGTATACCAGGGAAGTTGACTTAAGAAAAATAAGTGAACAAAAAAACAATATGAATGCCAAAATTAGGAAGGTGATGTGGAAATATATATGCTTATCAAACACTAGAAGATATTAGTAGGCAGGAAACCTCCCAAACTCAGGAACAAACTTACCAGTACAGGGTCTATGTGAAGTTCTATCAGGGGATCTTTATCTTTCCTGCCTCCCCTCTTCCTCCTCTATGTCAATGATAATCTTCTTGTACTTGATGGAGAGTAGCCTTGAGCTGGGTGGTCAACACTGATTCAAAACAATCTGGATTTGTCTTCATATTGAGGTCTACCACTTTCAAGGCCAATGGCTTTTGACAGGAATTTTAAACTCCCTGTGAGCTCTAGTCTCCTCATTTATAAAGTGGAGATGTTCTGAACCCTGAGTGCTTGGACAGTGTCATGAACTAACATAGATTCTCAGCTTTACAGTATAGACAATGGCTTCCCTGGATATCAGAAGGGAGTCTGATGTGTTATTTATCACCAGTATCTCTTTTCTCTTCTTCCAGAAGTTGCTTGTGTTTTTTTTCCTGGGAATCCCCTTCTGCTTTCCGCTCCATGTGGGGTGAGTCAGACAGGTTACCCAGACCAGGAATTCATAGCATAACCTGCAAAGTGGGTTTGAGCTGGTCTGAACATACTCTTCCAGAGGGCCACCAATAAAAATAGAAAGTGAGCATGAAAAGTTTATTGCCAACTATGACTACAGGGGAGGCCAGAAAATAAAATGGAAAGTGAGAGATGAAAAGACACTGATTCCTGAAGTCAGATGTGCCTCAGTCACAAATATCCACAGATATTTTACGTGTAAAAGAAAACAAATTTGGGGCCAGGTGCAGTAGCACATGCCTATAATCCGAGTGGCTCTGGAGGCTGAGGAAGGAGCATCCTGAGTTCAATGCCAGCCTCAGCAATAACAAAGTATTAAGCAACTCTGTCTCTAAATAGAACACAAAATGGGGCTGGGGATGTTGCTCAGTGGAGAAACTAACTCTGAAAGTGTTGTTTTTTGTTAGTTTGTTTTACTGTTATATATTTATAACCAATAATTTGTTTCTAGTTTCAGGCACATTATTATTTTTTTTTTACTAGTTCTGCAATGCATACTAAAAACCATATCAACTGAGATACATTTCTTGAGTGAGTAGAACAGGTAAAGCCATGTTATGGATTCCAGTTTCTTGAGTGTCCCTTGAGCAGGGATTACTTCTGATTGGCTACATGTACTAGTGGTTTGAATAGGCTGAACAGAATTTGTAGGTGGAGATCAGATTATTGCGTATTTCTAAACTAAGAGTGGTTTATTGAGCCAAGCATTTACCAGAGCCCCTTATGCTGGAGATACAGGATGGAACTGATCCTCTGATGAAATTCTTCTGGTTCTCCAGTGCACAGGCTTACCATTTGTTTTGGTGAGTTTCTAGCATAAAACACCTCACATGCAAATCTTTATTTGAAAGTGATGAAAATGCACATGTATCTTGTGAAAACACCTCATATCTGGCCTCACATACTGTGGATGATGACCATTCTAACCTCATTGGTAATTTGGATGCAGAAGTGGGAAACAAAGGTCTTTGCTGCACAGGAACTGGGCTCAAACTTATCTCCTGGTGGTCCTAACCACTACAGTGTGAGGAAAAAGACAGTCACACCATTTAGATTTATCTTAGCTGATCTTAGCTCTATCTTTTGGCTTTTCCTGAAAGAGCTGGAGACTACAACTTTGTAAATCTTGAAAGTGTAGCTGGAGCAAGCTTAATGTAGATCATGAGAACTTTGTAAATGTTTAATGATACAAGGTTGGTGACTTCATATAAACTGAGAGAGTAAGAAGGCCCCCTTTCAAACTCTAATTCTTATAACTAACTCAAAAAGATTTCAGACATTTCACTCAGAATAACAGGCATGAATTTATTGAATAGATAAACAAGGGAAGATGACACTCTCATAGTAGATAATGGGTCCTCTGAGAGGGCAGAAAGACAGTGTGCCTTTCATACAATCCACTTTTGTTGGTTATCCCAGAGAAGTTTCCAAAGAGTCCCACACAGGCCTACTACTTAACTTTGAACTGACTGCTGGATGGAATCCCACTGTCAAGTCCCCACTACTATGATAACTTTAGGTCACCTTGGCCAATGCAACTGATTCTAATTGGATTCTTAACCATAAATTCTTGTAGATTTTAGAGCTAGGAAAAATATTTTTATCTCTCTGGGTTTCAGAATCTGGTATGTGGAAAGAGTCACAAAAGTTCCCTTCTTAGGGTAACATGGCTTCCTCTTATGGACATTTATTTTATACCTGACTTTCTCCTGCAGATAACAGTTTACTGATAAATGTGATCTACCACGTCCACTTAAGGCAGGCAGGGTAGAAGGTTAATTTCTTCATGAAGAGAAAAGCATGTGGGGGTCAGCACAGTGACCCCCACTTTATAGAATTATTCTCTGAACCTCATGCTCTCACCACTCACATCTGTCCCCTATCATTTAGCAAGAAGTAGTTTAGCCTAAATCATACTGTTGTTGATCCTACGTCCCAAAGATTGGGCCCCAGACAAACATCAGTTTTACCAGAGAACTGGATAGAAATGTGGGTTCTCAGGTTGCAGCTCAGCTTTATTATATGAGACTCAGAGTGGCTCGCAAATCTTAATATTTATGATCCATTCAGTTGCATGGTTGGGGCTTACAATCTGTGCCCTGATTTGGTCTTTCCTCCAAGAACAATTTTTTTCACCACTTAAAAAAAAAGTTATTATGACCTCACTAACTTACACCTTAATGACCTGCATCCAAAATTTTCTAGTTTCAGCCCTGGCTGACAGACCCTGAGATCCAAGGGGCTGGGTGCATGGATCTCTACCGCTGAGATGTTCACGGAATACTGTAGCAATGACCTCATTAAGACCTTCAACCACAACACCCACAGCTAAGAGTCAATCCCTGTAAACATTTTAACCTTTACTTCACTTCCAGAGATTAAAGTGATACCTAATCTCTTGTTTAAAAACTCTAAAGCGGGCTGGATTTGTGACCCAGTGGAAGAGTGTTCTCATAGCATGCATGAGGCACTCGATTTGATCCTCAGCACCACATAAAAATAAAATTTAAAAAAAAATTACATCCACCTCAAACTAAAAACAAAATATTTTAAAAAGATAAAAAAATCTCTAAAGGCCATGTTACTGCACTGTAACCATGAGTGGATGGACCATGGTTTTCTTAAATAAAGTTTCTGGATCATGATGTGCAGATCCCCACAGATGCCCGATACGACCACTAGATGGCGAGCATTGGTTTTTTTTGTTTTTGTTTTTGTTTTGTTTTGTTTTGTTTGCCAGTGGAGGCACTCTGCAGGTGGCTGGGGGCTTCTCTTGGTTGCTCCCATCAGAGTCCCTGAAGTGTCCGTATGCTGAGGCAGGTTTTACTGCAGATTCCAGGAAGTGATATGAAGCCAGGGACTTTGACTACAGTACTACTATAGTACTGCAGCAGGAAATTTATTTAAAATGGTGCAGGTCCTCCTCCTCATACAGGAAAGGCTGACTATTTGCCCACAGTCTGAAGTCCTGATAGTGGCAGAGATATGGTCATAGTCCCTAATAATACCAATTTGGAAGAGAAAAGTAGAGACAATATTTTTTTTCTCCTGAAAGGTATACTCTGTTTTATGAACACCCAGAACATATGGCCTGCCCCCCCCTTTTTTTTTTTTTGATGCTTTAAAGTGTTTATAAGGAAGGTAACTGAGAAGGTGGGAAGATATCTCAAATTTGAATCTAAGCCTAGCTCTACTCCAGACTATTGTGGACATTATCTGCTAATGTACCTCTTCTGCAATCCACGTTTACAACAATGCTGGAAGAGACTGTATGCAACAGGAACAGTGCCTGCACAATTCCCACATTCCAGGTGCAGAGCCCTTCCTTTGCTCCCACCTCTGGAAGCTTTTTGTGTTCCCAAGCACTAAGATGGGGAAGACCTAACAGAAAGCAGGGGCTTCAGTGCCTCCCTATGACCAAGTCTAAGTGGTACAGGTTACAGATGCAGTTGTTCTGGCCCTTTTGAGGAGATTTATAGATTTGCCATTGTCATAAGAGTCCATAGGGTTTGTTTTAATCACATATAGGAGATGCATATGAACACAATCAGTGTCACAGAGAGCTACAGCTTTCTATAAGCAGTAGTGAAGAGCCATTTGGGAAGCTCCAGGGTTGGTCAGGAGACAGGGGTGTGGGAGGTGATGGAGAACATGTAAAAGAACTTTCTTCTATTTGCACAGGAAGAAAAGATGATACAGCATAAGTGGATTTAGGGTTATTATGTTGTTATATTTTCAGTGAGCTTTAGGGAGCAGGAGCCTTCTCTGTTATTCTGGTAACTGGACATGCTATTATTATATCACACAAAGACTGACTTTGGATGCTGGGAGCAAAATTAGAAGGATATTGGTAGTATGATAATTATATTAGTTAATTTTGACATGAACAACTTGGGAAGACGGCTGACTATCTCTAAAAACTAGCTGTCTCCAGAAGGTCATGACTGGGTGAAGTGATGCATGCCTGGGTGAGGTGGTCCATGCCTACAAATCAAGTGACTCAAGGGACTGAAGCCGGTGGATTATAAGTTCAAGGTCAGCCTGAACAAGTTAGTGACATCCTGGCTCACAGTACAATTTCAAAAACACATCTAGGGATCTTCTTCAGGTATAGTAGAACAGCTGTAAAATGCTCTTGAGTTAAATCCACAGTAACTTCCTCTTCCCCCAAAATACACACACCCACCCACACACACACAATACACACACCCACCCACCCACACATACACAGTTTAAGAATTTATCCCCTTGATGGTAAGCAAAGCCCCATTGTCAAAGAAGACAGTCACAACTGTAAAAGGCCTTGGTAACACAAGTACTTTGTATTTCCAGGAAAAAAAGAAAAAGAAAATGACTCTGTAGGTTCTTCTAGAGGCTTGCTCTCTGCTCCCTCAGGCAAGGAAAGGTGTTTGTGATCATTTTTTTTTTTTTTTTTGCTTAATGGACCCTATGCAGCCTTGTGAGTGACTGCAGAGCAACAGGACTCTTTGTTTTAATAGAGTGTCTTCCAGTGAGCCATAAATCTTGGCCAGAATTCTGATGCCTTTCAACAATCTCTCCTCTGTCCTTTTATCCTCAATTTGACACCAGGTGATAACTGCCTGGCACAAACTCAGGATGTATGGGACAAGGAAAGACTACTCAGATACAGACAAGATGGCAGTGAAAAGGCTTTGAATCTCACTGTAGCTTTTTTTCTCTCGGATGCCATTTTGGAAGGGGAAAGTGAAACACTGCACAGAAAATTCTGGAATGTGCAGGATCAGAAGTCAGAGGTTTTTCTTGGAGATGGCAAGATAATGTCCGAGGTCACCAGCTCCAGCATGGGGTTGCAGATGCTGATGGTCAGAATATTAATTTTTGTGTGTGTGTGTGTGTGTGTGTGTGTGCGTACGTGCAAAAGAATGCAGGTGAAGTCCTCAATGACTCACTATTCATTCTTGGAAAAGAAGAGGTGGAAAGACTACTTACTCAATGGGGTTTCTGCTAAGGAAGAATCTTGCCTATTGTTCAAGTAGGGGCATCTGGCTTGATACTGACAAGTGACCCTAGACTGGTAAGTTTGGGAAGATTGGTAGAACTCTTTGACATAGAGTTAGTAGCACCACAATCAGACCCAAATTAATAATTCTCCTGCCTGAAGGCTTTAGGTTTCTTCTGATAATATGCTGTGTGTCTCCTTCTCTTGTTTCTTTCCTCCCTTCCTCACTACTGGGAGACAATCATTGTGCTTAAAGCACTGGGAGAAAAAATAAATTAGAAAAATACCAGTTTTTTTTTCAGCATGTATGATCTACCCTGAGCCTCAGCATGGTAAAACTTAGAGACCAAAGACTTGTTTTTGGTAAGAGCCTTGCCCATCATGATGATGTTTAGTAATCCTATTCCCTACTTGAAAATAAAACTGCCTCTAGAATGCCCAATGTCCACTGGGTGTAACCACTGCCAGTATGAGTTCTCTGGTGTTGAATAAGGCATAATCTTTTCTTAAAAGCTTTGCCACCTTTTTTACATTTGTATGGGTTTTATCCAGTATGAATTCTCTGGTGTTGAGTAAGGCATGAGTTTTGAGTCTGAATTACTAAAACTTTCAGGGGTTAAGTGCACACCTGTTGTGAGAGAGTAATTGAACAGAGGCTACCAAATGAATCCCTCCATCAACAGAGGCATCATCTTAATATTGTGGGATTATTATGGAGGTATTTCTATGACAGTAAAAGTTAGTGGAGGTATCTGTGCTTTATAGCACTATGGTGATCACTAAGTAACTATGGCTAGTATAATTTTTTTAATGTTTTTAAATAATGCAATTCAGACTTATGTACAGAATAAACTGAGTCTGATGACCACAAAACCTGAGCGTCTTTGTCTTTTTTTTTTTTTTTTTAACTAGGGATCAAACCAAAGTGCTCTCTACCACTAAGACACATCCCCAAATCTTTTTATTTAGAGTTAGGATCTTTCTAAGTTGCTTAGATTCATGTGAAATCCTGAGGCTGGTTTTGAAACTGTGATTCTCCTTCCTTGAACTCCCCTGCTGCTTGGATGAAAAGTGTGTACCAGTGTGCCCAGCTGAAGTTTGAGTCTTCCAGAATCCTGAAAGAACCTGAAGTACTGCAGTAGAAGAGATTTCCTCATACTTTATTAACTGTTAAAAACATCATTCACATGGTAAAGCAACTTGAAGAGCTGAGGATGGGTCCAGGGAAAGATGTAACTTTCTGAGCTTTCACAGTGTGGCTTGGGACATACCTGCCTTTTTCTGGGTGACAAAACTGTATCCTTGTAAGTGCTACTGGAAGGATGGACTCATCAGTACAAATGCTTTTCATTGACACCATTTTTAACCATTCTTATTTTTTTCAACTGTAACAAAATTGTTTCAAAAATGTGCAGGGCTGTGGTTTTCTATTAATAGAAAAAAAGCAACTATGTTTCCTCAGGTACTGTCCCAGTGTTCTCTAAAACAGATGTCATATATATGCAAGTAGAACCACACTTTGGTACAAAGACACACAGTGCTTCCTCTGGTCTGTCTAGTAAATGCTATAGTATGTTTAGTAAATGCTATAGTATGTTTAGGGGTGGGAAAAGGTAGTATGCTTCTTTCTCATTTGTGCAGACCCTCTGAAGGCTCAGGGGCTCAAAGTCTGAATGGAGGCTCAGGTACCTCAGGGGTCAATGTACAGGCCTCTTGATGTCTATTTAGTGTGAGCATTTATACCCACTACATGTGTGGATTTAACCACAACATGTGTTGCATTTTCCTGTTCTATAACTTTGTTTCTCAGCCACCTGGTTTCAAACTTTTGAACTCTGCATTTGATGTAGAAAGCTAAGATGTATCATGCAGGACATTTTAAAAGCCAGAATCTGATGCCTGAAGTGTGACAAAACCATCTTTTGAATGCTTTTTATGGACATGAAATCCTGAGTAAAATTTTTTAATTAACTACAAACCAAAAGGCATTGATTTCTGGGTTCAGGGATGCATGCCTTGCATCCAAGTAGTGCAGGAGGCTGAGGCAGGAGAACCACAAGTTCAAATCCAGTTTTAGTAGTAAAAGTGATACCCTAAGCAACTCAGTGAAATTGTGTCTCTAAATAAATACAAAATAGGGCTGCGATGTGGCTTAGTGGATGAGTGCACCTGAATTTAATCCTCGGTATACACCCAAAATAAAAATAAAATAAATAAATAAGACATTGACATAGGACTATTCTGTCCAGCTGAGATTATGGGAAAACTATTGATGTGATCATAGACTTCAGGCATAAGATAATTTTATTAATGTGTTGGTTTTGTACAAATAGGCCTTTAAGTCCAAATATTGCTTTTGGAAATAAAAAGATGATTTGAATTCAATCAATACAGAGAAACTGAGGAAATGACAATTGAACCTAAAGAGGTCCACAGAAGGAAAGAAGCCGGAGCATCCAATCATGCTTCCTGCCCACTTCCATGGGCTAATGAATAATGGCCAGTTGGGCAAGGATTGGAATTTTATGGAGTCAGTGCTGTGGAGCTATCTCTGGGCAATTGTAATTGTTCTTCCTAGTATGAAGTTTCTGGTGACCAATGAGGTTTGATCATACAGGAAATGACTTTTACAGTCTATGGATTTGTGAGAATTGTTGCAAGTATGAATGACCTGTTTCTTGTTAACACTTGAAGCATACTTAAAATTTGCCACGTTCTTAATATTTACATGGTTCTTATCCAGTATAGATATTTGGTGAACAACAATACTTTTCCTAATAGAATAGCTTTGCCACATTCTTTGCATTTGTATGTTTTCTCCCCAGTATGAATTCTCTGGTGTTGAGAAATGTGTGATCTTTGATAAAGAGCTTTGCCACATTCTTTAAACTTGTATGGCTTTTTCCTAATATTAATTCTCTGGTGTCAAATAAGTTATATTTGATTAATCTTTGCCACAATCTCAAATTTGTATGGCTTTTCTCCCATAAGAAGTCTCTGGTGTTGACTAAGAAGTGACCTTCAATTAGAAGCTTTGCTACATTATAGATATTTGTATGGTTTCTCCCTAGTATCAATTCTCTGGTCTTGAGTAAGGCATGATTTTTGATCAAAAGCCTTGCCACATTCTTTACATTTGTACGGCATTTTTCCACTATGAAGCCTCCGGTGTCGTGTAAGGTGTGATTTTTGATTAAAAGCTTTTCACTTTTTTTCACATTTGTATGGCCTTTCTCCAGTATGAACTATCTGGTGTCGAGTAAGTTCTGACTTTTGATTAAAAGCTTTGCCACATTTTTTTTACATTTGTATGGCTTTTCTCCAGTATGAACTCTCTGGTGTTCAGTCAGGTGTGATTTTCGATTAAAAGCTTTTTCACATTCTTTACATTTGTATGGCTTTTCTCCAGTATGAATTCTCTGGTGTTGAGTAAGTTTTGATTTTTGATTAAAAGCTTTGCCACATTCTTCACATTTATATGGCTTTTCTCCAGTATGAATTCTCTGGTGTTGAGTAAGGCATGATTTTTGATTAAAAGCTTTGCCACATTCTTCACATTTATATGGCTTTTCTCCAGTATGAATCCTCTGGTGTTGAGTAAGGCATGATTTTTGATTAAAAGCTTTGCCACATTCTTCACATTTGTATGGCTTTTCTCCAGTATGAATTCTCAGGTGTTGAGTAAGGTTTGATTTTTCATTAAAAGCTTTGCCACATTCTTTACATTTGTATGACTTTTCTCCAGTATGAATTTTCTGGTGTTGAATAAGGTATGATTTTTTATTAAAAGCTTTGCCACATTCTTCACATTTGTATGGCATTTCTCCAGTATGAACTCTCTGGTGTCGAGTAAGGCATGATCTTTGATTAAAAGCTTTGCCACATTTTTCACATTTGTATGGCTTCTCTCCAGTATGAATTCTCTGGTGTTGAGCAAGGCATGATCTTTGATTAAATGCTTTTTCACATTCTTCACATTTGTATGGCTTTTCTCCAGTATGAATTCTCAGGTGTTGAGTAAGGTTTGATTTTTCATTAAAAGCTTTGCCACATTCTTTACATTTGTATGACTTTTCTCCAGTATGAATTTTCTGGTGTTGAATAAGGTATGATTTTTTATTAAAAGCTTTGCCACATTCTTCACATTTGTATGGCTTTTCTCCAGTATGAATTCTCTGGTGTTGAGTAAGGCATGATTTTTGATTAAAAGCTTTGCCACATTTTTCACATTTGTATGGCTTCTCTCCAGTATGAATTCTCTGGTGTTGAGCAAGGCATGATCTTTGATTAAAAGCTTTTTCACATTCTTTACATTTGTATGGCTTTTCTCCAGTATGAATTCTCTGGTGTTGAGTAAGATTTGATTTTTTATTAAAAGCTTTGCCACATTCTTCACACTTGTATGGCTTTTCTCCAGTATGAATTCTCTGGTGTTGAGTAAGTTTTGATTTTTGATTAAAAACTTTGCCACATTCTTCACATTTGTATGGCTTCTCTCCAGTATGAATTCTCTGGTGTTGAGTAAGGCATGATCTTTGATTAAAAGCTTTGCCACATTCTTCACATTTGTATGGCTTTTCTCCACTATGAATTCTCTGGTGTTGAGAAAGGCATGATTTTTTATTAAAAGCTTTGCTACATTCTTTACATTTGTATGGCTTTTCTCCAGTATAAATTTTCTGGTGTTCAGGAAGGTGTGATTTTTTATTAAAAGCTTTGACACTTTCTTTACATTTCCAGATTTTCTCTCTAGCATGATTACTATAGTGTTTAAAGAGGTTTGAGCAACACTTAAATACATTTTCACATTTCTTCAATTTTTAAGGTTTATCTCCATTGTAAAGCCTATTGTTTTTAGTAACACATAGAATTTGAGTAAAATATTTTTCACATTCTTTACTTATGGAGGATTTATCACTGCTCTGATAAAGAATTGAGGAATTTTTAAATGCTTTTACAATTTTTTTTAACTTGTAGAGCTTCCCACCAATATTAATTCTCTGGAGTTCAGAAATTCTTATAGTTTTATTAAAAATGATTTCACATACCTTATAGCTGTAATTTGTCTCTTGATTATAACAGTTTGGATAAATAATTTTTGGGTATGGATTAAAAACTTTTTCACTTTTCTCATTGAAAAGCTCTTTTGAACTATCACATGGGTGATTTCTAGGATTTTAAAAAAAGAAGAAAATTTTAATTACTTTCACAGAATTTACATTGTTTTACACCAAATCTATTATGCTGTGAATTACCTAGGGTAGAGTCTATCTACAGGTCCTAAAAGATTTATCATAAATATAGGTCTCTCTGAGTATCACTGAGGGTGTTTTTAAAATTCTTTCTACTTTTAAATTAAGCAATATTAGGTAAGTACAAATACTCCCACATTCATTATAATTCCATGCATTGCCACAAGGAGAAACTGTTCATCATTTTTGTAAAGTAACAGTCAGAGAGACTACTAAAACTCAGAAATTTCTTCTTCTCCTTCTTTTTCTTCTATCTTGTCTAAAGAAATATTTGTGTATATTTACTCAATGGTGAATTTTAAATTATTCCAGTGACTAACTAAAACATGAAATAGACTCCATTGCAAAGTTTTCATTTTTTAGAGGAACAGTATAATTACAAATGCTGTTCAAATATACTTAAAAGCACACACAGGTCCTCAAATGTGACTGCCATATGTGTTCTTGTCTCTCTCCAGCTTAGCCAATGCCCCACATCCCTACAGTTCCACCTTTCCTCCAAAACACTATTATCTAGTTTTAATTTGGGGGAATCCTGCAGGCAATGGGACATATTATTGCCCTGATGTGGATAGCATTCTTCATTAATCCAAAGAGCAAACTTCATCTGAGCTGGGCTGCTCAACTTTCCAGCAAAAATATCTATCACTGAGGGTGTTTTTAAAATTCTTTCTATGTAACTAGCTCACTGAAAGAAGTTAGAGAATACTTTTGATTTGTTGAAAACATATTCCTTGAGATGCACAGATAAGTAGTCCTAGGGCCTCAGAAAAATCAAATGGCAACAGGATTTAGTTCATTAGGGACATGTATAGGATCCAGGAAGTCTCTGTTTCTCACACTTGGAAAGTTTTTCTCATTCCACCCAAAACCACAAAAATGCATAGATCTTTTGGGATATTCACTTGGAGTCTGGTCAAAATCCCTGTTGATAGGAAGCAGTGCATGTCAGATGGAGCTGCTGAAAGATATCTATAAACTGTGCATGAAATTTAAAAAAAAAAAGGCATGGAAGCCTTTAGGGAAAAAAGTCTGGTATCTGGGAACCACAGTTGAAATCCAGCTGGTTTGAGACTATCCAGTACATGTTATATACTACCTAGTTTTGTCTAAATTAAGCATGGCACTGGAGATGGTATCATCCATTGGAGCCCTATAGCCACTTAGCATCACAGAGATGGGTAAGACATGTCAGAATGCCAATCAACCTGTCTCAAGAAAGACTCTTCCTGTTGAAATGTTATTCCTACTTTGATGCACACTCCCTTAAATAAAGAACTGGAAAAATTATCTAGCAGAACTTATGTGGTCTAGAGAATCTATAAGATGTTTTACCACTTTTAACATAAGTTCTTGCCTGGTCTTATATTCCTTTACTAATTATTTCACATATTCATTTTTTTTTTCAGAGGGCTCATCACCTTCCAAAAAAATTACTCAGGTGGGATGCTTGATGTCCCATGAAATGGAGTAATTATGCTAACTTATGAGCCATAAATACATTGGTAACTACACAAAGACTGCTTCACTTTGAAGTAAAATTATAAATAAATATTTACAAGCACCTTTGACTCAAACTATCAAGTTTCAGGGAGAAGGTTCTACAAAAGCGGGCTTCTGCAATGGTAGACAGAATCATAAAATGAAAAAGACATTATAGATCTTTTTTTTTTCTCCTTACAGAGGAGAAGTTTAATGGTAAGCCATTCCTCATTCAAAGGTTGTCTTAAGTCACCACTGTGGCTGCTTTACTTTTCTCAAAGGGTTATACAATTATTAGCTTAAGCCCTTCATTGTTCTTCATTTGCCCCACACCATCCCTACTACTTCTATCTCAGGCTTGCTTTATACTTCTTAGCAAGATCCCAGAAAAGTGTCAGAAGCCTTTCACAATTCTCACAAGACCCTCATGTCTGCTTTTGGGGTGTGATTCCTGCAAGACATTTGGGCTGTGGGCTTTCTGGGAGACTGTGCTAAAAGTTCCTGGGACTTTCCTGTGTTTGGATTGTCATACATGACAGATGAGCTGTATGATTATTTGATGTGTTTTAGAAAGATTCAACTGCTTCTCTTCTTTTTTTTTTGCCTAATTATCATTGCATTTAAAAGCAATACCTACCAAACTTTTACTCTAAGTACATTTAATTACTGAATTGTTCTTTTCAACAGAAATGTCTTACTAAGGCTTGTTTCAGCATTTCCTTAATCTGCATGTATTTCTTTTAAGTAGAAATAGTATGCATGTGTTTAAATTAGACAATTTGTCTATACTGTGTAGAAAATCTCTTTTTATTACTTTATAAAAAAGACAGATTAGAATGCTGCAAATTTAAATTAATGATCTGTACACTTTTCTCTAACCTGCACTTATGTAGAGATTATTAAAAGTTTTAAAAACATAACTGACTATAAGCATTTTATAACTTTTTGAGTTTTTTTTATTTCATTAAAATGCCTATTTCTATTCTAATCCTATTTCTAAAGCTGAGCAAACTGGTTGAGTCTTTATTATCCTAAAGGTATTTTTAAGATACAGCTTCATAATGCCCTGTAAACATTGTGTAAATGTAATTTGATACATGTTTTTGCAATTTAAAATATTATGTATTGCAAGTGGTTTTACAAAAAATACTGAGTAGTAAAACATTTACAATTACAATAGTGTAATTTAAAATTTTAATGAAAGAAAAACTGAATGGCACTAGATGAGCAGTCAGTCTTCTGAGATTTTTGTACTAATATAACCTGATGAACTAGTAATTTTTTGAATAAATAATTTTCATATTTTTTTCCATTCATTAAGACAAATTCTGAACTTCCCTCTTTCAATTTCTTGTTTAAAACCAAGTATTAACTGTCCTGCTTACCATACCTTTGCAAAAAATATTTTATTTCTTGCTCTCCTGAAAATTCTTGGTTTTGATTAGAAGACATACCTAAAAAAAAAAAAAAAAATAGGAAGTTATTTCACTTACTATGGTGAATAACTCTGCAATTGTATAAAACTTTATCAAAGTGGGGGGGAATAGCCACAGAACAGTATGATTCAAGGTGATTATTACTCAAGAAATATATAGAATTTACTACAACATGATGACAAAAGCTTTGAGAATTTTGAAAATTATCTTAAGAAATTATAGCACCACAGATGAGGACAAAATGCAAACTGACTAATATTACTACAACAATGTCAAATCATAGCCCTTCACTTCAACATATTCAGAATCCACCAATGACTCAAATGTTTCAGGAAATGAATATCTCTTATTTGTTTATTTATATTTTTATCTTTGGGGGGATTATTTCATAAGAGAACACAGGCATATTCTATCACCAAACTAGATCCACAGGCATTTCTATATTTCTATATCTATATCTATACTTTTTCTTAAAGACAGTTTATGAAAAAGATGCTGAAATTTATTTTAAACTGGCATTCCACTGTCTCAGCTTTCCAGTTATATGGAATTAAATTTATATAGCATTGCACATCACCTTTTTTATTTACTTTGTAACTTCCAAATATTTTCCAAAATGACTATAATGATTTAATTGAACAGATTTTGAATAAAAATATCCCAATGAAAATAATAGCTCACACAATAAAAAGTATAATCAACTCAAGCAAACAAACAATGTAATACTAGTAATTGAAAGTTCAAAAATTGATGTTGTTAATTACCTAAGTAATGCCAGAAAACCACCTGAAATGTATTTAATAAACTAAATATCAATGTAGAAAATTGAAAAAAAAAATTAGGAAAAAATAGCAACAGAAAAATTAGAAATTATATACTAAAAATATTCTTTTAAAAACAATGTCTCAGTCTGGGGACACAGCTCACATGTTTGAATTCTTGCCTCACATGCAAAAGGATGGACTTAATCCCCAGCACCACACACACACACAGTCTCATAAATTAGAAATTTGAGGAAGAAAATATATCAAAGGCTAGAATTAATTAAAATACACAGGTACTGCTGGAAGATGTGGTACATGACTGTAATCCCAGTATCTGGGGAGACTGATGCAGGAGCACCATAAGTTCAAAGACAGACTCAGCAATGGTGAGGCACTAAGCACCTCAGTGAGATCCCATGTACTTTTATATAATTCCAAAGTAATGATAAAATAAACATTGAAGGTAATAAAATAAAATAATCATCATAAAATCTATGAAATACAAATTAAGTCAGTTTTTTTTATAGTACAAAAATTTATAAAAAAAAATCAACAAAATTTGAAATCTACAAAAATAAGTTCTTTCTCATCAGGAATTTAAGTAGAAATAAACTAATTTGTAAAAAACTAAACAGAAAACAATGTGATTAACAAGATTAAACCTAAAAATATATTAACTATGTCAGATGCAAATCTACATAATGTTTTCTTAAGATATAAGGTCACAAAAGTCTAAAAACAAAAAGATATAACAAATATTACATTCAAAATTGCAAAGGTGATAATAATTATATAAATGAGAGACAAAGTACAATATCATATAAAGATAAATATGACTAATCACTGGAATATAATCATAGTTGAAATATTTGTATCTCCAATCATATTTTTTATATATAGAAAGTAATCACAGGGGGCTGGGGATGTGGCTCAAGCGGTAGCGCGCTCGCCTCGCATGCGTGTGGCCCAGGTTCGATCCTCAGCACCACATACAAACAAAGATGTTGTGTCCACCGAGAACTAAAAAATAAATATTAAAAATTCTCTCTCTCTCACTCTCTAAAAAAAAAAAAAAAAAAAAAAAAAAAAAAAAAAAAAAAAAAAAAAAAAGAAAGTAATCACAGAAAAAAAATTCAACAGCATAAAAATATGTACACAGTAATAGTAGGATACATCAATCCCCAGTTGATGTAGATAAAAAAAATATCATTGCATTAGTACTCAGGGAATGAAAAAACTTCAAAAAGCATTAAAAACTAATTAGGTTTACAGAGACAATCTTCTTTATAGTGTATGGAATATTGTTCCAAAGAGATCAGGTTAAAAATACAAAACAAATGTTAAATATATTAAAATATTGAAGTTGCTTTGTAACATAAAATAATAAGTTGGAAAGCAAAAGTGAAAGTGATATTCAAAATTTATGAATATGAGTTTAAAGCCAAATTCAGCAATTAAGCAAGGCCCTAAGCAACTTACCTAGGCACTGTCACAAAATAAAATATAAAAACAGCTGCCAGCTAGGCACAGTAATATACATCTGTAATTCAAGCAGCTTGGGAGACTGAAACAGCAGGATTGTGAGTTCAAAGCCAGCCTCATAAACAGCAAGGTGCTAAGCAAATCAAGGAGACCATGATTCTATGTAAAATAAAAAAAAAATGGGGCTTTAGATGTAGCTCAGTGAACAAGTGCCCCTGAGGTCAATCCCCAGTACCCTTCCCCCAAAAGAGCTGTTGATGTGGCTAAGTGGTTAAGCACCTGTTCTAAAAAAAAAAAGTGCCAGTAGCACCCCAAAAAATCTAAGAAGCCCATGTAATACCAAACAATCAATATTATTTTTGTGTAAACAAAATAAGTTACTTGAACAATTCTTTAGAATTTTCTTGGTACATCAATAACTACACATACTAAAAACATTTAAATAGTAATTCCTGATATAAAATAATACAAGCTACAATATTCAATGGAATGAGGTTAAATGAGAAAGCCATGGGTAATAAAATTGAAAGTATATCAATTAGCCCTCAACTTGATGGTCAAATCAAAATATATTTACAGACCTATTCTCATTAAACAACATTCAAAATAGACCAATGTGGCAAGCAAATCAAATATCATTTCAAATGACTACATGAAGGTAATTTGGAATGAAAATGTTAGAAATCTTTTCAAAGATAATAAACTATATAATATCTACAATGATCAACATTCAGGAGAGTATGTTAAGTGAAAATAGTAATTCACCCCCCCCCAAAAAAAAAAAAAAAAAAAAAACAGGTAATTCTACTTCTGAGATATCTCTACTGTAGCCAAATATAAAGACCAAAAGGAATGGCATTAGGGATGAAAAAGTAAGGAAAAGGAGAACTTGTTTGAAGAAAAAATGTGATGCAAATTTTCTAGAAAAAAAATGTTACAAAAAAATTTGAATGAACAGAACTGACCAGTAAATTTAAAATATATAAGATAATACGTTCAGCAAAGATATACAGTTTTGACCACAATTACATATTTGACAAATATATAAAAGATAAAAGAATTGTAAACATCTTTATGGTACATTTAAAAAGCTAATGTCTTACTCCTAGACAAAAGAACAGATTCATATATGTAGAGATGATGAGTATGCCATTAATTCTAGCTACTTGGAAGGCTGAAACATGGAAATACAATTCCAACTTTTGCCACTTAGCAAGAGTCTATTTCAAACTAAAAGTCAAAAGGGGGTGATGATGTAGCTCAATATTACAAGAACCTCTGTGTTCAATCTGCTGTGTGTGTATGTGTGTATGTGTGTATGTATGTATGTGTATGTATGTATGTGTGTGTGTATGTGTGTATGTATATATATATATATATATATATGTATATGTGTATATATATATATATATATGTGTGTGTGTGTATATATATATATATATATATATATATATTGCAAACGTTAGATACATTACATGATTAAACACAAAAGCAGAGTAAATAATCAAGGCAATATACAATCATATATAAAACAGGGGTAATATTTGTACTTGTAAGTAAAAGCATAGAAAACTTGATTGAAAATTGGCATATGGGTCACATGCAGTTTAATTTTACCTAATGCTGTCCTAAAGTGACAAGTCATGATACTTTCTATTCAATTATTACATATAGATATAAAAACAAAAACAGTATCACTAATGTGAGAAAACATAATGAACAACACTGAAGCTCTCTAAAGAGTGAGAGTCAAAAAAAGACACAAGAATTAGAGAAATGTTACCTACAATATTATGAATAATTGTATTACAGTAGAAATCTTTCTTTTAATTTTTGTAGCTATA
Source organism: Spermophilus citellus (assembly GCF_964194105.1). Lineage (NCBI taxonomy): Eukaryota > Metazoa > Chordata > Mammalia > Rodentia > Sciuridae > Spermophilus > Spermophilus citellus. Next base: position 1,453,727 of record NW_027673039.1, on the reverse strand, counting down.
GATGGATGGAATGCATTTATTTCATCCATTTATTTTTATGTAGTCCTAAAGATAAAACACAATGCCTCACATGTGTGAGGCAAGCCCTCTGCCACTAAACTACAGCCCCAGCCCTGAAAATTCTTTAAACCACATTGATCAGCTATACTTACAGAACCACTAGGAGCAGGTATTGTGAAATACTGCTATTCATTACATGGCAGAAAAACTTTACAGAATACTCAATATAAGCATTCATATAAAGTTCTGATGAGAAAAATTTGAATGAATAAATATTTAAATTATATTAAAGAAACTCTCCTGTAATATTAATATCTTACAATGGTTTGCCTAGAGATATTTGGAATTGAGCAGATTTTCTAGGGAGCCTCCAAATGCAAATAAATGTCAGGTTATGCATATCCTCACAGTCATTGTGGAATAATTTGTAGGGGTGACAAGACTTTGTTTCCCTGCCTTAGAATGCCCTGCAATTTTCCCTAGGAACTAGTCAAGTAATTAAATACATGTACAATGTAAAGCTGCTATGGCAGTGCTCTGCTTGAAAAGGCTCTGCACTAGAGTATTATCAGCCTGAAACATAATCTCTGGCACACAACTCCTTGGAATAAAGAAACTCTCTTTTTAGACAAGCACAATGGTTCACTGAGTCTAAACCTGTTCATAAAACAGTAAGTTTATACAATGGACTTTCTTGAGAGCTACACAAAACTCCTAACACTGCACATTGCAACTTAGTATATAACTGATAAATAAGCTGCATAATGGTGCTAAGTTTGTAATCTGCCTAGTAATAAAGTGAACAGTATGTACTAGTGATGCCAATGACCTAAATTAACCTGTTCATATAAATAAAGCTTGGCAGTTTGGCCTCTCTGTCACTATGCCACATTTCCTGTCACTTATCTGTGTCTTCTTTTGATTTTCTTTTTTTTTTAAAGAGAGAGAGAGAGTGGGGGGGGAGGGAGAGAGAGAGAATTTTAATATTTATTTTTTTCGGTGGACACAACATCTTTGTTTGTATGTGGTGCTGAGGATCGAACCCAGGCTGCATGCCTGCCAGGAAACCAAGCTACCACTTGAGCCACATCCCCAGCCCCTCTTCTTTTGATTTTCCTACAATATTTTGTTAATTGAAATGTAGGGAGATCACTGAAGAACAAGAAGGAGCTTAAATAATTGATATGCATGGTAAACAGAGAGTATGAAATGCTCTTTAATGATTGCAACTGAAACAAACCTAGGCTTGAAAAAATATTTTCTGTCAGATTTTAGATTATCAATTAACATTTTTAAATGTGAATTCCTCTTTAATTTTGGACCTCTTATCTGTATTTTTTGCTTCATTAATTTCTACCCAGTTTGATATGTCTACTGTCACTTTTCTCTTCAAATCCCAAGGTTATTTCATTGGAGACCAAGTGGTGACCTAAGATTACATAGAGACATCAATATTTTTTTTTGATGGAATATGTCACATTTTGTTATTTTCTTGGTAACTAAAGAAGTCTTTTTAATGTTACCCTCATTAGGAAAAAAAGAAAGAGAAAATATCGTATAAAAGTCTACAAAATTATTTACTCAAACATTTTTTTTCTAGACAAAAACACTAAAATACTTTGAAACCATTTTCATTCTCTACATTGTAATCACTACTTAGAAAAGATAAGTTACACCTAAAAAGAAAATAATCTTTAGCATTTTCTTTTCTACATAAACAAATGCCCAATCTTTGTACTAAAAACAAGAAACAAACTTTTTAATGCAGAATAGAAGCTACCATAACATACTCTATAAAGTTAAAAAATAAATATTGGTTTTTAATTAAAGATTCTGAATGAAATTTAGGCTCACCAATAAAGAGTAGGTTTTTACAGATCTCTAACATCACATCTCCATATAAAGTCTGCTGAGAAGGGTCCAGGAATTTCCATTCCTCTTCCAAAAATTCAATGACCACATCCCTTAATGTCAATGGTTCCTGAAATAAAAATGAAGAAATACATAACACATAAACCATATGATTAATGACATAGTATTTAATTTCATACAAATTTTAATGAGAGTTAAAAGTGGTGGCTTTCACATATGGTAGTGATGTCAACCATTCAATAAGATACATTTTTTTTGTGGTGCCTGGGACTGAACCCAAGGGTTTTTGCATGAAAGGCAAGCACTCTACCAACTGAGCTATATCCCCAGCCCCAATAATTCATTTTAAGCAGTAAAATTGGTGGATAATTTTTTTTTTATAATGAAACCCAGGAAGCAGCACATGTGAAGCAAAACACTGAACCAAAAAATTGGGAAAAAATCCAACATAATTCCAAAGGATAAATAATAGTTGCAATTAGTTATTGAATATTCAAAAGAAGCACAACCAAACAAAGCAATGATACTTGAGATATGCATAACAAAATTATAAGTAATAACAATACTCAAATGATGGTGGTTACCTTAGTGTGTAGAAGACATAATAGATCACTAAAGACACACCAAAACTTTCAACAGTCCATAAATTATTTGAATGTTTATCTCCAAAGTTGTCTATCTTCTCATTATTTAAATATACCATAAATCTATACTGTATTTTAAAAATTACTTTTACAACATCACAACTCACTTCTAAAACAAAAGAATAAAATTTTTAACTATCAAACTATTACAAAACACTTAGGTACTTGGGTCAACTTGAATCACATGGCACAAAGTTATAACAAAAAATAAAAATTAAAAAAAAAAATTAAGTGAATAGACTATTAATCTCTCAGTTCATAAAGAAACTGACATATCAGGTGTAACATTCCCAGATTTGTAAAACCACTCTCACTGTGAAACTGTAACCTCACTTGGCTCATTTCAAAGTAGAAATTGAGAGAATACTAAGCAGTTAAGAAAAAAATTCTGAAAGGCTCTTGCACCCTAAATGCCTCTCTGACAGCTTGGAAATACTCCTTTTACCAGGGTCTCAGTTATCAGTAGTGAACAAACACATACATGAAATTAGTATAACATTCTGATCTGTGATGTCTTTCTTCTGATTCAGCATTATTTTTTTTTTTTTAGAGATTTAATCCAGGGGCACTCTACCCCTGAAATGCATTTCGAGAAGTTTTGATTTTTTTTTTATTGTGATAAATGGGCTTACGATGTTGCTTAGGGTCTCTGAATTACTGAGTCTTGAATCATATTTACTTTTATCCTACCTCATTTTTCCACATCACTATAATTACAGATTTGTGCCACCTTTCCTGACTCTGCAACCACTTTTGATACCAAATGTGCAAACTTGCACAACAACCAATATTTCAACAACTTGTAGTCCAATAATTCAGTTCTGATACCATCTAGTACAGATCCCATAAGTTTGGTGTTCGCTACTATCAAATTTTACTAACTTAGGCTCCAGTTTCAAGCCCTAGAATAGAACAATATTCATATTTATAATTAATTTCCTATAAATTAGGGGTCTCTACATTTACTCACTCAAGTTACTTATTCTGATAAAAAAAGAACACTTATGTATACCAGCTTGTTATAAATTATATAAATCTGGAAGTTGACAATTGAAATCTTGCATAGAATCTAAAAAAAAAAAGTCAGAGGAAAGTGGGACACTATATAGGCCATTTGAGGAAATAAGTGGTTGAAGATATTATCTCCAATTTTTATGTTCTGCCATAGAAGAGCCCCTTTCCCAATAAGACTTAGAAGATCCTCACTATTTTAAATATGCTGATTCAGATACTCATTTTGAATATTCCCATTGTTTTACATAAAATAATATTTAATTGAACACTTTTACATTCAGGGATAAGAACAAAATATTTGTTAAAAAAACAGGTTGGTATTCTTTAGATAATTTCCTTTATATGAAACTCTAAGAATACTAAGCCATCTCATGGCAGCCCAAACCAACATACACACAATTTTATTAAAACTCCTAAGTATTCATTGGCTTCAGGGAAAAAAATACTTCATTTGGAATTTTGATTTTTTTTTTTTTTTGGTACAGGGGTATTCTACAACTAAGATATATTCTAGACCTTTTATTTTTTATTTTTTAGACAGTCTCTCACTAAGTTGCTACACTAAGCTTTAGCTTTGATCTTTCTTCCTCAGCCTCCAGGTTGTTGTGATTACTGGCATGTCACAATATGCCAAGAAAGATATGAATGCTCTAACTTTCTTTGGTCCATTTTCATTTCACCTTATTTATTTGCTATTTCTTCTAAAAAGAAATCCTTGACAGGTGAGTAATTTCAATTCAGGCTGTAGGACCCCAAAATAACAAAAAATTAATTATATTCTTTCTCAGACAGAGCTTTCTATGTGCAAGAATACCTGGCCATAAAAGGGGACATAAGTATTTAATGTTGAATATAATTTTATATCAATTATCAATGACAGTAATACCAATGACAGATTCACAAATGCAAATAATAGAGTGAGAATTACTTTACATTTTTGGATTTCATAACCTTCATACTCTGGCTAAATAAGGCTTTTTGTTTGTTTGTTTTTGTTCCAGAGATAGACCCAAGGGATGCATTACTGAGGAACATCTCCAGTTCTTTTCAATTTATTTTTTGCCAGAATCTCACTAAGTCTTTGAGGTTGTCCCTAAGCTTATGATTAACTTTCTTTAGTATCCTGATTCACCAGCATTACAGGTATGCAACAACACACCCAGCTCATGTTCAGAAATTTTAAAGCAACTAGATTTTAGAAAAAGTAGACATTCTTCTACAGCATCATAGTTGGAAGAAATAAAATGATAAGTATATATGTAACTGAACTTTTAGAGGTTGTAAGGAAAACAAATAAAATAAATAATTATAAGAATGTATAAATAAATTCCTATAAAATCTTATAACTTATAGGTTATTACACATAATTGGTAATTTATAATAATTTAAGTTATAAAATAATTAAACATTACATTGTATAATAAAATCATCCTTATGATTTCTAAGTAATTTTTTAAAATATTTTTAACCCAAATATCCATAATTTTATCATTTCAATATAGAAACAATGAAAATTGTTAGTTAACTACATGTATTTTTTATTAATTTTTCAAATCTCACATTTCTTTCTACTTCTAATACTTCTCAATGAAGATCAACCACATTCCTAGAACACATTAGCACATGTGGCAAATGGCTGTCATATCACAAGTGTATATCTGATATGCTGTGATTCTCTGGACTGCAGATAATTGAATGACTAAAACCCTCCTTTCTTATCAGAGGTGAGAAAATATGTCTTCCTTAACAATATTTCTCCTTTAAACCAAATGAGAAACAAATGGTATTTTTAGACCCAGGAGTGTGCTATAAGGTGAGGAGAGTTGCCTAAGGCAGGCCATTCTTCCAAACTGAAAACTGTTAAGGTCAGTAGCCTTTTCATATATTAGACAGAAAACAAAGGATGATGCAAATCCAATGAAAAGTGTCCTCATGTCTTCATATCTGTCTACACCTTGAAACTGAAATTTAGTTGTGAACAAAAATATCATTTTTTTGTTTGTTTTGCCATTTGGCCTTCATCCTAGTGATCCAGCTATGGTTGTCTGGTTTATATTTGTTGCAGATTATGCTCTGAGTTAAAGTACTAATAAAATTTTCATGTCTACATGAATTTTGGCATTACTCAATATAATTTTATAGGACTTTCAACATTAAATCAAGAAAAATAAATTCAGTGCATTTTCCAAGCCTAAATCTATGCAGTTAACTTGAAATTAGCATGTTTTGAATTCTGGTTTCCTGTTTCTATTAAATGTATTTAAGCTATTAAGTATTACAAAGTTGTTAAGTATCACAAACTACCAGCAAACTAATTCATGATTCAAATGAGCAGTTTATGAGCAAGCCAAATTTGGACTGGGTTTATTTGGGCTATTCTGATTTCAGCAGATACTTTACAAGTGTAAGCTCAGCTATTTGACATGGTTACCCTGTTTCTGGAATAGAGATGGCTGTCCACTGTGGTCTTTTCATTCTCATCCACATAGCCTCTTCTCCCTCATAAGCCTAATATGAGCTTCTTCTTCTCAAGATGATGAGGTTTACAAAGACAAAAACAGGAAGAATTCAAGACACTTTAGATCTAAGCACAACACCAGTACATTTGCATATTCTCTTTCTTCTACTTGGTGTAATATAGTAGCCATTTTTAAATTCACATATTGGAAAAGAGATACTGCCTCTTCATAAGAACAGTTATAAAAGAGTATTGCCAATTGCTGAGATACAGGGAAGGATATGGAACTGAAGATATTTTTGCATTTTATGCTTTTTTTCTTTTCTTTCAGAGAACAATTTTTATTTTTATTCTAAATTAATAAAACTTTACAATGCCACAGGTACTAAAAGGTTATTCAAGTTTTAAACTTAGAATCACAACAGCCTGCCTTAAGAATTCAGATTTTCCCCAGGACACAATAATCATGAAACTCCTCTAGGGCTCTTGATATAGTTCAATTGAATGCAAAAGACTGTGGGTTTAACTCCCAGCACCAAAAAATAATCATAAAAAAATTTTCTAATAATTAAGAAACTGAAGAATTACACCTATGCTATAGAATCACAATATCCTTTACTATTTTTTTTCCTATTCAAACACTTTTAAGAACATTCAAGTTTGTGTGTGTGTGTTTAATAGGGAGTAATTTGGGTAAATCAATTTGGACTATGTTTTGAAAATAAAGCTAAATGATTCATTTTTATTTTTCATCATGAGATAATAGTAAAAATGTGCATAACACACAATGTATCTTCAACTTAATTTATTCTCTTTTTTTGGTGTTCATAGTCTACTTATGATTTTTAACCTAGAATAACCTTAGATATTATTTTTATAAAAGAGTTTCTTAATATAAAAGCAAGAGAACAAGATAGGTATACTGAAAAAATATTTCCTCCACAAGGAGTTTGACTAAACACCTGGAGATATAAAAAAAAATTTCTTTGATTTTTTTTTCAACATGGCAAATCTATTCTCTATATACCCCCACATGAAAGGCTGAAGTGGACAACTCCACACAACACACAAGGAAACCACACAGAGCTAATGTGTTTTCAACTATGAACCAATGGTTCCTAGTTCTTGCTAAACTGTACAATCACCTGAAGGGCTCCTTAATTTCCAAAAATAAAAATAAATAAATATTGCATTAAAACAATGTAATCCATATCCCTGGAGAAAAACCCAGGTATGTGTGTCTTTGAAAGATATGAAATAAATTACCATGTATAGTAAATACAAAAAACCACTACTTTAAATTAACATCTTTTGATGAATGAGTTGCAAAGACATATAAGATATGTGCTCATGACTTTGGCCACCCAATTTCTCAGTATTTTTTTGTTTGTGTATTTTTTTTTAGCTATGAAATATACTTGTGATAATCAATTAACAAATAAAAAATCTTATTTTTAAATCAAAGTTCTGGAGATTATTGTTGATAAATGCTTGGTGTTATTTCTTTATGTTTGAGGTGCATGAGCACATTATGGCAGAAGCCAATGGCAAACAGAATAACCATGTGTCAACAATTCCCTTCCAGTACATACTCTACAATGAAGTAAACAATTCCAAATATGATTTATTTTGCAAAGTTTCCACTAAATAAAACACCCTTGAAAATAAACCTTAAATATATGGACTATTATTGGACAATTATTCAAACCAGAGTGCCTGTATTATATTATTGATATCCTTTGCACACACTGAACATTGATATTAATTTTGCCAATTCAACTCAGTTAAAAATTACTGGGAATACACCAGGCACAGTTTTAAGTGCCTTGATTATGAACCACATCATTTTTTCAAATAATTTAACTGGAGAAAATTATTTAAAAAATGTGTTAAACCATGTGTTGTGCTGCATACCAATAATCCTAGCAATAAATGTGCCTTATGCTTTTGGATTTCAAGTTCAATGACAGAATTCATAACATAGTATGGTGTCAGTTCAAAGAAAAAAAATATATTCACAAAGTGAATATTTTACCAGTGAATATTTTCCCCCCACTGGTGTGTGTGTGTGTGTGTGTGTGTGTGTGTGTGTGTGTGTGTGTGTAATTGGTGATACTTACTTCCATCCTCTGTACTGGGGGAAAAAAGTGAATAAAAAATAATGTTTACAAAATGGGTGCTGAATTAAATAAATAAATAAAGTTACAACCAAGTGTTAGAACATGGATAAATGCTTAGTAATGATAAAATATTAAAATAGGAAAAAAACCAATTTGAGATTTATAGCAAATCATAAATTGTTACTAGTATTCTGAGAAACATTATTTCAGAAACATAACTTTTAAAATTTTCATTAAAGTATGATGCACATATAAAACCACATAAGGCATTTATGTAAAGATTCAGAAGTTATTCAAAAGTAAACACATTTTGAATCAGCCTCACTCAGGACAGTTGAAATCAGTTTTTTCATCTACTCTCCCAAAGAGCAAAAATGTTCTTAATAACTAGCATGGGAATGTTTTATTACATGAATGTAAAATGTATTATTATATAAATGTAAAAATGTGTCTTAAAAAAGTAAATATTTTACCAGTTACCCAGATTTAATACCTCTATATTATATGCCATTTTTATTTTTTCTATGCTTCTACCCATTTCACAACATAGGCCAGCCATCCTCCTTGTATATTTATTTTTTGGTGAGGTCATATGTACATATCTTGAATGTAATAGAAATACATTATACAGTTTTAACAAATTAAAATGTTAAAACCTTCACTGCTTTTAGGCAAAGAGTATTTACATCATTGCTCACCCCCCCCAAAAAAAATTTCTTTTACATGCAACTATGTTTTCCCCAGAATGATGTTACTGTAATTTATTATAAAAACTATAACTTTATTTTGCCTGGCATAATGCATTATAACTTAAATACAGCTGCTGTAAGTGTCAATAAGCATGTGTGCATCAGTAAAATGTCCCTTTATATTGATGACTGATTTTGTATTTTATGGATGCACTACAAATTGTTCATTTCAACATTCAAGAACATTTGAGTTATTTCTTATTTTGGACCATTAGGATGAGTGGGGCCATCAATAATTTTAAACAAATAATTATTCCATGCAGCTTATTCTTTCCTAGTATTTCAATGAGAATATATTTTATTTGTACTGGTTGCTAAGAAAATTATAATTTCCATTTTATCATTCCCATTTAATTAGAGCCAATATTATAGGAATTTACTAAATACAAAATAAAAACCTCATCACAGACTCTTTATTTTCTTGTACCCTTTGTGCATGTACTATAAATGTTTATGTACACATTATACATCCAAAAATACATTGCATATTTTTTGTACAAAATAACCATAGGTTATTATAAAACAAAAAGAAACAAGTGTCAATCTTAAGATTACTAATATATGTTAGCCATGGTGGTATACACCTATAATTCCAATGACTTGGAAGGATGAAGCAGGATGATCACAAGGACAAATAGTGCCTCTGCTATTTAGCAAGGCTCTAAGTCACTCAGCAAAACACTGTCTCTAATAAAAATATAAAAAGGGCATGGGAGCACAGGATTTGTCCTAGTGCTTAAGTGTACCTAGGTTCAATCAATGGTACCAAAAAAAAGAAGATTTCTAATATATTACAAAAGTTAGGCAGTGTGGTAAAACTTTGACAATAATACAGCACATACAGAATTTAATAGATAATACTGAGAAATTATAAAATGTTATTAGTGAAATTTTGGCTGCAATATTAATAGGTTTGTAGTATTTGGTAAATTTTCTTTGCTATGTGCACATATTTCTAAGTATAGATTTTTAATATCACTATTTATAGGTTGAGGTACCATTTAAAAAACAGAATATAGTATTCTTTTATATTGATTGTTTTATGTTTTACAAGACACTTTTTCTCAGCTTTTTAAAGTTTTCAGGAAAGTGAAAAAGTCACTGAACACTACACAATAAGGAGTATAGAGATCCTTTAATACCCCTGGTAAAAACTCTAAGACACATTAGAGATGAAAAACAGTTCTATGTGACCATTCTGAATTTAAGTCTTCACTCTCAAATTTTTAGGTACACAATGACAGCACACTTTAGACAACATTCAGCCAGAAATTCACCACATTAGTCAGAAGCCCAAGTGCATATGCTTTGTTGATTTTTCCATTTTATCTATTTTTTTCTATTTTTACACACTTCATTTATGGTGACCTTGAAGATATCTACTTTTTTTTTAGCTTTCTTATAACTCATTTAGGGAAAAAACAAAATTAAATAGCAAGAGACACAAGGAAGCTACTTGGTATATACCTTACTTTTACCATATTAAATACGTTGGTTTGAATCTCAAAAATCTACAATTCAGAAACAAAACAAAACAAAACAAAAAAATAAACAAGACCACCAAAGAGACACAAATACATCCACTCAGTGAAAGAAATTAAAGAAACATGAACCAGTAAATTTTCTGTTCTCAATTAAGTAGGTGACAGAAGCAATGAAGAATTCGTCCAATTTTTAAAAATAAAAACATATTTTCAGGAAGTTTGTCAGAATCAGCCCTACACTTTTGAAAATTTTGAAAATAAAATATATTAAAAAGTATTTTAGAACAAAATATTTTATAAAGAATAAGTAATGAGAAGTTATATAAAAGATAGAGTCGCATCTGCAGTAAGCAGCAGGTAAGATATTAAATAAATAAATAAATAAATAAATAAATAAATAAAATACTGAAGAATTTGCCTTACCAAGCTCATTCTGTTTCTGAAAATATGCTAGGCAGCTTTCAATTAAACTTGCAAATATATATAAACAACCTGAACAACCAGTATTTATATTTGATACCTACCAGTTTAGGAGGATTCAGTTTGGTTACATTGTCAATTAAACTTGCAAAAAAATCCCTAGATTCCTATTGCTACTAAAAGAAATAATCACAAATATAACAGCTTAAAATAATAAAAACTCATTCTTTTATAGTTATGGATGTTTTTATTATCAAAACAGAGGATTAATAACAAATTTTAGCAAAGACACACTCCTTCAGAAACTCTGGAAGAAAATCATTCCAGCTTTTAATGGCTATTGTATTTTTTCTGTGGTTACAAATGTTTCCCTTCTCCTAGTAGTGATACAGCCTTCAAAAGAATAAAGAGACTATACACACACACACACACACACACACACAGAGAGAGAGAGAGAGAGAGAGAGAGAGAGAGAGAGAGAGAGAGAGAGAGAAAGAGAGAGAGAGAATGGTGCTGTCATAACAAGTTACAACATTCAAGCTTCATAGAATCTGAAAACAATGCAATTATACTCTATAGGTTCTTACTCAAGAAAATAACAATCCTGAATGCTAGGCACTGTAATAGAGATAATCCATTCATAGCAAAAGAAAAAATAAAGGTTGATTAATTTACTGCTAAGAAGTGTAGATTAATTTTAGACACTGCAAATGTAACTTAATCATGACAGGCTAGTTACAGACATTCCCTCTGTGTACTAAGTTTAAATCTTAGAGCAAAATTCTTAAGCCTTAGGCTTTTAGTCCAGCAGATGCACACTCACTCAGACCATGGTGACCAGGTCCAGAACCAAGGCAGGTTTCTCCTGGCTTGGAGTGGACAACAGGTTGAGGAGAGAACCTATGGAGGAGTTGTGGCTTTCACCAAAGTTCAGATGAAGTGGTAGAGTTTGAGAGATGAGAAAATCATGCAGAGGAACAGAAGAAAAATGACAAGTGATGGCATGTCAGGTCCTCATCCGGCTCTTCAGCTTGAGTGCATGCTGGTTTCTGCTGGCTAAATCCCTGCTCATTAGCTCTATTATTTATACTAAATTTGGGGGCTTTTAACCTCTTTCAATTCTTCTTAGCTATCATGGGATTTCTCCATGACATCATTTACCCTGGGGTCAGAAACTTCTGGTCTTGTGGTCTCCACTCTGATTTTCTTGTCTGTCTCTCTTATCAGGCCAAGTATAGCCTGCCAGATATTTCACTCTGTTTATAAAGTTAAGGGGAAGTAACTTTTTTTAGGCCATAATGGAGGACTCTGTGGGTGTGCCTGGTGCCACTGCATGTTTCAAACTGGAGTTTTTAAAATGGAGTTGTTTAAGCTCAGCGCTAAGGCCATCCTCACTGTCCCAATTAAAGACTTTTTAAAAATGTAATGGGACCTTAATTGAGGTTTTTCCCTCCATATATTTAAGACCACTTTATTAAAATGACCTGTAGAAGCATTCCAAACATTTCCAGGAAACATCTGTGTCCTAGTGTGGAGGAAAATAAAGATGGGACTGAACTTGATTTAAACTCTAAGGAAGTTTAATCACAAAGGCTAGATAAAGTACATAGTGAATCTGAACATCAAAAGCCATGTGAGAAACCTGGTACATTTAAAAAAAGTGAATAAAGCATTAAAAGGGGCAGAAGCATTTGGACATTTTTTATTTCTCTCCTTGACTGCATATGTCACAATTTTGCCCCTGGCGACTGGGACACATTGACTATATTATTTTATTAAGAAAAAAGTCATTATTTTTAATGTCATCTAATTTTTTCCTGCTTTTTTTCTTATGTGAAAGTCTCACAAGGATAAAGCAAAATCTTTTAAAACTGTCATCCAGTTCTTGGAGAATAAAAATACAAATAAAGCATGCCTTTAAAACAAAATATGGGAAAACATAATTATGTTGAAACAGAAGTTTTGAGATGAAACTAAATTTCCCATTTAACCAATTTTCTCTGGGATCTTGTCTCACAAGTTTTGAAGAATAAAATCTATGGACACTCAGGGAAGGTAGTAGTAAAAAGAATAGGATTTATTTTAGCAAGAAAAAATACAACTCCCAAAATGTGGGAAAGGGCATGTTAGCAGAAGAACCCATTTTTTTGTGTGTGTCAGTTTCGAAGTTTAAATATGGTTTTTGGCAAAGCTTTGGTTAATATCTATTTACAATGAGTATTGAAAAAGGCATTTTTATTACCAACTAGGCTCAAGTTTGTCCTTAATGTATCCCATCCTCCTTCCAGTGACTTCCAACTGGGTTCACCCCAAGGAAAAAGAATTTGATTGAAGGTATTCCCATAAGTGAGTTTCAAGTGTTTTTGTTTTAGTTTGAATAGGCCTTAATGGTGCTCATTAACATATCTATCCATTAACATTCAGGTGTGGTTAAATAAGATGTCCATGATACAGCTGCTTTTTAATTTTACTATTTTATTTTATTTTTTCTCAATCAAGTTGTGCAAGAACCCTGCCTTTGAGAATGTGAAGGGAGCTGGAAATTTGGGATTTAATCTCAGACCTATAAATAGCTAAACTATCAGATAACCATTCTGGATTTGAGATACTTCATAGTCTACATTTAGAAAGCTCAGGAGGAATGAGGATGTTGAGTTCAAAACCAGTTTGAGCAACTTAGTGAGGTTCTAAGAAACTCAGTGAGACTTTGTCTCTACATAAATATACAGAAAAAGGTTGAGAATGTGGGTCAGTAGATAAACACCCAGGGGAATAATTCATGGTCTAAAGTAAACAAACATATAAACAACAAAAATAAAAACTTAGGAGGAACAAGAACAGGGGTCCCTAAAAAAGCCACAGCTTCTCTCACACAGGAACACAACTAATGAAGTTGGGGTCCTCTTCTGATGATTATCCCAGTCTTCACCACACATTCTGGGTACATGCTGAGCTAATGGCCCACAGATGCCCACATAGGAATTCAGGAAGGCCCTGAAAACACCATAAAATTATGGAAGAAAAGCTAATCTAAGCTCCACTACACTAGTCAGAGAAAACTAAAGGCTAAGCTGCCAAGGAGAGACCTTCTATCCACCAGAGTCTGGAGACAATTATAAAGAGTTTCCAGCCACCATTGCCAATCCCACTGGCTTCAAATAGCCTCCCTACCCAGTCTCAAAATAAGAACACACACTTACCATTTTCTGGCTTTCAGTATGCTTAGTGTTGTTCCCCATATACATATTTTTTTTTTCAGCTTCAGTGTAGCACAGAAACCTGGAAGCAAAGAAATGGATTCAGTGAATGGCAGGCTCCAAAAACAAAAGGAACAGAAAACTGTGGAAGTCTTCCCCCTCATCACTGACTGTTTCTTGATTGGACAGTTCTCACCCAAGAGACAGATTGGAAAGGGCTTCAGGAACTTCCTCCAAATTGAGCCTTGTAGAAATACCACTGGTTACTGGTGACAAGTCTTACTTTTCCACATGTTGAAGTTTGAACATTAGAGAAGCATGCTGAGGGAAGCATATGAAGCAGGGTTTATTTAGAAAAGGGTAACACAGACTTCTCCCAAAAGGGAGAAGGGGGCCATAGCCGGTATCTTGGTATCCTAAGAAGCAAGGTGTTCTGCCCTTTTTATATGTCCTAGGCTTCCTTTGTTCTCCTGCCTTTCCTTTCTTATCTTTCTTCTTCCTGAGGACTGCCTAGGCTCAGAAAGGCTTGGTGGGATGGCCTAAAGTTGGGAAATAGGTGGGCTGAAGGGAAAGGGCAAGATGGAGTAGACAAGGACACATTTACAATCTTATAGCTCTCTGTAGGGAGGGGAAAACCTGGGACAGGTTACCTTGGCAACAGGTTGGAGCAGGGGCAGGTTCCTGATAATATCCCTCAGGGGACTGTCTCTAACTATCCAGATTCACACAAAATTGGCTTCCTAGATTCAACCTGACTCAATTCACCTATCTACACTGAGTGCCTGTCTAATTCAGTAGGCCTACTGTTTGAGTGACAGTAAGTTGCATACAGATCAGAATCAAGTAAGGACACAAAGACAGGTTTATGGCTGCTCTGCTTTTGTTGATCAAACCCTTGGGATCTATTGTAAGGGTCTAGCGGAGCGTTGGAGAAAGAGACCACACAAGAGACTGGCTCCATGCAATTGGCAAAAGGGGATTTATTAATTCAGCATGCTGAGGTTCCAGGCTCACTCAGGAAGATAGAGCAGCCCAGAGCCCAGAGCAGAGGTCAAGCAGAGCTTAAGCACACTTTTTGGAGAGGGTGGGTGGGGGCTTTGCATACATCAGAACAAATCATCATGAGGCACGGGAAAATTGAACAACAACTCTGAGACATGATTAATAGATTCATTGGCGGGAACAGTCTGGGCAGGGGTGATTGGTCACTCCTAAGCGGGGTCCACATTTAAACTGATTGGTTTTGGAACCTGGATGCTTACGTGCCGAGCTACTTGGAGCCCTTAGCTATTAAACAACCAGGGAACCAGGAGAAATATTTCCTGGGCAGTTCAGGTATTGTCCTAACAGCTACAGGGATTTACAGGTTCCAGGGGTAGCAGAGGAATTTTAACAATACCTGGTCTTTTACTTTTTAGCCCAAGCTTTGCAATTTAGAAGCTTTACAAGGCCCAGTCTTTTACACTTTAACTCAAGCTTTGCAGCTTAGAATCAGCTTAGAAATTTTACCTTTACACTACCACATGCAGGGGTGCATGCCTGCAATCCTAGCAACTGGAGAGGCTGAGGCAGGAGGACAGTGAGTTCAAAGCCAGCCTCAGCAATGGCAAGGCACTAAGAACCTCACTGAGATTATGTATCACATTTGTCCTTGGAAAGACCCACAGAGCACTTCTAGGCACATTCCCACCCTGCTAAATTGTTTGTCTACAAATGACAGGAGAGATCTGCTGCGCCAGGTATCACTGACTCAGGCTAGGTGGGGACTTCAACTCATTTGCTATTAGTATTAACTATGTGTTTCCTATTTTCATCATAATTCCTGTGTAGGGCAAAGAAGGCTCTGTTAGTGAAGGGAATGTATGTTGAACAAGTTGTAGCTTTAGATGAGGCGCTACGTGTAAATTGTTAAGCTTTTCTCAGGAACCTTGATTTGCAATCTTTTCCCTGTGAATTTCTTAAGAAATAACACTATTGTTTGTATTGTCAGAGATACTAAAATACATCTCAGGGAGGCAATGAGTTTATTAGAAGTGATGTGAAGGAGGAACAGGGTGACACTCTGACAGAAGAAAGTGTGTTCTCTCTGAAAAGAAAATAGCATGACTCTCTTGAAGTCCATTTTTTTTAAGATCTAATAAAAATCCCAAAGTGTCCTGCCCAGGTACACTTCTTGACTTTGGACTGACAGCAGGATAACATCAAACTCTCAAGTATCCTCTGCCATGACAACTTTAGGTTAATTAGGCTCATGTTCACCATTTCTAATTGAATTCTTAAGCATAAACTCTCACAGATTTCATGGTTAGTAAGAATTATTTTTATTTCTCTGAGTTCCAGAATCTGGTCTATAGCAGGGTCACAAAAGTCTTCACTTCAGGGTAACTTAAGTTGGTCTTGTAAACATTGTTTTGAAATTGCATTTTTTCTGTAGATAACAGTTTGTTAAGAAATGTAACATATCCTGTGCAGTTAAGCCAGAACTTTCTTGTAAAATAAAGCATGGGGTCAACATGTTGGGCCTATTTATTTATATTACTACATGTTGAAATGTAGTAATATAAATAAATAGATTATTTAGATTAGCTAGTCTACCACTGAGCTACATCAGTGTCACCCTTGTCAGAAATAAGTTTGCATGAAGATGCAAATCTCTCAATCAGGCAAAGGCAGTATCTAATTGACAACACATTCTGGAGCTAAAAATCATAGAACAGGGTTCCTTTCAAATGTGCTATGCCAACTTTTTATTAGATGAGGTTTATTTACTACTTTCACTAATTCCAGAAAATCCCTTTGAAATCACAAATTTTATTTACCTTCCAATCCTCAGAGGGTCATGTTCTTCTCGTGTAGATCCTCAGAAACACATATAAATAAATCAATTAATTAAAGGTATTATGTCCATCTAAAAAAAAAAAAAAAAACTAACACCAGAAAACTGGACACACAGGTGCAAGCCTATAATCCCAGCTGCTTGGGAGACAGAGGCAGTAGAATAATAAGTTCAAGGCCAACATCAGCAACTGAGACCCTGCCCCAAAATAAAAAGGGCTGGAGATGTATTTCAGTGGCAGAACATCCCTGAGTTCAATCCCTGCCACTGCAAAAAAAGCAAAAGAAAGTGACAAAAAAATAACACTTAGGATTTTCTCTCAGGAATTTTTCCACAGATTTCAACAAAGTAAGGTGCCTCAGACTTTAGTTTCTCCTAATCCCTCTTTTTTATAATCTTTATTTATTTATTTTTATGTGGTGCTAAGGATTGAACCTAGTGCCTCATATGTGAGAGAAGCACTCTACCACTGAGCTACAGCACACTTCTCTGTGCCTCAATATGGTTATGTCTCAGAGACGAAACAATTTAAATCACAATCTTCAAAGGACCATATTTTATGTATAAAAATTTTTAAATATGGCAAAAGAAATAATTAATCACATGCAGAGAGTAAATGAGAAAAAGAAGTAATGAAGAAAGAGCAGAAAGATCAATAAATAAACAACAGAAAAAAATAGAGAAAAATAAACTAATTAAATGCTGGTTCTTGGGCTGTAGTATAACTCAGTAGTACAGTGTGTGCTTACCATGTGTAAGGCCCTGGCTTGATCTCAAGTACAAAAACAAAAACAAAAACATAATACCTCATGACTAAATGAGATTTAAGCTAATATTGCAAAGCTGGTTTGCCATTCAAAACACAATGCACATCATTATATTATCAAACAAATAATAACAATCCAATACCCACTCTTAGTTCAAAAACAACAACAATAAAAACCTTAGGAATAGAACAGTCTCATTCTGATAAAAGGAATTAAAAAAAAACCCTACAGTTAACAGCACACATAATTAAAAAAAAAAGATTGAACGTTTTTCTTTTAATATAAGGAACAAGACAAGGATTACCAATCCCATCATTTCTATCCAACAATATACCGGAGATTCTGCTTAGTTTAATAAGGCAAGAAAAAAAAATGACATTCAAGTGAGAAAGGAAGAATTCAAACCATATTTTTAAATGATTAGATTATCTATATAGAAAATCCAATAAAATATACCCCCTAAAAAGCTACTCCAAGAAGGTGAGTTTGGCAAAGCTGCATGATACAAGAGCTAGATACAAAACTGAATTGTTGTTCTATGCTAGTAATGAAAAATTTTATATTGAATTTTTAAACATACTATAATAACACCAAAAATGTCAAATATTTAAGACAAATTTGAAAGGGATATGCAAGACTTCTACTTTAAAAGATTGCTGAGAGAAAATAAAGAAAATCTAAACAAATGGGAAGAAATAACATGTTCATTTGTTGCAAGACTCAATGATGTTAAGAAGTCAATTCTCTCCAAGTTGATTCATCGATCCAATATCTCAGAATCCCAGCAGGCTGTTTTGTACAAACAGGTAAGTTGATTATAAACTTCCAATGCATATGCAAAGGACCCAGAACAGTCCAAAGAACTTTGCAAAAGAAAAAATATGGAAGAAAAACACTTTTACAAAGGTAAACTAATTCAGACAATGTGGTACTGGTATAAAGATAAACAAGCAGATCATGCTACAAAATAGAGGCCAAAATAGACCCATGTACACAGAAAACTGATTTTGGCAATGGGACAAAGGTAATTCAGCAAAGAAACAATGTTCATTTTTAATAAATGGTGCTAGAACTAAATACCCAAATACAAAAACTTATGAATTTTGACCCCTGCCTTGCACCACATACAGAAATTAACTCAAAATGGGTCATATACCTAAGTATAAAACCTAAAACAATAAACCTCCTCAAGGAAACAGGAGCTAACTTCTGTGACTTGGGGTTAGGCAAAGAGTTATTAGGTATGATACCAAAAGTGCATTAAAGAACAATTCGTAAATTGAATTTCATCAAAATTAAGAACATGTGTTCTTTGAAAGACACTGCTAGGGGAATGTAAAACATGTCAGACTGGGACAAAATAACATAAATCTGATAAAGAATTTGTATACAGAATATATAAAGAACACTTAAAACTTAATAAATAAAAAAATGAAATATTCCAAAAATAATAGCATTCAAGATTTGATACTTTATTAAGGAATGGCAAATAAGCACGTGAAAATATGCTCAATATCATCATCAGGCAATAGGAAACTGCAAATTAATATCACAATGAGGGGCTGGGGTTGTGACTCACTGGCACAGCACTTGCCTTGCACATATGAGGCACTGAGTTCAATCCTCAGGACTGCATAAAAATAAATAAATTAAGATATTGTGTACATCTACAACTAAAAATTAAAAAAAAAACATTTACAATAAGGTAATACTATGTAGCTATTAGAGAAATAAAATTTAAAAAGACTACCACAGTAAGTATTTAAGATAGAGACTTGGGGCAACTGATTCCTCATTCACTTCTAGTAGGAATGTAAAAGGAAACAACAGCTGGGGATATGGCTCAAGCGGTAGCACGCTTGCCTGGCATGCGTGCGGCCCGGGTTCGATTCTCAGCACCACATACCAACAAAGATGTTGTGTCCGCCGATAACTAAAAAATAAATATTAAAATTCTCTCTCTTTCTCTCTCTCCCTCTCTCACTCTCTCTTAAAAAAAAAGGGAAACAACAACTTGGAAAACAGTTTGGCAGTTTTAAAAATTAAAAATACCGTACCACATGATCTATTCAAATCACTTCTGGGTATTTAGAAAATAGAAAAGAGAGCCTAATTTCACACAAAGATCTGGAATAAAGTTGTTCAGATGGATTTAGTTCTAAGAGCCAAATGCTGGAAATACGCAAATGGCCGTCAATGGTGAACAGGTACATATGTATAATGGAATACTTTGAGCACATAAAAGAATAAACTACTGATATAATCAGAAACAGAGACAAATCTCAAAATAATTAAACTGAGTGAAAAGGCCAAAAAAAAAAAAAGAATACATGTGATATAATTCCATTTACATAAAACCCTAGAATAAACAAACTAACCTACAGTGACAGCAGATCAGTAGGTTGGTATGTGCGGGATGGTGGCTTTGATCCTCAGCACAACAAAAAAATAAAATAAAGATGTTGTATCCACCAAAAACTAAAAAATAAATATTAAAAAACTCACTCTATCTCTTAAAAAGAAAACTAAATTATTATAGTATATAAAAGGTAGCAAATTGCAAATTGGTCTCCCTTGATTGCACAGTTGTCTGTTTACTGGCTTCAAATGAAGTCTTAATGTTTAGCTACACTACCACTGAATACTTAAAACACTATGTTTGCAAGCTGCCCTAAAGCAATTCATTAATTCAAATAAATGTTTACTGTACATGTGCTCTCAGTATGTCACGGTTGAAAGGGCTGGATTTTATGCAGAATGGACAGTACCAAATTACAAAGTTATTCCATGTCCATGTCTCTTTTGGAATAATTTGTAAGGTTTAGCAACACTTAAATCACATGATGAATGAATAGCAATGGAAACAGGCCACAGACAGCCAAGAACAGTGATTCTTCTAATTAAAGGTTAAAATAATAAATTTCAATGATAACATGACTGAAGAACTGTATACTAACAGCTTAGAATTCCAAAATGACAAGTATCTCTCATATCTTACGTGAACTCATAACAAAGATTAAAAATTACTTCCACACACAGCAAGTATGGAGTCTGCCAGTTCTAAGTGGTGGTTCTGGCTTAGAAATATAAAAGGATGTGAAAAGACAGACCCCAAATGATTTTTTTTAATACCAATAACAAATAGGAAGTTTTTAAGTAAATTCTCTAACAGCTGGTATCAAAGATAATATTCTGTAACAGCATATTCTTCATTACTGAACTTGGCTAACTGGACCAAGAATGGAAATTATGGGCTGGAGATGTGGCTCAAGTGGTAGAGCGATCACCTGGCATGCGGGTTTGATCCTCAGCACCACATACAAAACAAAGATGTTGTATCCACAGATAACTAAAAAAAATAAGTCTTAAAATTCTCTCTCTCCCTCTCTCTTTAAAAAAAAAATAAGTAAAATAAAATTTTAAAAAAAGAATGGAAATTACTATATCTTATAGAAGATACAAGCTTAATTACTCATCACAAATAAAACCACCCATAGCTCTGCCATAATATACAAGACCTTTTACAGCATAGAAAGGGCATCCATTTGAAAACCTTCCACTATCTTTTTCCCTTACAATGATACTACCCTTTAAGGTTGTTTCTCTAAAAGAACACAACATCTGCTTCATTTGTGTACAATGAATTGAAGCATTTTCTTCTGTCATGTATAACTGAGTACAACTAATGAATAATTTAAAAAAAAGAACTCAGGAACTCATTCAAGGTACCCAAAAATCTATAAAAATCACTTGTCAATAGTAACTGTGGATGGTATGTTCTTCAGATTCTCTTAAAAACTTACTCTTCTTCTAAATTTGTTCAGGTTCTTCAAAACCATCATGTTTTCTGTTCTCAAAGGTACAATTTTGCTAAACAATAAGCTTTTAATAAATTTTGACTGACATGATTTCTCTACACGTGTTTCAATCACATCATACCCAAATTCATATCTACATTAAACACCACTAATCCTGAGTGTTCAGTAACCATGGAATCCAGACTACGAGTTCTACAAGCACAATATCCAAGTATTCTCCTCTTCACTGAGAAGCAATATTCAATAAACAAAAGATGAAGATAACCATAGTATTCAGTATTCATAGTATTCATAAAATTCATTGCATCTTCTATTTATTGATTTTTGGAGTTTTACAAATGAAAATGGTTTGCTTTAGGTAAATTGGTGAAAAAAAGCAAAGACATTTAACCACTTAAAATTAAAGTTATAAAACGTTACATCTCACCTCTGATACTTTTTGTAATTAAAATTGTGAAATAACACCTGCTACAGCTTGAGTTCCATTGAAGCTAAGAGCCAATTTGTGGTTCCTCTTGACACCTCCACTGTCAATTACTGCCCTCCTGTTGCTTTTTACTTTGAAGAAAACCACTGTTTTGTGGAGTAAGATGTATGTAACTTGCAATGTGCTAGGCACTGTGCTTACCAGTTTATATGCAGCATCCCCACTCATCTTCACAACAATGCTATGCTGGAGAATATTATAGACAGGTAAAGTGTCATTGATTTTAAATAACTTGTCCAAGGTCACTGAGCTAATTTCCATTACTAATAGGACAGAATATATCTTGAACCTTTTATTAAGAAGGCCTCAAATGGGACCACACCTGCCAGAGAATATGGATTCATCTCATCACAAGTACCTCCCATTTAATCTCAGTATAGTTATTTTTCTCTAATTCATCTTAATCTGACCATCTGCATTTGCATGGAGAAGAAACAACATAGTGGCAGACCTGGGTGTGTGCTACAATTTATCTTCCAAGTTTTGGCTCTCAGCTAGCCTCTATTGCCATATCTTACAATTTCAGGTAAGATCAAGATCTCTTTATTAAAATTACATCTATGGAATAGCCTTACTAGCAGTGCTATTATTAATTCTGACCATGTTTAAAGTTATTTTAAATATTCAAAACAATTCTGCTCTTAAGTGAAGCATTGTTTATCACATAAGCAAATGATATGTGTCAAGTTATAACAAATAAGATATATAAATGAGTAATTGTCCTTCATTCCTCCAAACACGACTTTGTATTTCTTTAATGAAAACATAGAATAATGATTTATTTGTGGATCTGAGGATCAAACCCAAGGCCTCACATATGTGAGGCAAGCCACATCCCCAGCCCACAATGCTGGTTTTGAAATGATTCTGTGTGAGAAACAGTGTAGTGACAGCCCTGCCTTCCACTGTCCTTTGACCAAAATTCCTATTTAACTGCTACACACAGTTAACATCCAAAAAAGAAGTTTACAGAAACTACATAACTTCTAGCCTTTTAGAATTGCTGTAACTATTTTGTTCTCTTTGAAATGCAGAAAGATATTTAAATTAAGACTTCACTAACATAAGAGCAAGAAGCAGTTAAACAGCATCTACTGTTCTTTGTCAATTAAGAAGATTGTTCAGCCAAGTTGGTGGCACATGCCTGTAATCCCAGTGGCTTGTAAACCTGAAGCAGGAGGATTGCAAGTTCAAAACCAGCCTTAGCAATTTAGTGAAGCTCTAAGCAACTTAATAAAACTCTGTCTCAAGAAAAGAAGAAAAAAGTGTTGGGGATGTGGCTCAGTGCTTGAGCACCCTGGGCTCAATTCCTGGTGTAAAAAAAAAAGTCAGAAAATAGAAAAACAGAGTAAACTGCACTGTATAAAATGAATTTTAATTACTTTTTCTAGAGACTGATAAGGGTACCTCTGAAAATCCATGTTCTTTAATTTCAGCTCTGTAACAGATTTTAAAAGTGATAAAATGTGAGGTTCTAGGACCTTGGTTCAAAAAATTTTCATGTAGTTATTTAACTTCATACACAATTCAGATTCATGATTTTGATCTCATCATTAAAATCTGAAATGTACTGTTTTCCATACTGAGTAGGTTTGTTAAAATTTAGATCACACAAAGTCTCTATTTTATATTTCTTCAAACTCTAACTGAAAGAACAAGAATTAATCTACAATTCAAGAAAAAGTTAATCTGAGTTATTATAAATAATATATTATAGCAATATATCTTACAGTAATTTCAAAAGCTGAGATGCTATAACTTAATTTTAATTCTTAGAAATGTCTATTACAACTTGCTAAAAGACACTGCTGAATCTGAAAGTTTTTGGCAAAAAAAAAGTAAAATTTTTTTAAAAGGCTCACATCTACTACAGGGAATAGGAAGATTTGAGACAATAAACACAAATGTTAAAAACACATTGGTGGGCTGGGGTTGTGGCTCAGCAATAGAGCACTCCCCTAACATATGAGGCCCTCAGTTCAATCCTCAGCACTGCATGAAAATAAATAAAGTATTGTGTCCAACTACAACTAAAAAATAAACAAATATTTTAAAACTGGTCTTCAATATTTCAGGGTTCTACATGCATGGATTTGACCAACTGCAGATAGAAAATATTTGGAAAAAACATGCTTTTGTTCTGAACATGTACAGACTTTTTGAAGGGTCATTATTCTCTAAGGAATACAACATCACAATTATTTGCACCATATTTATACTATATTAGATACTGTACATAATCTAGAGATGATGAAGAGTACTTGGAACAATGGGTATAACTTACATGCAAATATTACATCATTTTATATAAGAGTATAACATCTACAGATTTTGGTGTCCACAGAGGGTTCTGAAGCCAATTTCCCACATACACCAAGGGACAAACAAATATGCAACTCACTATGATATTGTGTTATATGGTAGGGTGGTAGGACAAAAATATTTAGCCTCTAAGTTAATACAACTGTATTTTTGCCTTACATTTTTAAAAGCAACACAAACCTATCCCAAGTAGAAGAGTAATATTACTAATTTATATAAACACAATTATGTTTTTCTGAAATAGAAATAATAAAAATTATAGCATACCCAAGCTAACAATACTTTGTCTTTACGGAATGTAGAGTGGAGATAAAATTAGAACCACAGTCATCTCAAAATTAGAGTAAAAATATCAAAGTTGAATTCCATTCTAGACTGGTATTCCAATAATTATTAAGAGATAGGAATCAGGAGTCAGATTTGAAGATGCCAAAATCTGAAATCTGTAATCATTTTATTTTTAAAGAAGAAATGGAACTACATTAAGTTCTGCTACTCAGAATACACAATCTTGATATCAACTGAATTCTTACTTTTAAGGTGAAATTTCAGTCCTTTCCATTCACAAATAAAGCCTTATTTATTAAGTTCCCTGCTTTGTATTTCTAGAGTTGATAAAAGCACATTTTCTTAGTACAGTATGTATTGTTCCAAGTGTTTTATAAACATCTTCTGTGAGAGTTTACAGGAGGGATCTGAAATCACTTCCAAAATTTCAACCTATGAGTCAGTTATTCTTAAAAGAAAATAGAGTTTCTATGTCTTTATCACTTACATTTCCCTATTTATCACAAGTCTGATTCTAATCTGACTCACACACACACACAAAATCAACAGACAATTACTGTAATTAAATTCTAGGCAGAGCAAAAAGGAAAAAAGATAACAGGCACAATTTTGTTACTTAGACATTAAAATTACAGGTCCACGCAATAGCTGAACTTTCATAAAAGTCTCTTAGCCAATAAGAATAAATCTCAAGACTTTTCAACCACCTAGCTCTACATGGGGCTCCTAAATCTATATTTCCTGATCAAATTATTCATCCCAGCCTGCTATGCATGAACACCTGTATGCATTCATTCACAGATGTGCCAAGTACAGTAATGCTAGGCTCTGGAAACTCAGAGCAAAGAAAATAACCTGTCCCTAGAGCGGCTTCTATTAGGGAAGTAAGTCAAGTAAATAGTCACAGGAATGTAACATCTGGACAGTCACTTCCCAAACTAAGCTTGTCTAAAGTAAACTCTGTTTACTTCCTGCACTCTAGTCTACTCAATTGTGGACCTTGTTCTTGCACAGAAATGCTGTCATCACAGACTGTCAAGGCCACAAACTTCTGAGGCATTCTCAACCTTCTGCTTCAGATCTTAACAACTGCCCAAGTCAGCTTGAATTACCAAGGAGGAACAGATGGCTCTGCTCCACAATGCTTCCCCAATTCTGGGAATGCTACTGATGATGGCAGGGAGCTCCCAGCAAAACTTCTGCCTGAGCAGGGGGCAAAAATTCCAAACCTAAGAGTGATCTTGGGGGCTGGAGTTGTGGTTCAGTGGTAGAACACATGCCTAGCATGTTTGAGGCACCAGGTTTGATTCTCAGAACCACATAAAAATAAACAAAATAAAGTTAATCAACAACTAAAAAAAATATATAAGTTTAAAAAAAAAGTATGCTCTTGGGATTTTAAAAAGCACAGCTGGGAGGAGACCATCTTTCTTTCCTCTTGTGGAAGAGCCTGAGGATGGCCCTTGCTCTGTCACTTTTAACCCCAAGGTCCTAAAATCATGTTGACTTCTGTGGCATTTCATTCCTTTGAAACCTTCTTCAGAAGTCTTCCTTCTTTAGTAAGCCTCCTTTAACTTATGATGGTTGACTGCAGCCAAGCATCCAGACTTGCACCTTTCTAGTCCTCACAACCAGCATCTGTGCTACAATAACAGGAAAAAGCATGTTCCCTACACACACCAAAACTCATCAATAGCTCTCCATTATTAAAGATAGACCTAAATTCCTTAACAGGACTCACCCCACCCTCTATTCCAATCTTCCCTCCAGCCAAACAGCTTTTCCTCCTTGACTCACATTGTAGCTCTGACTACCCAGAACTGCTTGGGTTTGGGCTGGAACTCAGATACACGAACACACCGCAATGAATTAATTAGTAAATAGGAGGTCCCCATTCTTGAAATCCTGAAGAAAACCAAGAAAAATGGCTTTCTTCAGGCTTATTTCTAGGTATCAAAGTCATCACAATGATGTCTACATATCATTACATTAATATCCATAAATATTGCTGTTACAGATAACTGGTGCCAATGTACACAACACACACAGCAGCAAGTGTCTGAAAGGAAGAATCACAGATTATAACAAAAGGTTCTGATCACCCACACATCTCTGCAGACAGAGCACCAGCACTGACTCCCTGTGAGGCTTTCTCACCCAGACAGTGCCCCTCCTCCTCCACTGGTGCCACTACCCTCTATAGAAATCAGTAGCCTGGTACATGACCTCTTGTTCCTTAAGGACAGGACCATGTTCCCAGCATCCCTGGATCTCCAAACCCAGTCAAGTCCTCAAAATACATTAGACACCTAAAAATGTCTACAGAATAATATGTGCATTCTGAGCTAAGCAGAACACTCAAAGACATTTTCTGATTTTAAAAAAGGGCACTAGATGTCAGGTTTGAAATTTTAGGCTTCTCCCATTAAATTTGATAAAAATATTTGAAAACACAAAATATTTTTTTAATATCTCTAACTCATGTGTAGTTAACTAAATGACCATTATTTCTGTAGAAAAAAATTTTAATGGGGGCTGGGGATGTGGCTCAAGCAGTAGCGCACTTGTCTGGCATGCGTGCAGCCAAGGTTTGATCCTCAGCACCACATTCAAACAAAGATGTTGTGTTCACCGAAAACTAAAAAAATATATACTAAAATTCTCTCTCCCCTCCCTCTCTCTCTCTTAAAAAAATTTAATGGGACATTGAGAAATATGGTCTGTTGTGTTTTTTTTTCTAAAGAGAGAGAGAGAGAGGAGAGAGAGAGAGAGAATTTTTAATATTTATTTTTTTTTAGTTCTCGGTGGACACAACATCTTTGTTGGTATGTGGTGGTGAGGATCGAACCTGGGCCGCACGCATGCCAGGTGAGCGCGCTACCGCTTGAGCCACATCCCCAGACCTGTTGTGTTTTTTTTAACATATAGACAATTTCAGAGAAACTGCATAAGAAGACAAAAAATTGGTAAATTAGACTCCAACAAAAAACTATACATGCTTCATAAGAAGTGAAAACACTATAGGATAAGAAAAAGTTTATACTTCACATATCTGATGAGAGTACATTTGTGTATATCCAGAATACATAAGAACTATTGCAACTGAACAAGAAAAGAACAGCTCAATTTTAAAATTGGCAAAGGATCTGAATAGGCATTTGTCTAACAAAGATAAACAATGGATAACATGCACATGAAAAAATTCAATATCATTAGTTATGAGGGAAATCCAAATCAAAACCACAATGAAATGCCACTTCATACCCATTAGGATGACTACTATGGAAAAATACCATGGCAAAGTGTTGGCAAGGATATGGAGAAATGGAATCTTCAAACATTGGTGAAGGGAATGCAAAATGATAGAGTCACTGTATAAAACAGTCTGGCAGGAGATACCACCATGGCAGAGAACTGACGTCATCAGACTGGGGCGGAGGAGATAACTTCATTGAAACCTGCGGCTACAGTGACTTCTTCCCTTCCCTTCTAATACCTTTCCTCCCAAGCATCTAATAAATTTATAGGAGTAAACAGTAACTCATCAGTCAAACAGAACAAAAAGTAACATGAGCAGCTTCAAAAAGCAAGGAAGAAAAGGAGTTCAAACAATGCAGGACAGCCTAAATATTCAGGAGGACCTAGAGTCATGAGAAAAATGGTCATATAAAGAACTCAAGGAACACCTTAGACAGATGGAATGGACCTTAAAGAGGATACAAGACAGCAAATTCAAGCAGCGAAAGAACACATTGAGAATGAATTACATAAACAGATAAAAGAAGAAGTTAAGCATCTTCATCAGGAGAGAGAGATTATAAAAAATAATTAAACAATAATTCTAGAAATGAAGGAAACGATAAACCAAATTAAAAACTCAATTGAGAGTATCACTAACAGAGTGGAGCAAGTAGAAGCCGAAACGTCAGATAATGAAGACAAAATATATCATCTTGAAAACAGTCTAGCCAACTCAGAAAGGCTGGTAAAAAAAATCACGAGAAAAACATCCAAGAGTTATGGGATAACATAAAAAAACCAAACATACGAGTCATCGGGATAGAAGAAGGTACAGAGATTCAAACCAAGGGAATGAGTAACCTGCTGAATGAAATAATCACAGAAAACTTTCCAGAAATAAAAAAGGAAACAGATATACAAACTGAAGATTCATACAGGACACCGAGCACACAAAATCACAGTAGACCAACGCCAAGACACATTGTTATGAAGATATCCAATATACAGAACAAAGAGAAAATATTAAAAGCTACAAGAGAAAGGAGACAGATTACATTCAGGGGTAAACCAATAAGGTTAACAACAGATTTTTCATCACAGACACTGAAAGCAAGAAGGTCATGGAACAATGTATTTCAAACACTGAAAGACAATGGATGCCAACCAAGAATTCTGTATCCAGCAAAATTAAGCTTTAGGTATGACAACGAAATAAAAATCTTTCATGATAAACAAAAGTTAAAAGAATTTGCAGCCAGAAAACCAGCATTGCAAAGCATTTTGATCAAAACACTACACGAGGAAGAAATGAAAAACAATAACCAAAACCACCAGTAGGAAGTGCCTTGGTAAAGACGGAGGAAGAGGGGAAAGATAATCATGGAGAAACAAACTAATTTTTTTTTTTAAAAAAAGGATAAATAATCAAACATGGATGGAAGTACAAACCATATATCAATAGTAACTCTGAATGTTAATGGCTTAAACTCTCCAATAAAGCGACATAGGCTGGTATCGTGGATTAAAAAAACAAATCCAACAATATGCTGCCTCCAGGAGACACATCTGATTGGAAAAGACATACAAAGGCTGAAGGTGAAAGGATGGGAAAAAATATACCATGCACACGGTCCTCGTAAGCAAGCTGGGGTGGCCATCCTCATATCGAGTAAAATCGACTTCAAGACTAAGTTAATTAAAAGGGATAAAGAAGGACATTATATACTGTTAAAAGGAACCATTCACCAACAAGACATAACAATTATCAATATTTATGCACCAAATAATGGTGCTGCGACATTCATAAAACAAATTCTCCTCAAGTTCAAGAATCAAATAGACCACAACACAATAATTATGGGTGACTTCAACACACCTCTCTCACCATTGGACAGATCCTCCAAACAAAAGTTGAATAAAGAAACTATAGAACTCAATATCACAATCAATAACCTAGACTTAACTGACATATATAGAATATATCAACCATCATCAAATGGATATACTTTTTTCTCAGCAGCACATGGATCCTTCTCAAAAATAGACCATATATTATGCCATAGGGCAACCCTCAGTAAATATAAAGGGGTGGAGATAATGCCTTGCATTTTATTTGATCATAATGGAATGAAACTGGAAATCAATGATAAAAGAAGGAAGGAAAAATCCTACATCACATGGAAAATGAACAATATGTTACTGAATGATCAATGGGTTACAGAAGACATAAAGGAGGAAATCAAAAAATTCTTAGAGGGCTGGGAATGTGGCTCAAGTGGTAGCGCGCTCACCTGGCATGCGTGCGACCCGGGTTCAATCCTCAGCACCACATACCAACAAAGATGTTGTGTCTGCGGAGAAGTAAAAAATAAATATTAAAAATTCTCTCTCTCTCTCTCTCTCTCTCTCTCTCTCTCTCTCTCTCTCTCCACCCTCTCTCTTAGGAAAAAAAAAACAAAAAAATCTTAGAGATAAATGAAAATACAGACACAACATATTAGAATCTATGGGACACAATGAAAGCAGTTTTAAGAGGAAAATTCATCGCCTGGTGGTCATTCCTCAAAAACAGAAAAAAACAACAAATAAATGAGCTCACACTTCATCTCAAAGCCCTAGAAAAGGAAGAGCAAAACAACAACAAATGTAGCAGAAGGCAAGAAATAATTAAAATCAGAGCAGAAATCAATGGAATTGAAACAAAAGAAACTATTGAAAAAATTAACAAAACTAAAAGTTGGTTCTTCGCAAAAATAAATAAGATCGACAGACCTTTAGCCATGCTAACGAAGAGAAGAAGAGAGAGAACTCAAATTACTAACATACGGGATGAAAAAGGCAATATCACAACAGATGCTACAGAAATACAGAAGACAATTAGAAATTATTTTGAAAACCTATATTCCAATAAAATAGAAGATAGTGAAGACATCGATAAATTTCTTAAGTCATATGATTTGCCCAGACTGAGTCAGGAGGATACACACAATTTGAACAGACCAATATCAATGGATGAAATTGAAGAAGCCATCAAAAGACTACCAACCAAGAAAACCCCAGGACCGGATGGGTATAGAGCGTTGTTTTACAAAACCTTTAAAGAAGAATTAATACCAATACTTTTCAAGTTATTTCAGGAAATAGAAAAAGAGGGAGCTCTTCCAAATTCATTCTATGAGGCCAACATCACCCTGATTCCGAAACCAGACAAAGACACCTCAAAGAAAGAAAACTACAGACCAATATCTCTAATGAACCTAGATGCAAAAATCCTCAATAAAATTCTGGCGAATCGAATACAAAAACACATCAAAAAAATTGTGCACCATGATCAAGTAGGATTCATCCCTGGGATGCAAGGATGGTTCAATATACGGAAATCAATAAATGTTATTCACCACATCAATAGACTTCAAGATAACAACCATAGGATCATCTCGATAGATGCAGAGAAAACATTCGACAAAGTACAGCATCCCTTTATGTTCAAAACATTAGAAAAACTAGGGATAACAGGAACTTACCTTGACATTGTAAAAGCTATCTATGCTAAGCCTCAGGCTAGCATCATTCTGAATGGACAAAAGTTAAAGGCATTCCCTCTAAAATCTGGAACAAGACATGGATGCCCTCTGTCACCACTTCTATTCAATATAGTTCTCGAAACACTGGCCAGAGCAATTAGACAGACGAAAGAAATTAAAGGCATAAAAATAGGAAGAGAAGAACTTAAATTATCACTATTTGCAGATGACATGATTCTATACCTAGAAGACCCAAAAAGGTCTACAAAGAAACTACTAGAACTAATAAATGAATTCAGCAAAGTGGCAGGATATAAAATCAACACGCATAAATCAAAGGCATTTCTGTATATCAGGGACAAAACTTCTGAAACAGAAATGAGGAAAAACACTCCATTCACAATATCCTCCAAAAAAATAAAATACTTGGGAATCAACCTAACAAAAGAGGTGAAAGATTTATACTACAGAAAAAACTACAGAACCCTAAAGAGAGAAATAGAAGAAGATCTTAGAAGATAGAAAAATATACCCTGTTCATGGATAGGCAGAACTAACATCATCAAACTGGCGACATTACCAAAAGTTCTCTATAGGTTTAATGCAATGCCAATCAAAATCCCAACGGCATTTCTTGTAGAAATAGATAAAGCAATCATGAAATTCATATGGAAAAATAAAACACCCAGAATAGCAAAAGCAATTCTAAGCAGGAAGTGTGAATCAGGCGGTATAGCGATACCAGATTTCAAACAATATTACAGAGCAATAGTGACAAAATCAGCGTGGTACTGGTACCAAAACAGGCGGGTGGACCAATGGTATAGAATAGAGGACACAGAGACTAATCCACAAAGTTACAACTACCTTATATTTGATAAAGGGGCTAAAAGCATGCAATGGAGGAACGATAGCATCTTCAACAAATGGTGTTGGGAAAACTGGAAATCCATATGCAACAAAATGAAACTGAATTCCTTTCTCTCGCCATGCACAAAACTTAACTCAAAATGGATCAAGGAGCTTGATATCGAATCAGAGACTCTGCGTCTGATAGAAGAAAAAGTTGGCTCCAATCTACATATTGTGGGGTCGGGCTCCAAATTCCTTAATAGGACACCCATAGCACAAGAGTTAATAACAAGAATCAACAAATGGGACTTACTTAAACTAAAAAGTTTTTTCTCAGCAAGAGAAACAATAAGAGAGGTAAATAGGGAGCCTACATCCTGGGAACAAGTTTTTACTCCTCACACTTCAGATAGAGCCCTAATATCCAGAGTATACAAAGAACTCAAAAAATTAAACAATAAGATAACAAATAACCCAATCAACAAATGGGCCAAGGACCTGAACAGACACTTCTCAGAGGAGGACATACAATCAATCAACAAGTACATGAAAAAATGCTCACCATTTCTAGCAGTCAGAGAAATGCAAATCAAAACCACCCTAAGATACCATTTCACTCCAGTAAGATTGGCAGCCACTATGAAGTCAAACAACAACAAGTGCTGGCGAGGATGTGGAGAAAAGTGTACACTTGTACATTGCTGGTGAGACTGCAAATTGGTGTGGCCAATTTGGAAAGCAGTTTGGAGATTCCTGGGAAAGCTGGGAATGGAACCACATTTTGACCCTGCTATTGCCCTTCTCGGACTATTCCCTGAAGACCTTAAAAGAGCATGCTACAGGGATACTGCCACATCGATGTTCATAGCAGCACAATTCACAATAGCTAGACTGTGGAACCAACCCAGATGTCCTTCAATAGATGAATGGATTAAAAAAAATGTGGCATCTATACACAATGGAGTACTATGCAGCAATAAAAAATGACAAAATCTTAGAATTTGCAGAGAAATGGATGACACTAGAGCAGATTATGCTTAGTGAAGCTAGCCAATCCCTAAAAAACAAATACCAAATGTCTTCTTTGATATAATGAGAGCAACTATGAACAGAGCAGGGAGGAAGAGCAGGAAGAATAGATTAACTTCTAACAGAGACATGAGATGGGAGGGAAAGGGAGAGAAAAGGAATATTGCATGGCAATGAAGGGAGACCCTCATTGCTATACAAAATTACATATAAGAGGTTGTGAGGGGAATGGGAAAATAAACAAGGAGAAAAATGAATTACAGTAGATGGGGTAGACAGAGAAGATGGGAGGGGAGGGGAGGGAGGATAGTAGGGGATAGGAAAGGTAGCAGAATACAACAATTACGAATAGGGCATTATGTAAAATTGTGGATGTGTAACCGACGTGATTCTGCAATCTGCATTTGGGGTAAAATTGGGGGTTCATTACCCACTTCAATCTTTTTTTTTTTATTGGTTGTTCATAACATTACAAAGTTCTTGACATATGATATTTCATACATTAGATTGAAGTGCATGAAATATGATATGTCAAGAGCTTTGTAATGTTGTCAACAACCAATAAAAAAAAATTGTTTTTACTAAGTAAAACTGTGTAGTTCCATGTATCATACTTTTCTCTGCAGTATATGTTTGGCATTAAAATTAATAAAATTGAATGCTTTCATGGGTCTGCCAACAGGTTTATATTATCTTGTTCTGTTGAATATTGTAGCAGAATATATGGAGGATGAACCAGAAGATTTCTAAAATTCTGTATTTTGTGGCTGGAAACTGTTGAAAGGTACATCATTGTTATTTATGAAAAAGACTGATAAAAACAGTAATGTTCTTTAAACCGTATATTAGAGAACAAATACTTTGTAAAGCAAAAATAACCTCTGCAACCAGGGGTGGCTGAAATACAGTATACGGAGACTCTGGAAGTCTTAGTTCTATTTTTTTTTTACCTCTAACTACTAACTTTTTCTAGCTAAATAAATCTCTCTCTATTTTTTTTCTTGCTTTTAAAAGCAGAGAAGCAATACTTGCCTTTTTTAACTTCCTCGATTGTTTCCCAATTTGATATAAAACATGCAAAAGTCTTTTTGAATATATTACAAAACATAGAAGTGAAGTGAATAATCTTTGCTAACTTTGTGACTCTTTTTCTTTCAAATGCTGTTCTAGCTCAAAGTGGGTAACTTTTCTTTCTTCAGTTACCTCTGATTATATGTCCATTTTCCCCACAGCATTTGGAAGCCACACTTCATCCACTATTGGTCTCTTGCTTAAGTCT
Source organism: Spermophilus citellus (assembly GCF_964194105.1). Lineage (NCBI taxonomy): Eukaryota > Metazoa > Chordata > Mammalia > Rodentia > Sciuridae > Spermophilus > Spermophilus citellus. The sequence continues at coordinate 1,419,327 of NW_027673039.1, read as the reverse complement.
TTACAAGTTTTTATTTGAGTATTGTTGTGTGTTGACCCAATTGATTTTTCTTCTCATTTAGTGTAGATTAATGTATAATTAAATTGGTATAAATATGTCTATATTGCAGAGTGTACAGTGTCCCCAGACCTTGTTCTTATCTATGTTATTGTAAACTCAGTTTTTCATGAATTATATGTAATATCAATAAAATTGTGAATGATATTCAATATGATTTTTGTAAGATTCCATGTATAAGAAGCCTTTGCTCTATTGTAGCTCACAAGCCAAAATTTTATGATGAGAAACTTAATCTTTACATGCACCCTTCTCAGTTTACCTCTCAGTACTTGATTCACAGAAAATAAGACTATGAAAAAGAGGTCATCAATTATTTTGTCATAAGTATAAGGCCTCACTCAACCTTGACTCCACATCCATTTCTCTGATCCCTGCCCTGAAATACCAATACCTATAAAATAACAGTGATGTCAGAATTTACTAATGTATATGAAAACACTGATAATTGACCTCATTCACATAAAAATGAAATGTTTCCAATGAGGCTGAAGTTTAGAAGGCCCTTATGCACACACAAGAAAGATAAAGCTCTTCTTTCCTGCAAGAGCTACATTTAAGTTTGTGGAAATTCAGTCTATTCAAATCATTATGAAATGTTAAAATTTTAAAAAGTTAAAATGTTAAAGTTAGAAATTCAAGATATGAAAATCTGGGGCTTATTTTCCTATATCTATGTCCTTCTTATAACTCATAATTTCACCATGAAAACAAACAGAAAAAAAATCATAATGATCTGATTATGCAAATCGTATTCCACATTAAGTTTGATTAAAATGTGTAAAATTATTAAGAGATGCTAGAGTATTATTTACTCAATAGAAGGTTTTACTGTTGCATAAAACATTTAGTCAAGTAGAACACTGTGATATCTGTCATTTAATGACACTATGCAATTAATGAGTGTTAACATATGCACAAATATTCAGTTATAAAGACATAGTGCATACATATATAGGTAAAAAATACACTGTAAACTGGGCATGAAGGTCTATGCTTGTAATCCAAGCAAATTTGGAAGCTGAGTAATTTCAGAAGTTTAAATTTAGCCTCATCAAATTAGTGTGGTTTCAAGCAACTTGGCAAGACCAGTCTCAAAATTTGTAAAAGCGGGAAAAGGACATAGGAATGTGGCACTGTGTTTAAAAATCCCTAAATTTAAACTGCAATACAAAAAAATAAAATTTAAAATATTACAATTCAGTGTTACACATCAAAAAATAGATTCCTTATAATTGTTCTCTCCAGTATTCAAAAGTGAAAATAGTAATATTTGATTTAGAAAAAAAATTATACGCTTTCAAACATGAGGTTTCTGCACTACACATGTATGATATTTATGACTGATATTTCTATAAAATAACTTGAAAATGCTTAATAATATTAATCAAAGTTAAAGACAAGTACATATATTCTATATTTAAGTGAGTTATGCCTTTTACTGATCCCCATATACATCAAGGTGTAATGTATAGATAATGACTTCACTATACTCTCACATTTGTCAGGGTGTTTATTACAAATATTTCATTGTTATATACGGCACACATTTTGTACAAAATCTGATCAATATTCACTACTGATTTCACTACTGAGTTTTCAGATGTTCAATGAATTTAAAACTTGAATAAGTTTTGGAAACATTATTTAACTTTTTAGGGTTTCTGGGCACAATGAATTCTCCAAAAATAAGTAGTGTTTAAGAAACATGTGGCTATGAATTTTTTTTCCCATTTGGATTCTCTCCAACCAGTATGTATCAACAAGTGCTGAGTATTGGTGAATAAATTTTGAAGGCATTGTCACATTGTCAATTTTCACATTTCAAAACTTTCTCTCTGCTATGGTTTTTGTGGCCAGGATTAAATATTTACTCTTTCTTGGAGGAATTGTTCAATCATCTCATTTATTTTTTTTTTTTTATTGGTTGTTCAAAACATTACAAAGCTCTTGACATAGCATATTTCTTACATAAGCTTTGAGTGAGTTATGAGCTCCCATTTTTACCCCAAACGCAGATTTCAAAATCATATCAGTTACATATCTATACAACAGTTACTAATATGGCATTTTGTAAAAATCATCTCATTTATAAAGCTTCTCTCCAGTGTGTTTTCTATGATGTCTACTAATGTATGCTATATAATTTAAAATGTTTCTACATTCTCTACATTTATATGACTTCTTTCCAGAATAAATAGCACTGTGGTGAAAAAGAATTGATTTTTTATTAAAAGCTTTCCTGCATTGTTTTCATTTGTAGGGGTTCTTTTCTGTATAAATTCTGTTGTTAATAAGGTTTAGTTTTTCTTTAAAAGTATTATAACTTTATTCACATTTCACATTCACCAGGGTTTCTTTTATTTTATTTTATTAAAAGTTTTGCCACATTATTCACATTTGTAGGGCTATTCTCCAGTGTGAGTTCTTCTGTGGTAGATAAGGCCTGTTTTACTGCTAAAAGCTTTTGTCAATTTCCTTACATTTGTAGGGCTTCTCTTGAATGTGAGTTTTTCTGTGGCAAATAAGGTGTGGTTTTTGATACAAAGCTTAGTCACATTCTTTACATTTGTAGGGTTTCTCTCCAGTATGAGTTTTGCTGTGGCAAATAGGTGTGATTTTTGACTGAAAGCTTTGCCACATTCTTTACATTTGTAGGGTCTCTCTCCAGTGTGAGTTCTGTTGTGGTGAATAAGGTCTGCTTTTTGTCTAAAAGCTTTGCCACATTCTTTACATTTGTAGGGCTTCTCTCCAGTGTGAGATCTGCTGTGGTAAATAAGGCCTACTTTTTGACTGAAAGCTTTGCTACATTCTTTACATCTGTAGGGCTTCTCTCCAGTGTGGGTTCTGATGTGGCAAATAAGGTGTGATTTTCTACTGAAAGTTTTGCCACATTCTTTACATTTGTAGGGCTTTTCTCCAGTGTCAATTCTTCTTTGGTAAATAAGGTTTAATTTTTTTACTAAAAACATTACCATATTCTTCACATTTGTAGGGCTTCTCTTCAGTGTGAATTATGCTTTGCTTAATGAAGTTTGGTTTTTCTTTAAAAACTTTATCACATTCTGCCAATTGGTAGGGCATCTGTCCAGTGTGGGTTACTCTGTTGTAAAAAAGACCATTTATTTTACTAAAAGCTTTGCCCCATTGTTTATATTTGTAGAACTTCTCTCCTGTATAAATTATCTGATGGTGAACAAGGCTCGATTTTTTATATGATTCCTGGTGTTCACTCTCACTTGTAGTTTTCCATATTTTATTTTGTTGTAAATAGTCAAAACTACAACTTCTATATTTTCCACTTATCACTTTGTGAAATATATGTTTTATGCCTTTTTCTGGTGAGTATTCTTGGGTATCTTGAAGAGTCATGGCTGAAATAAACAAAAATTTAAAAAGATACCTTCTAGACTGGAATAAATATATTTTGCATACATAACATGAAATTAATGTAAAATAAGTACTTAAGGAGTACAACAGCTTAGTAAGTTCAACATTATCATAAATCCAAAAACATATCAGTTCGGGGACAACATGGCGGCCAGCGAGGAAACAGCACTGTCAGTGCCTCCGCTGTAACGGGATCAGAAAGAATACACCCACAGGCATCCTACTGAGAAACCTCTAGCAAAATTCAGCTGAAAGGAGACCTGCCTGGAACTAGGCTCCAGACGACCACATCCAAACTGCCAGCCCAGCGCCACAAACGACCCCCGCCGGGCTCGGCAACAGGCCCCGCCCACAGGGCGAACAGCAGGAGTGGAGACCCGCCCAGTCCGGGAGGAAGATCTGCTGCACAGAGATTGAATCCCGACCACTGAGAGGAGGAACTTGGCCCGGTGGCCACAGCGCCATCTACTGGAAGAACAGTTAATCGCACTCTAGGACTGCATTTATAAATATTTTTTTTCTTGTTTTTTTTTTTATTTTATTTTATTTTATTTTTTTTTTATTTTTTTTATTAATTTTCTTTTATTATTATTATTTTTTTTATTGTTGCTGTCTTTTTAAATGATATTTTTAATACATTTTATCTTATCTTATTTTATTCCATTTTTAAACTTCATCTCTCATTTCTATTATTATTATTTGTCCTTAAATTGTCTTTAATTCTCTATCCTTTTCTCTCTTTCCTTCTTTTCCTCTGTCTTTACATTTCTTTTCAATTTTCTTATTCCCCCTTCCTTGAATTCTACCTGCTTACTCTCATTCTCTTTAGTGACCTCCTCCCTTCCCTTCTAATACCTTTCATCCCAAGCATCAAATAAATTTATAGGAGTAAACAATAGCTTAACAGTCAAACAGAACAAGAAGCAACATGAGCAGCTTCAAAAGGCAAGGAAGAAAAGGAGTACAAACAATGCAGGATAGCCTAAATATTCAGGAGGACCTAGAGTCATCAGAAAAATGGTCATACAAAGAGCTCAAGGAACACCTTAGACAGATGGAACGGAACCTTAAAGAGGATATGAGACAGCAAATTCAAGCAGCGAAAGAACACATTGAGAATGTATTACATAAACAGATAAAAGAAGAAGTTAAGCATCTGTATCAGGAGATAGAGATTATAAAAAAGAATCAAACGATAATCTTAGAAGTGAAGGAAACTATAAACCAAATTAAAAACTCAAATGAGAGTATCACTAATAGAATGGAGCAAGTAGAAGCCAGAACTTCAGATAATGAAGACAAAATATATCATCTTGAAAAGAGTCTAGCCAACAATGATAGGACGGTTAAAAACCACGAGAGAAACATCCAAGAGATATGGGACAACATAAAAAAAACAAATTTAAGAGTGATCGGGATAGAGGAAGGGATAGAGAGTCAAACCAAGGGAATGAGTAACCTGCTAAAAGAAATAATTACAGAAAACTTTCCAGAAATAAAAAAGGAAACAGATATACAAATTGAAGATGCATACAGGACACCGAGCACACAAAATCACAGTAGACCAACGCCAAGACACATTGTTATGAAGATATCAAATATACAGAACAAAGAGAAAATATTAAAAGCTGCAAGAGAAAAGAGACAGATTACATTCAGGGGTAAACAAATAAGATTAACAACGGATTTTTCATCACAGATGCTGAAAGCGAGAAGATCCTGAAACAACATATTTCAAACACTGAAAGACAATGGATGCCAACCGAGAATTCTGTATGCAGCAAAATTAAGCTTCAGGTACGACAACAAAATAAAAATCTTTCATGATAAACAAAAGCTAAAAGAATTTGTAGCCAGAAAACCAGCATTGCAAAGCATCTTGAACAAAACACTACACGAGGAAGAAGTGAATAACAATAACCAAAGCCAACAATGGGAAGTACCTCAATAAGGACAGATGGTGGGGGGAAAGCTAACCATGGAGAAACAAACTAAACTATAAAAAAAAAGAGATAAATAATCAAACATGGCTGGAAGTACAAAATATACATCAATAGTAACTCTAAATGTTAATGGTTTAAACTCTCCAATAAAGCGACATAGGCTGGTAACATGGATTAAAAAAACAAATCCAACAATATGCTGCCTCCAGGAGACACATCTGATTGGAAAAGACGTACACAGGCTGAAGGTGAAAGGTTGGGAAAAAATATATCACGCACACGGTCCTCGCAAGCAAGCAGGCGTGGCCATCCTCATATCGAATAAAATCGACTTCAAGACTAAATCAATCCAAAGGGATAAGGAAGGACATTATATACTGTTAAAAGGAACCATTCACCAACAAGATATAACAATTATCAATATTTATGCACCAAATAATGGTGCTGCGACGTTCATAAAACAAATTCTCCTCAAGTTCAAGAATCAAATAGACCACAACACAATAATCATGGGTGACTTCAACACACCTCTCTCACCATTGGACAGATCCTCCAAACAAAAGTTGAATAAAGAAACTATAGAACTCAATATCACAATTAATAACCTAGACTTAACTGACATATATAGAATATATCAACCATCTTCTAGTGTATATATGTTTTTCTCAGCAGCACATGGATCCTTCTCAAAAATAGACCATATATTATGCCATAGGGCAACCCTTAGTAAATATAAAGGGGTCGAGATAATACCATGCACTTTATCCGACCATAGTGGAATGAAACTGGTAATTAATGATAAAAGAAGGAAGGGAAAATCCTATATCACATGGAAAATGAACAATATGTTACTTAATGATCAATGGGTTACAGAAGACATAAAGGAGGAAATCAAAAAATTCTTAGAGATAAATGAAAACACAGATACAACATATCGAAATCTATGGGACACAATGAAAGCAGTTTTAAGAGGGAAATTCATCTCCTGGAGGTCATTCCTCAGAAAAAAGAAAAACCAACAAATAAATGAACTCACACTTCATCTCAAAGCCCTAGAAAAGGAAGAACAAAACAACAACAAATGCAGCAAAAGGCAAGAAATAATTAAAATCAGAGCAGAAATCAATGAAATTGAAACAAAAGAAACTATTGAAAAAATTAACAAAACTAAAAGTTGGTTCTTCGAAAAAATAAATAAGATTGACAGACCCTTAGCCATGCTAACGAAGAGAAGAAGAGAGAGAACTCAAATCACTAACATACGGGATGAAAAAGGCAATATCACAACAGATGCTACAGAAATACAGAAGATAATTAGAAATTATTTTGAAAACCTATATTCCTATAAAATTGAGGATAGTGAGGACATCGATAAATTTCTTAAGACATATGATTTGCCCAAACTGAGTCAGGAGGATACACACAATTTGAACAGACCAATATCAATGGATGAAATTGAAGAAGCCATCAAAAGACTACCAACCAAGAAAAGCCCAGGACCGGATGGGTATACAGCGGAGTTTTACAAAACCTTTAAAGAAGAATTAATACCAATACTTTTCAAGTTATTCCAGGAAATAGAAAAAGAGGGAGCTCTTCCAAACTCATTCTATGAGGCAAACATCACCCTGATTCCGAAACCAGACAAAGACACCTCAAAGAAAGAAAACTACAGACCAATATCTCTGATGAACCTAGATGCAAAAATCCTCAATAAAATAATGGCAAATCGGATACAAAGACACATTAAAAAAATTGTGCACCATGATCAAGTAGGATTCATCCCTGGGATGCAAGGATGGTTCAATATACGGAAATCAATAAATGTTATCCACCATATAAATAGACTTAAAGATAAGAACCATATGATCATCTCAATAGATGCAGAAAAAGCATTTGACAAAGTACAGCATCCCTTTATGTTCAAAACATTAGAAAAAATAGGGATAACAGGAACTTACCTCAACATTGTAAAAGCTATCTATGCTAAGCCTCAGGCTAGCATCATTCTGAATGGAGAAAAATTGAAGGCATTCCCTCTAAAATCTGGAAAAAGACAAGGATGCCCGCTCTCACCACTTCTGTTCAACATAGTTCTAGAAACACTGGCCAGAGCAATTAGACAGATGAAAGAAATTAAAGGCATAAAAATTGGAAAAGAAGAACTTAAATTATCACTATTTGCAGATGACATGATTCTATACCTAGAAGACCCAAAAGGGTCTACAAAAAAACTACTAGAACTAATAAATGAATTCAGCAAAGTGGCAGGATATAAAATCAACACACATAAATCAAAGGCATTTCTGTATATCAGCGACAAAACTTCTGAAACGGAAATGAGAAAAAACACCCCATTCACAATATCCTCAAAAAAAATAAAATACTTGGGAATCAACCTAACAAAAGAGGTGAAAGACCTATACAATGAAAACTACAGAACCCTAAAGAAAGAAATAGAAGAGGATCTTAGAAGATGGAAAAATATACCCTGTTCATGGATAGGCAGAACTAACATCATCAAAATGGCGATATTACCAAAAGTTCTCTATAGGTTTAATGCAATGCCAATCAAAATCCCAATGGCACTTCTTGTAGAAATAGTTAAAGCAATCATGAAATTCATATGGAAAAATAAAAAACCCAGAAGAGCAAAAGCAATACTAAGCAGGAAGAGTGAATCAGGCGGTATTGCAATACCAGACTTCAAACTATATTACAGAGCAATAGTAACAAAAACAGCATGGTACTGGTACCAAAACCGGCGAGTGGACCAATGGTACAGAATAGAGGACACAGAGACTAACCCACAAAGTTACAACTACCTTATATTTGATAAAGGGGCTAAAAGCATGCAATGGAGGAAGGATAGCATCTTCAACAAATGGTGTTGGGAAAACTGGAAATCCATATGCAACAAAATGAAACTAAATCCTCTCCTCTCACCATGCACAAAAGTTAACTCAAAATGGATCAAAGACCTTGATATCAAAACAGAGACTCTGCGTCTGATAGAAGAAAAAGTTGGCTCCGATCTACATATTGTAGGGTCAGGCCCCAAATTCCTTAATAGGACACCCATAGCACAAGAGTTAATAACAAGAATCAACAATTGGGACTTTCTTAAACTGAAAAGTTTTTTCTCAGCAAGAGAAACAATAAGAGAGGTAAATAGGGAGCCTACATCCTGGGAACAAGTTTTTACTCCTCACACTTCAGATAGAGCCCTAATATCCAGAGTATACAAAGAACTCAAAAAATTAGACAACAAGATAACAAATAACCCAATCAACAAATGGGCCAAGGACCTAAACAGACACTTCTCAGAGGAGGACATACAATCAATCAACAAGTACATGAAAAAATGCTCACCATCTCTAGCAGTCAGAGAAATGCAAATCAAAACCACCCTAAGATACCATCTCACTCCAGTAAGATTGGCAGCCATTATGAAGTCAAACAACAACAAATGCTGGAGAGGATGTGGGGAAAAGGGTACTCTTGTACATTGCTGGTGGGACTCCAAATTGGTTCGGCCACTTTGGAAAGCAGTATGGAGATTCCTGGGAAAGCTGGGAATGGAACCACCATTTGACCCTGCTATTGCCCTTCTCGGACTATTCCCTGAAGACCTAAAAGGAGCGTACTACAGGGATACTGCCACATCAATGTTCATAGCAGCACAATTCACAATAGCTAGACTGTGGAAACAACCCAGATGCCCTTCAATGGATGAATGGATTAAAAAAATGTGGCATCTATACACCATGGAGTATTACGTAGCACTAAAAAATGACAAAATCATGGAATTCGCAAGGAAATGGATGGCACTAGAGCAGATTATGCTTAGTGAAGCTAGCCAATCCCTAAAAAACAAATACAAAATGACTTCTTTGATATAATGAGAGCAATTAAGATTAGAGAAGGGAGGAAGAGCAGGAAGAAAAGACTAACAATAAACAGAGACATGAAGGGGGAGGGAAAGGGAAAGAAAATGGGAATTACATGGAAATGGAGGGAGAGCCGCATTGTTATACAAAAATACATATAAGAGGCTGTGAGGGGAATGGGAAAATAAATAAGGAGAGAAATAAATTACAGTGGATGGGGTAGATAGAGAGGATGGGAGGGGAGGGGAGGGGAGGGGGGATAGTATAGGATAGGAAAGGTAGCAGAATACAACAGTTACTAATATGGCATTTTGTAAAAATGGGGATATGTAACTGATGATTTTTAAATCTGCGTTTGGGGTAAAAATGGGAGCTCATAACTCACTCAAAGCTTATGTAAGAAATATGCTATGTCAAGAGCTTTGTAATGTTTTGAACAACCAATAAAAAAAATAAAATAAAATAAAATAAAAATGAAGTCTCCAAAAAAAAAAAATATATCAGTTCAATAAAAATGTACAGACAAAATTACCTTGAGAATATTACCTGAATTCTTGTAGGGACCACAGTATCCAAGAGGAGTGCATCATTAAAAAAAATGTAATATTAAAAAAAGAATGAAAGTATGTTATTTTTATCATCCACAGCCTTTTTTCTTCCATAAGATAGCATTGTATATTTAGGAAATATCTATCAGCTACCTTCACTCTCAGTAGAATAAAAGAAATGTAAAACTTATACAAACATTTGTGGCTTTTTCAAAGGGCATCCAAAAACTGTTTTTTTTTCCTACCATAACATAGAGACATAAAAATATCTAGTAGATTTTGAGTGAAAATACCACAAATATTCATCAAGGGTAAAGAGGCTATGGACTCTTAAAAAGAAATATGAACAAAAAAATTTACTAAGAAATATACACATATATGCCTATAAAATTTTCCATTAAAACATTTTAAAAGACTATAAAAACCTTGTACAGCCTATAGCCATAATACTTGGATGAATTAAACACATGACAATCAAGAATAATCAATTGATTGTTATATTTTTATATTGGTGTGATATGATGATTTCTTTCATTGACAAATACAACTTTGTTTATTTACTAAATATACCATGGTATTTTATACTGTATATACAAGGTAAAATGAATAAATAGAATGAATTAACACAATCATATTTCATAAAATTATGAGTTTTTTCTTAAAAGTATTGTATTCGTTTCTCTAGTATTAATGAAGAACATAATACACTCACCAGGTGGTAAAACAAAAATATTGACCATTTTATGCTCAATAAAATAAAAATATGGAGATTTTGACTATAATATGAACACTACACAAAATGCAGTATCTGGTGAGCAGAATTTTACTCACAAAATATCTGACTTCCACATGTGAATCAAATGCTCCTGCAACTTAATCTCTGCCTGCCACATTTCACTTAAGGCAAATTCCTGCATATATTTCTTATAATATTTTAAAAGACAAAATATTTTATAACTAAATAATAATAGGGTAAAAGTAAAATATTTTTACTGATTTAATTATTGATGGGCACATACATTGAGTCCCAACCTTTAATACTGAGAACAATGTTTGCACTAAACACAAAAGCACAGGTATCTGTTCAACTTTCTGATTTAAGTGTTCATGGATACATATTTAGTACTGGCATTTCTGGATCTTTATGTCATCCAACTTTAATTTTTCATGTGTGGAGCTTGAGATTAACCCCCAAAATTCTATATCACTGAACTACAACACAAGTCTTTTAAAAAATTGTTTGAGCCATGCTGTTTCAAAATTTCTGTGACTTCTCTCAAACATACTTTTGCATGGCCTGCCAATTAGCAAATATTAAAAGGATGCAGCACAGTTCTTTCCTATTTTTATGTATTTAAATGTTTTTTATATTTTTTTCCCCAAAATGGTCTATATAATCTACTTTTGGCTCCTTTAATGAACAAATAAAAAAAGTACAGCAAATATAAATGAAGAGAAACATGGCTTAGTCTAGGTGACAAAAAAAGAAAAACAAATATTAAGAACTAAATATTAGGATACTGACAGTTATGAATTACTCAAAGAACACTAAATAACTATTTAAAGAAAGTTTAGAGAGTGAAATTGAGACAAAAATATTAATACAAATATGTAAAAATTGTATATGTGAATAATTTTTTAAGAAAAAATTAGAGGGGTATTTGTAGTGTGCAAAGCTAAAATTCTACAATATGGGAGAGGCTTATCAAGCAGGACCAAGTTGAAGAGAAGTCTAAGCAACTTGTGAAACACTGTAAAAAATAAAAACCTATAGCATATATAAAGGAAAGTGTGTAAAGAATCCAAGCATGCCACAATAAAAAGCAATGATCCAGAAATTAAATCATTAATCAAAATAGAAAAAAAATAAAAAATATAGAGAACAACTTACAAAGTAGAAGTATAATGAGTTATTCACTTAAAAATATTTATAATTATTAATGCATTATTGCAAAACACAAAAAAAGAAAAATTGAATTAAATCTAAAAATGGAACTGCCAAGTCAGTTCCAGAAGAGAGCATGGAAAGAAACAAATCATGATCTGCTCCTAGAGATCTTATTTGTTTAAAGATGGATAAGGCCCCTGCCTTTACATCTCATCCTGTTGCACAATTTTTAGTCAATGAAATATAGTTTTAAATCATGAAATTTCTCATAATCCTTTTGGATTATCTTTTGTTGAGTGAGCAAATTGTATCCTAATTCTTGCCTTTTAAAACAGAAACAAACAAACAAAAATCTATCCTCTCTCATGTAAATATGCATTAAATATTTTTTTATTTAAAATTAATGTGCTCAATATAGGTTAATACTCAAATATAGGTTAATACTCAAAATTGGTCATCTGCATTGAATAGACATTTTATTCTCAAACAGCCATTACCAGAAATATTATGTAATATGGTAAGACTCCACCTGACCAGCATGACCAGATCCTATGCCTTTGATCACATGGGGAAAAGCATAGACTGCTACACTTATGACAACATGTCCTATTTGGACTCTAGCTTGATGCATGAAATATCGCAATTATAATTGTACATCAGGGACTTGACAAGCTGATTCGTAAATTTCATTTAACCCTGGAAGAGAACAGTCCCTCTAAACAAGAAAACAATCATTCTCCTCAAAAGAGGAGAAACATTAAAAGAAGAACCCAAGATACTATAATTCCAGTTACTTGGGGGGATATAAAACCATTAACAGCCTCAGCTAAATAGGTGTTGGCTCAAAAGGGGTTAGAATGTACTCTAGATAATTTTGTTACGCTTTGATTGCTAAACTCACACAAAACTCTGTAAATGTTTTGGTCTTAATAACAATGTTGCTCTGTTTTTGTACACCAGCTGTGGGAAATTCATTACTGTCAGATCCTGGACTTCTACAACCCATCACAATATCTTGACTCACTTGGATGAAATTGTTATATACCTGCAAAAATGTCTCATGGTATTCATTGTTATCTTAGCAGAATAACTGTTCCCTTACTATCCACATAGTATTTAATAGGTCATCCTGCTGCACAATTTATTCATAAAAGGTCTATACTTCTTGATAAAAAAAACTGTGATGATTCAGTGAACCTTCCATCTAAGGCAGAATTTGATGCTTTGACATTCTCCTTAGTGGGTTTCCCTGGACTAGCTTTATGGGTTTACAAAACTACTGTAAAATTCACCTATGCTATCATAAAAAGTATTAGTTATGCCTCCATGGCTTTTAATCTGCTTCATGAAGAACAAGAACAACATTGTCAAGCCATACTTGACAATCATGCTACAACTGATTGTCTGTTATTGTTACATCATATTACATATTTAATAAGAAGTTTAATAACATGTGTTCCCTTCAATTTAAGTGATAATAGTCATTTCATTGCAAGAGTTAGATTACCTTAAAGATATCATTAATGAAGTCCAACAAAATGATAGATGTTTAGACTTGTTGGATTGGCTAACTTCATGTTTACTCAATTTCATCTGGGTAAAAAAAAATATTCATAGGTGGATGTTTACTGATGTTGGAACTTGCTGTTGTCTGTTCCTGCCCTAATTTTTGCTCCCACCAGCATTAAGGAGATAAGTAATATTACTTAGTCAAAAGGCCTTAAAAAATAGGGGGGCTGTATGAATTCTTACCTTGGAAATAGACAGGAAAGTGTGGGAGTGATGGTAACTGGCACCCTGAGTCCCACAATTATAATGCCTAGCAGTTTCTCCCTGAAGCTATTAAGACAACTATAGAGGTGCACTATCTATTTTCTGTGGTAATTTCCTTAGGGAGAAGGGGCTCTGTGTTTGTTTTAACTCTACCTTATCTTGGTTAGCTAGAACTTGCGGTTTAAATAATACTAGTTTAGAATGTATTCATGGTAATAGAAGCTATGTAATTTTGGGGTACGCTATGTGCAGACATGAAGTGGAGTGCCCAGTTTTTTTTCTATTTTCCTTTTCACTGTGCGTGTCTCTCTTCTGTTTGCTTCTTTACAGGTTTCCTCACAAGAAAATTTGTAACAGATCATGCTGGCCCTCACAACCAAAGGTAAGTTTGAGTGATTAATCTGAATAAACTGGGACATCACTAAAGAAGAAAACAGAGGACTACAAAAAATTTGAAAATGTGATAAATGTAGGGCAGTATGTGTTTAATGATTACAATAAAAAGAAATAAACCTAAGCTTCTGAAAAGTTTTTTTCTGTTGAATAACTACTATGACAACCGTTTTTTTAGTTTGGTTTTCTTCATTTGAATGTTTCAACTGTGTCCCCTATTATGTGTAGGTTACAAAAGTTTACATCACTAAATTCTGCTAGATAATACTTATCTATAGTGAAGGATGTAAAACACACCAAGAAAGAGAGATATTAAAGAGTAAAATAATATATATTAAAGAGTCAAATATTTGTACTAAAAATATCTTTTTTCTTTGAAACACAAATATGAAACTCATAGAGAAGTTTCCAGAAGATACTGTGCAACAGAAGTAAATTAAATAATAATTATTAATTAAAATTTTTAAAGGGAAATTAAACTTACCCAGGAAGGCAAAGTTTCTATAGTTCTCTAACATCACATCTTTATATAAGTTTTTCTGAGCAGGCTGAAGGCATTCCCACTCCTCTTCAGTAAAAGCAATGGCTATATCCCTGAATGTTAACAGTTCCTAAAATAAGAATAGGTGAATAAATAACACATTGACCACATGAACATTTGCAGGGTCTGTAATGTAATTGAGTTGAAATGAGAGTTAGTAGACTATCATGTAGGTGGTGTTTTGGAACACTGAAAAAGTGATTTAAGTTCAAAAAAGTATATATACTCCACATTTATAAAACACAATATAGAACTAAGGCATTACCACAAAAATAAACATTTTGCAATTTTTTATATCATTATATAATTATACATATTGTTCAGATGAGAAAATTATGGTAATTAGGAAAGGGAATCCTCAAATTTTAATTTTACAACCACTAACCAGAGATTTACTAAAGTGTAGAATTTTATTTGTTATTTCTCTGATGGAGCTGGCTGTTTTAAATATGTAGTGAGATCTCTAGTAATTCCAATACCAATGATATAAGAGAAATTTTGAAATGTAACAAGGTCGACAGACCAGTTAATAGAAATAATTAATAGTGAATTTAAGTTCAAATATTTTGTGGTATTTATGTATGTAATTAATATAAAAAATTGTAACAACAATCCTGTTTGGATTTTCCTTTTTATAATTTTAACAATTTTTAACATACAAAACAATATATACATATATATGAACTTTTATTGATGTATATATTGTATGATGATTATAATAGAATATACATATAGCTTTTTAAACAAAAATATTTTTTTTAATTTTATTGGTTGTTTCTAGTTCTACCTGATAGTAAAATCAATTTTTATGGTATTATGCAAGCATGGGGTATATCTTATCCTAATTAGAATCCTGTTCTTGTTGGTGACTATGATGGTAGGATCATTATCTATCTTTAATATTTCTATCTCCTTTGATTATATTTAGTTATTTATTTTTTCTTTACCACTGTGCAATCTACTGTTCTTGTTTTCTTACCCTTCCCCACTTTATGAACTTTAGATTTCACATATCAGCAAAAAATGTTAACATTTAGTTTTATAGAAATCGTTTGTTTTACTTATCATAACATCTCCAGATCCATCCTTTTATTGGCAAACGTCATAAAGTTATTCTTCTTTATGGCCAATTAATAGTTTATTGTGTACATAAGAAACAATTTTTTATCTTGTCATCATTGAATGGACCTTTTCTTCATTGACTGTTTGGTTTTGTAGCTAAGCTATTGTGAATTGTCCTGCTATAAACATTAATGTGGCTGAGTCAATGTAGTATTCTGGTTTTATGTCCTTCAGGTATATACAGTACAGTAAAAAAACTGGGTTAAATTGTCTTTCCATTTTTTTAACAATATCCATACAGGTTATTGTGTTTCACTTAGATCTCTATATAGCTGCAAAAATTAAAATTCAACTAAATCTGAGGTTGAAAATAAAACATACAGAAAAAAATTAATAAGCCATAAAATGACTAAAAATTTATTATCAAATACTCCATCCCAATAAAAAGTAAATTTTATAAACTAAAAATAAAGAAAGTCTTTAGCAAAAGAGCAAAATTAGAAGCTATTAAAGATGAACATAACACAGAAAAAGTTACCAATATCAATGCTGGTGCTTTTAAAAAGCAAATGAGCAAGGCTTAGTGATGGACAACTGTAGTTCCAGTGACTGAGGAGGATGAGGAAAAAGGATCATAAATTCAAAGACAATATTATATATAATATTGTCTTATATATATTGTATTGAGCAACTTAGTGAGGCACTTAGCAACTAAGCAAGACTGATAAAATAAAATATAGAAAAGACTAAGGATGTGGTTCAATTTACAGTACAAAAAAAAAAAAAAAACCCAGCAGATACAATTAAAAAAGCACTAGTAAATTTGAAAATTCAACAAATAAGAATTATTTCAATTGTATAGTAAATAATTGCAAATATATGAATATATAATGATTTCTCACTTGATGGAAATACACTCTGATGGAAATTTTATCCTAAGAATATTTTGCAGGTTTTCAATTCTCTGAGTATAATGACTAGAATCTACATGGTTTAGACTAGTTCATGGCTAAGATATTTTTTATATCCAGTGTTGTACATAAAGCCTACTGCTAACAAAAATATGATGCCACATGATTGATGCTATGAAGTTAAATAACTCAGGGTAAACCTCATAATAAAATAAATGGTGGAACTACAGAAAACAACAACAAAAACAAAACTCTTAATAAGCCTCTTGTTATTTAGGCAGTGATACATAATGAAGATTACAGTGCAGGGAAGAGGAAAAATGGCATTCATTCCAAAGAAAGATGCTAGGATATTGGGAAAACAGTGTGATAATAAAATGCTATTTTTATTCCTTTACTCATAAAACATAACAACATATTTTGACACATTAAATGCTGAATATGTTATTAATAAATAATAATGAAATATATAAAAAGTATACAGCTTAAAAATTTACATACAAAAGATAGGGTACATATAGTGGTGAAGAAAACTACTCCATTTACAATAACTTCAAAAAAAATAAGATACTTGGGAATCAACTTAATGAAAGAGGTGAAAGATCTATACAAGAAAAACTACAGAACCCTAAAGAAAAAAAATCAGAAAAAAACCTTAGAAGATGGAAAGATCGACCTTGCTCATGAATAGGCAGAATTAATATTACCAAAATGACTATGCTATCAAAAGCACTATACAGGTTTACTGCAATTCTGATCAAAATCCCAATGGCATTCCCCATAGAAATAGAAAAGCAACCATGAAATTTATCTGGAAAAATAAGAGACCCTGAATAGCTAAAGCAATCCTTAGCAGGAAGAGTGAAGCAGGTGGCATCACTATACCAGACCTTAAACTATACTACAGAGCAATGGTAACAAAAACAGCATGGCATTGGCAACAAAACAGACTGATAGACAAATGGTACAGAGGACACAGAGACTAACCCACAAAATTACAATTATTATATATTAAACAAAGGTGCCCAAAACATGCACTGGAGAAAATATAGCCTCTTCAACAAACCCTATCTCTCACCATGCACAAAACTCAACCCAAAGTGTATCAAGAACCTAGGAATTAAACCAGAGACTCTACATCTAATAGAACAAAATGTAGGCTCTAATCTTCATCATGCAGGATTAGGCCCCAATTTCCTTTACAAGAAACCTATAGCACAAGAATTAAAAAGAAATAAAAAATAAATTGGATGGAATCAAACTAAAAGTTTATTCTCAGCAAAAGAAACAATATGTGAGGTGAAGAGAAAGACTACATCCTAGGAGGAATTTTTTACCCCTCACACATCAGATAGAGTACTAATCTCTAGGGTACATAAAGAATTCAAAAAGGTAAGCAAATAATAATAATAATAATAATAATAATAATAATAATAATAATAATAACAACAACAACAACAACCCAGTCAACAAATGGGCCAAGGATCTGAACAGACAATTTTTAGAAGAGAATATACATTCAATCAACATTTTTTTATATATATCTAATTAGTCATGATTCTCCCTTTTCAGGACCAAGCATAGTTCTGGTTCAGTTTCTAAGGAAGGAAGACATGAACCAGAAGTGTTCTCAACTCTCCTTTATAAATTATCAAATACAATTTTCTATGTCATTTTCAAAACATAGGTGGACATAGGAAATAGAGACTTGGAGCAGAGAACACTTTTATTAGAAACACAGTATAAAAGAAAGACAAAAAAACATAATTATTTGCACCACGTTGAAGCACAAGAGAAATGGACCCTTTAATTCAGAAAAGAAAGATTCATACTTTTCTACTCAGGAATGTGGATTCCATGGATGCCTAAAGTGAAAAGGTTATTACAAGCTTTTGAAATAAATTTTATGTGAGTGGCAGATAATCGTTAACCAATTAGTATCTGCACAGTGTCTTCCAGGGGCTTTGTCAGCTGTGCACTACAGAACGTACAGGTATTCATAGCCTCCATGAAGAGCATAAATCATCTGTGTCCTCTAAAATTATCCCCACAGTACAGATTAAAAAAAAAACATTAAATGGCAATTCAGCAGCCCACACAAAACTACCCAGAGACAGAACTGTATGAAATTTCTTCAAAGACCATCAATGTATTGTTAGCTCCTAACACAGGGATGTCAGTCTGGGGAAATATTATTTTCTTTACATTTTGAAGAGAGTGCATTGAGAATACATTTCAGGGGCAACACAAATACTTCTTTTTCCATGTTAAGAAACTCTTTAGAAACAGAGCTCCCAAGACAGATTTCTTAGACGGGTAAATGCCTGGAGATTACAAAATGAAAAAAAAAAAAAAAAAAAAACACCACATCAGTGGCCCTGAGTGACTCAGTAAGGAAATAAATCTAAAAGGCTTATTATATTAGAATCTGAGAAGCAAAAAAAAAAATAATAATAATAATAACAACTATTTCTAAAAATAAACATGTTCATTAGTTGCTATCTCCACAACATATCATTAAGTAAACACCAAATTATTTATGAATATTTCTAGGATTTGCCAAATTTTATTCCATATGATTTTATATTAAACCCCAAAATCCAGATAATAGAATTCATGATTCACTGCCAAAAATACTCAAGAAATAAATTCTTTAAGGAGTGGATGTTTAGTAAATATGTCACTTAAAAATTTAATTACCATATGATTTTGAGGAAATTTACTCATTTTCCTGCAGCCATAGTGTTGAGATATTTCTTATTTATTTTTCCTGTAGTAGCTTCCAAAGATAAGCCCTAGAATCCACTTTAAATAACCTACACTTACAATCACACAAGAAACCTATAATAAATGATGAGTATAAAAAAGGCAATTAAAACAATTAAATCTTTTTCTTTTTGTTGAAATCAAACTCTAGCTGCATTTTTTGATCCATTTTCTCATCTTTTAAGCCAGAAATCATAAAAGATATAAAGGTCAGAAATTAATAAACTAATTAATAAATTAATAAACTAATAAACATAACTTATGTATAAATTTGCAAATTTATACATGAGTTTTGTTTATTAGTTTTAAAAATACAAAATTTTTAGAAATTAAAGAAATGCAAAATAAAATCCCATTATGGGAAAAATTAAGTGATATTGATGAACATTTGAAACAAATAAATGATCATTAACTCAAAAGGAGTTTAAATTAGTATCTATTTGTGGAAAATATTTTGCTATTGAATATACATGATACTCCCCATCATAGAGACTTAGTGAAATTAGAGCATATGTGACCAAGTACACAATGGTACTCATCCAAACACTTGAAGTCCAAGGACATGGCTCAATACAATACACATCTTGGAAGAGATAAATAATAATCTGTAAGAAATATGATCACTAGGCCAGTCACATTCCATAACATATCCAGTTTAAAAAAGAGCATAAAACACTATGTATAAATTTTACATAGGTGCCTTATGAAAGTGGTATTTCACTTGTGTAAATTTTTAGAAACAAAATATGTAAAACTTATGAGAAAATAAAAATTATGAGAAGCACATAAAAGACTGAATTATACATCCCATGTATAGATGATAAAACTCATCATTATAAAGGTGATAATTTTCCTCCAAATTAACCCCTAATACATCTCACCATAATTGCTATGTACAAATATGAATATATCAAAGTGAAGTCTACTTTTATGTGTATTGTATAATGCAATAATTTAAAGAAAAAACTATAAATAAATATACAATAGAAGAAAGTGGGAAAATAGGGAAAGGGGAACTAAAGGATACTGACGGGTAGCAAATTATATTCCATGTTTTATGGTTATGTCAAAATAATCATAACTATTAAATTCAACAATAATACAATAATAAAAAACAAAAAGATTTACTTTAAATGAAATAAGAAACCAAACCATAAATTTTTAAAATTCATCTACAAAATTTTATGTAACTTTAACCAAAAACCTTTTCAATTATAAGAGCAAAAAAAAAGAACTTATCATGGCCTATTATTCATATATATTGAGAAATCATAATATTACAATAATCAAAGTATCACAATATAAATAAAATCCCCATATGAATACATTTGTAAGTAAAACCTGTATGCTTTGTTGTGATAGCAAAATCTAGATAAATCAACCATAAGAAAAATAATCTCAGCAATCTAGCTAGGACCTTTCTTGAAATAAATTTAAACCTATTATTAGGGCTGTTTACTGGTGACAAGTCCTTGCCTCCCCAGTGCTGAAGTATAATATGAGAAGCATGCCAAGGCAAGTTTAGAGTGTAAAGTTGAAGCTTTATTAAAAGACAGTAGAAAAGACTTCTCTCCAGAGGAAGAAGGGGACCCAAGAGGAGGAATCCATGGAAGGGCGAGATCTTCTCTTTTTTATAACTAAGTCCTTCTTTCAGCTTTCCTGCAATCCTGTCGCATTTCTGTCCTTTAATCTGTTATCTTGCAGTGATGAAATGTATGTGGGAAGGCCCAAAGGATGGGGGAACAGGTGGGTGAAGCAGTAATCTGGGCAGGAAGGGCTTTTGTATTAGCATCTCCCCATTTGCTGGGAGCTGCTTCATTAACATTTCCTGGGATGGGCTCTGGGACTTGGGGACATTTTCAATTCCTTTTTTCCTGGACTCCATTCTCAATAAAATGTTCATTCTTGATTTTACTTAATATTAGACCCAATTTACCTAATGACACTAACTACCTGTATAATAATAATAATAATAATAATAATAATAATAATAATAATAATAAAAGTAAAAATAAAAGAAAGTCAAAAATATTAGCTAGTTCAAGAGGAAATTAGGCGCCCCAAAACAACAGCTGCTTTCCTTTAAGAAAGTGGCCTGTGGAGATTTGATTTTGATAATTATTCCACCTGCCACATAGTATTTTAGGCAGACACTGAGGATGCTCTTGAAGCATAAGGAAGGCAGCAAAGAGTCTCTTCCACTAACATGTTCCCCAACTGGTTGGCCAGTAGGATTAAGGAAATAGTGGCCCAGTGGAGGACTTAAGCCTGTAGAGACTCCCCAGAGTCCCAATCTGCTAGCTCCTGTTTTCACCACAGTCAGTCTTGTGGTTCCAATAAATAGTCTTTCTCCCCCAGCCTCCCTCACTATACCAATGCACACTCACCATTGTCTGGTTCTCCGGAGTTGGGCCTGCTTGGGATCCTCAGTTTCTGCACAGCAGAGGAACCCATGACTCTGAAGTATGAGATTAAAGTCCAGCCAAATGGCAAAAAATAAGAGGAATTAGGAGATAAGAAGTAACTGTGAAAGCCCAACCTCCTCCTCCCTGATAACACACAGGATTGGACAGTTCCCACAAAATGCTCTTGATTGGAAGGGGCTTTATGAGTCATCACTAAAGTTTCAGGCAGGGTTGTTATCAGGGAAAACAACCCTGATTTTGACAAGCAAAATACAAAGAGAGGTACAAGGTTAATGGTTTAAAATTGTTCATCACTTAGGGAGTAAGTTTAGATCACAACATCAGAATTTATGAGGCACCACTAAGGTTTCAGAGAGGGTTGTCATTTGGTCAGGGAAAGCCAGAATTTCTGAGTCATCACTAAAGTTTCAGGGAGAGTTGTTATCTCATCAGGGAAAACCAGACATGGGTGAATTCAAGGCACTGGCAGGCATTTCAAGCAAGTTTAGAAATCACAGTAATTTATAATGAAGAAGAAAAAATTAACTTTTCATGCCTGTGTGATGAGATGGCTCCCAATCTTAAGAGAAATTTAGGCTGGATCTTTCACGTGCTATAGGCATAGCTTTTAAAGTATATATTTCATACTTTAACAAGTATTAGCATTAAATTATTGATATAATTTACTACTAAGTTTTTCTAAAAAAATAATTAAAATAGATACTGATATATGTTATTAAGTGGGTAAAAATTTTGATTAATATATTGATGATATAAACATGGAAAATTGTGACAATGATAAAAATACATTTAATATAATGGCTCCAATATTATACGTCCCTATGATTAATGTTCAGTGGGTCAGTTCTTCAATTTTATTTTTTTAGGTCATTTTGAATTACAGTTTTATAAATGTTTGTTAAGTCTACAAATTTCAGATTTTGTAATTTGTAAAGTAGAAAAATGGCACATATGAGCCCCTGTCAGGATTTTAAAACTTATAAGCCATGTGGGGCATCTTAGCACATTTTTTTTTTTCATATTTGCACACAGTACAATTCTAGAGAGGAATGAGTTGGAGATATAGTCTACTGTCCTGAGAAAAAGAGAAAATTGCCTTAGGCTATTTCTAAAGCTTTTAACTTTTCTAACTTTTAAGAATTTTTGGTAATTTGAAAAAAAAACATATTTTAAGAATGAATTGTTCGAAATTAATTATTTATCTTTCCTCCATTCTTTTTCACTTTCATTTAAATGTTTAGAAGAACTAACAGAACAGAATTCCAAAAATGTTCCATGTGAATATAAAGGTATGTTTATAATGATCAAGATAGAAAGCAGGGGCTGGGGGTGTGGCTCAAGCGGTAGCGCGCTCGCCTGGGATGCCTGCAGCCCGGGTTCCATCCTCAGCACCACATACCAACAAAGATGTTGTGTCTGCTGAGAACTAAAAAAAAATAAATATTAAAAAAATCTCTCTCTCTCTCTCTCTCTCTCTCTCTCTCTCTCTCTCTCTCTTTCTCTCCTCTCTCACTCTCTCTTTAAAAAAAAAGATAGAAAGCAGAAGCAAAACATCATCTAGTTTGATAAGTCTGTCTCAAACTAGAGAGTTACATATCAATTTCTGCCATTCTTCACTAGGCTCCTGAGGTTGCAAAAATCACCAGCCAACAAAGGGAAATGTCTTTTTAGTTTGTTTGTTTCTCATAAATAATTCAAGCTAAAATACACTACTATCACTGTAGTTTCAGACCAAAGTGTGTTTTTAAATAATAAAAAATAATATGTATACATAAATATATAAATAAGTATAAAACAAAATATAATGTTAGATTTTTTTTTTTTTTTGCCTGGATAATCATCTTGTACATATTTTCCTTTAGACACAGTTCTGGGAACAAAGTGTCACAAATAAGACATGGATCCTACATTGCTACACAGAGTAATTAAGGCACATACTAAGAGCTTGGTATAAAACTTGACATGGAGACATAAATAAGTAGAGAACACTATAGAAAATTATATCTAAATGCTAAGCAGCAAATTCATAGTCTATAAGTACATGAAGACACAAGTTATCATAGCATATTTTATGACTCAGTTGCTGCTAATATACAGAGATAGAGATATTTATTAAGAGATGGTTTTATGCAGATTTTTGGTTTAAAAGGGGAAAGATCAAATAATGTAGGTGATTTAAACATGAGCAATCAATATTTTGATGCGTTCAGTATCATTTTTAGCAGATATATAAATTGTAATTAATTCCAACCAGTAAAATGGAGAAATGGTATAAAGATTATTCACTATGAGTAAAACTACTTAAAAATAGTACAAAAACTTCCATTCATGTCAAAATGTTTATTCCTGACCAAAAAAAAAAAAAAAAACCTGCTTCTTTTTAACCATTTCTGTAGATAAGATTTTTTTATAATAAATATTTTTGTGATTTTTTTTGCACATTACTTGATATATTTATGCTTCACATTTTCTCTTCTGTGCAAAATATAGACCTGAGAAAGACTCAAATCTTTGCTGCCTCCTCTGCAAAGACTTTTGATTTCTCCCAACACGTTTCACCTACCTATTTTACCACCTATAATCTGAAAGAAAAAAAATTTCTAACTTCTAAACTCCCTTGATATTTAACTTTTAAGCTTATATCATTTCTATAATGAATACAGTGATTTCAGTAAAGAATGGCTATTATTATGCACCTGGCTCATTTACAGGAGTTTTTTTTTTTTCCTTTATTTTATTTACAGTGAAGTTAAAAAAAAAAGGGGTTATTGTTGAAACAGAACACAAAGAAAAGACCACCAACTCCAATTTGAAATCAAATTAAATCAAGATTGTATTGTGTACACAAAAGCTGGCCAGAACTGTCTCTTACAAAACACCATGCTAGAGATCACCCCCTGATCTTCAGGAAAAAGTTTTTACAGCACAAAATATTATAAAGGTGGGTGTCTTGGGTACTATACAGCTAACAAGATTTTGACAAACATAAAAAAAAGGCAGATAGAAGGTTAAGGATCTACATGTCTCAAAATTTCAAGGTAGGGAATAAATTCAACTCCAGACATTAGAATTTATGAGCTGCCACTGAGATTTAGAGAGAGTTGTTATTTGGTCAGCAGGAGCCATGATTTATGAGGCACCAGTAAGGTTTTATAGAGGGTTGTTATCTGGTCAGGGATAGTCAGGCATAGGTGAATTCAAAACACAGGTAGAAATTCCGAACAAGTTTAAAACATCAAAATATTGTCAGGCCAAAGAGAAAATTAGTTTTCTTACAGAAAACAAAAATAAGCTTTTTATGGCTTTTTGACAAGATGGCTCCCAATCTTATACTGGAATTAGGCTAGGTTCATAATTAATACTGTTCAGAGTCAAAAGATTGGTTTAAAATCCCAGGCCTTTTAAATATTTTTAATATTATGTCATTGAAATATTCATACCAATGGTTACCACACCAGGTGAAAAGATTAATAATTGGAAAATAATTTTCTATACAATAGTAAATATAAAATTGTTTCTTTTTTCTCTTTAAAAGTTCTTTAGCACATTTCATGTTACCAACATTTGTTGTACATTTTCCATCTAGTTTTCATATTAAGGGTTACATTTACCTTTTTTTTGATAGGAAAACTATGTTAAATTTGATTTCTTCAAATGGTCAATGTCAAGATTTGATTAGATGTTCCAGCAGAGGTTGGCATGAAGCACTTGTGATATGTTTAAGGCAGACAGACCTCTATAAGACTACAGCTACTTGTTCATGTGATTGCTTTTGTTTTCCTAAAATAAGTGATGTTTTGTATGGTAAAACAATAAAATTATCAAAAAAGTAAGATATAAATTGAATTTTGAAGTGGAAATATATAGCTCACAGTCATACTTTGTTTGACTCACCTACAGACAATATGTTACACAGCAAATATTTTGCAAACTTCTGGTAAATGATATATAAAAACATTTTTAAAATTCAATGATAAAGAGGCATAACCCATTTCCAAGAGGTGCACAAAAGATTAGAAAATGGTTCATAAAAGAAGATTTACAAAATATCAGTAAGAACAAAAGAGAAACCAGTCTTCAGATAAATGCAAACTAAAATCTGAATGACATATTGTTACATATTTATTAGATTGGATAAAATACAAAAGGCTAATAGCCCCTCATGTGGGCAAGATTTCAGAGCAACTGGAAATCCTCTGTGTTATTTCTGAGTATATATAATGGACACAATATTTTGAAAAACAAACTTGCATTTTCCATTCCTGTTTCTGAAATTGAACATGGACACCAAATGTGAGTCCCAAAACCTCCACTCTGAAGTTTTACACAAGAGAAGTGAAGACATACATCACAAAAGCAGCATTTAGTAACATTTTATTCATAATACCTAATATTTGTAGTGTGGAGTCTACAAATAGAAAATTAAATACACTCTGGCCAATTTATCTATGCATTGAATAGTATTTAGTAAAGTCCTTTAATGCCTTACTGTTAGATGTACTATGAATTAATAAAAAAACAAGATAACTAAAGTTTATTTAAATAAAAATACATAAACTCTTGTATCTTATATAAAATTCTAGCACAGACTATTCGTTTGAGAAAATATAAAGATAGTGATTGCTTCTGGAGTGATGGAGTTGAAATTGACTATTGTAAGAAATTTGGGGGTTTGGGATACTTATAAGGCATGAAAATACAATTATGGGAAAGGGTCTCAAAAAAAAAAAAACAAACTATGTTTCACTGGGTGTGGTGGTTCAAGCCTGTAATTCTAGGAGCTTGGGTGAATGAGGCAGGAGGATCACCCATTTGAAACCAGACTCAGCAACTTAGTAAAGTTGTAAGCAACCTAGAGGGACCATGTTAAAAAACAAACAACAAAAGAAAAGCTGGGGATTTGGCTTAAAGGTTAAGCATGCCCTTGAGTTCAATTCCTCGTTAAAGAAAGAAAGAAAGAAAGAAAGAAAGAAGAAAGAAAGAAAGAAAGAAAGAAAGAAAGAAAGAAAGAAAGAAAGAAAGAAAGAAAGAAGAAAGAAAGAAAGAAAGAAAGAAAGAAAGAAAGAAAGAAAGAAAGAAAGGGAAAAGAAAAGAAAAAAATAACACTCCTCACAGCCCAAAACTCTCCAGGGAATTATGACAAAGAGCCATCATCCAAAAGATGAGAATTTCAAGTGACTTCGTGGGGAAAAAGAGAGTCAGAGAAACTGTCTCTGGAAATTATTTGCCCAGGTGATATAGCTAGTAGTATGGCAGGGGTTATAAAAATCTGACGGGGGGTATCACCTTGGGGTCTCTTAACCACACTCTCTTTTAAAGGGACATTGGATGCTAGGTGCCCAAAGCAGGTGGGATGTAAATGGTGAGAATTTTTCTACTTTCATCTATATTTTTAAAATAATTAGGGGTAAATAAGTTCGGATTTGGCATTCATGAGCTTTTGAACTAATGGTATTCTGTCTGTAGTGAAGATGTAATTTAGGAGCAAACACATGGAGCAACCATGGAGTTATCTGATGCCACTCAAGAACCGGAAAAATTGAAAATCAGATCAAGGAAGAGACTTGCTAAGCAGGGTGACAAAGGCCTTCTGAAAGGCTGGCAGTTATTTTGCAAGATTTCAGGGTCCTTGGATGATAGGACATGACACACCACAGGGACATTTGGGACATGTGCCTCAATTGAGAGAAGGTGCCCAGCGGGGACACACGGGGCTGCACCCAGAGGCTGGGACATAGCAATCTGGGGTACTAGGTGCAGCTTATGTATGCACAGTGGAGTGGGATTCACTGAATGTGAAGGTCTCCCTGTGGATTGACATTTTGATCATCTTCTTGGGCTCTTGAATATGGATAAATACTGTCCAGGGTGGCAGGGTCTCTGGCCCTGGAAATCCCATGGAGCCCCTGTCTGGAGTTCCTGGCCTCCTCATCGATGAGTGTTCCCCCTGGTCAGCTTTCTATGTTATCCCCAGGGCCCTTGCCATTCCAATTCTCTCTCTAGAACTTTCCCATCCCCACTTATCACATGGACTACCCACTCACTCCCTCTGGATTTTTCTTGGACATGAGCTTTTCAACAGTCTGGAGGTTCCCCCTTCTCATCCCTGTCTTCAACAGACAATCTCTGTGCCCCCCACATTGTGCCCATTGCCTTTACCTTTCCTGATCTACTCTATTTACTTTTTTTCTTTCTCCCCTCTCAAAATTATAAGCTCCAATTACATTCTATCCCCAATGCCTAGAACAGAGATGCTCAATAAATGTTTGTACAGACAAATCCTGAATCAACATCTGCCACAGGAACTCAGCACACACCACCCAACTTCACAGACCCTTTCTCCACCTAAACCTGTTTCTGAAGAGCTGGGATATGAGGCCATGTTTCCAACAGAAACTGTGATGTGTAAGTGGAATCCCATCATGCCTCCCAAAGAATCCACTGTCCACTCTCCTCTCACTTGTGAAACAGATCACATGACCAAGTCTGAGGGCAACAGAATCTAGGCTGGACTCTAGCCAATGGGAAAGATAAAATAATCTAATTCATTTAAGCTTTTAACATTCATCATCGTCACATGATCATCATCCTCTTCATGACATCATTCCCATCAACATTATGTCACTATCATTGTCATAACCATTGCTATCATCACCATCATAATCATTGTCATCATTATTGCCACTGCCATTATCATCATCATCACCACCACCATAATCACCACCACCACTACCATCACCATCATCACCATCACCATCACTGTTTTCACCATCATTGTCATCATCAGCATCACCAGAAACTCTCAGGAGAGACAACAATACGTAGAGTCAGCCCCTTCCATCAAGCTCATAAGCAAAGGTGGCACAAGAAATTTTCATGGCTAAGAATCTAGTGATGATGTGGTTTTGTACATCCAGGAAAGATGGGTGTGAAGTTCATGTGTGAGCACATGAGGGCCTGATGAGCACATCATGATAAAGCCTGAGAGTGACCTGCTGTGCCCACTGAGTCAAGTATATTTCTCACATGAAAATCAATCAGCCTGAGGAAGATAAATACATATTATGGGTAAAATACAAACGTGAGATTGTGAAGAGCAGAGCAGTAACAAATTTAGTGTCAGGCAGTAAACTTCACTCTGTTATTCACTCCAGTTTGAAGAAAAACATAATTAACAAGATTGCATGTTTCCCAAGAATGTTTTTAACCTGATATCCTGGAATAATGACTGTCGTCTCTATTTCAAAACTTACTGGGTAATCCACGTGAACTTTCATTGTTTCATGGGGAAAGAAATCCATCAGTTTGTTAAAGCTAACAAGGGCCATCGATTTTACTTATTATTTGTAGTTTCTTAACTAGTTTTTTTGCTATGGTCTTTTTGGTGTCTCACATTTTCTCATGGGGATGAGTTACTGCCCCACAGGTAGCTGTCTTGGAGGAGATGCCCAATAGTGAGTCAAAGTGATGATCAGGAGAAAGAAAAATGGGACATCAGATGTCTGTGGACCAAACACAGAATTAGACTCACTGTAAAAAACAGAGATGCTCCTCAAAGGTGCTGCCTGGAGAATCCCCTGAATGGGTTACGGTTTGGGGAAAGATCACTTCGTATTTTAAGTTTCTGTCCTTCATTTCTCTTTGGCCTCCAGTGGGCAGAGGCCCCTGCCAAGTGAGTGTGAAGTGCATCCTTTCCCTGGCTATTAGGAAGGTGTCTGCCCCACACCACCCAATTCTGCAGAAAGAGACATCACATGAAATGCTTTGTGAGACTGCCATATGTCACTCCACCCTCTTATACACTCTGCAATAAGTAGGCTAAAATCACAGCTGTGTTTTCACATGGCCTCTGCATTTTGTTTTAGTCCATGCTTAAATCTCCTCAAACTTAAAATTAGAAGAGGATCCATCAGCCAAGATGATGCGGTTGACACTGGCAGGGCAGTTTTTTCCATGAAAATTACCTTGTGTGTTCAGATGTTCAAAGCTGGATATGACTGCCTAGGTGTGGCAGTGAGACACAGATCCTCATGTGAAGTTGAGTGCAGTTTCACCCCATGGAGTTGGTCCAAGGATCCTCAGCATTGAGGCCCTGGGTCTCCAGCATGTGGTCAGCCAGAATGCCACCAGTGGCAGGTGGACTTAACCTTACTGCTTAACGACCTGAGCACAGGACCACAAAGCACCAGTCCCACCACCACCACACTGCCTGATCTCAGCAGCAGCTGTGAAGTCAGATTTGTTCTCTCCAGAAAGAAATGGAGACATGAGTCAAAGAGGTCAGGCCCCTCCTCCCACACGTAGCACTGTTTAAGGACCAAATCCAGATTGATAGTCACACTTCTTATCCACAATACATGGGACCTCAAAGATGCCCCCTTCATCTTTTCCAGGTAAATTCAGGCAAGAGCACTGGGCTTGTGATCCTCTCAGCAGGTCTTTAACCACTGAGTTCCCAAACAGAGCCTTCCTCCAGTCCAAGTGAACTTTGTCCAAGGCCATATTTTCATGAAATACCAACAGCATTCCTTCTTCTGACTCTGGGCAGACAGTGCCAGCCTCACAAGTACCAAAGGTCTCATGCCCAGAAGAGCCTCACAGTTGTTCTGCTGTGCTGTGTGCACCATCTTGAAATCCTCAACAATTTCATCCTTGAACCTGTGCAAGCACAGAGTGCCTGCATCAGGCATGGCCATCCTCCCTCACCTTCCCAGTCACCTGCAGAGCCTGCATCACACCAGGAGCACATGAGGCCAGGGCTGGCAGAATGCCTTGTCAGTCAGCAGGATGCATAGAGAGTACCACAGGTGCATCATGAGGAGGCCGGGAAGACAACCTGCCTCAACAAGTTGCTCAGCACCTAACCACAGCTTGCTTTGAATGCAAAAAAAAAAAAAAAACAAAAAAAAACAGCAGCATTCTAAGAAATATGACTGACCAAAGAGCTGCCTAGTGGATTCCTGCCTCCTGTTACTCTCGAATATTAGCCAACTGTTCAGGCTACAGTGAGGCCCAAGGAGGAGATGGGGGAGAGGGCAGTGCCGAGGTGCTTCTCTTGCCAGCTCTCCTTGCTCATTGGCACACAAAAGGAATAAACTATTGATATCATCAGAAAGATATGAATTTCAAAATAATTACACTGAGTGAAAGAAGCCAAAAATAAAAGTTCATGTGATAGAATTCCATTTACATAAAACCTAGAATAAGCAAACTAACCTACATTGACAGTAGAGAGGGAGGTCAGTGGCTGCCTGAAAAAAGGGACAGAGAACCATGAGGATAGAAGTACAAAGAAATTTGGGGTGGTGATGGATCTGCTCATTCTCCTTATTGTGATGATGGTTTCCTTGGTGTGCACATGTGTCAGAACTGATGAAATCATACACTTTAAACATGAAGTTTATTGGATGTCAATTAGACCTCAATAAAACTGTCTTTAAAAAGAGCTACCTGAATTTTATAATATCTAATTTAAATTGCCTCTTTTCCATCAGCATACTGAAAATCTTTCACTGTAGCAAACTTAGTCATGTAACTGCTCCAACTACACCTTTTCCTTTGACTTTTACTCTATATAAACATGACTGTAAGGGCTGGGGATGTGGCTCAAGAGGTAGCGCGCCCACCTGGCATGCATGCGGCCCGGGTTCGATACTCAGCACCACATACAAACAAAGATGTTGTGTCCGCCGAAAACTGAAAAACAAATATTAAAAAAAATAAAAAATAAAAAAAAATAAACATGACTGTAAAAGAAAATTACTATTGGATAGAAAATTGAAGAAATCAGTCTCCCTGGATTGCACAGTTGTCTGTTCACTGGCTTCAAATGAAGTCTGAATGTTTAGCTAAACTACCAGTACTGAAGTCTCAGTCATTGAATACTGAAAACATTACTTTTGCAAGCTGCCCTAAAGCTATTCTCTAATTCAAATAATTATTTACTGCACATGTGCTCTCTGTATGGCACTGTTGAAAGTGCTGGATTTCATGCAGAATAGACAGTACCAAATTACAAAGTTATTCCATGTCTTTTTTTGGAATAATTTGTAAAGTTTAGCAACACTTAAATCACACGATGAAAGAATAGCAATGGAAACATGCCACAGCCTAGAACAGTGACTCTTCTAATTAAAGGTTAAAATGTTAAATTTCAATGATAACATGACTGAAGAACTGTATCCTAACAGCTTAGAATTCCAAAATGACAGGTATCTCTCAAATCATAAGTGAACTCAGAAAAAAAGATTAAAAATTATTCCACACACAGCAAGTATAGAGTCTACCAGCTCTAAGTGGTCATTTTGGCTTAGAAATATAAAAGGATGTGAAGACAGACCCCAAATGATTTTTTTAAATATCAATAACAGGAAATTTTAAGTGAATATTCTAACAGGTGGTATCAAATATAACACTCTAACAGCATATTCTTCATTACTGAGGTCAGCTAACTGGACCAAGAATGGAAATTACTATATCTTATAGAAGATACAACCTTAATTATTCATCATAAATATAACTATCCATAGCTCTGCCACAATATTTGAGACATTAGCAAGGATATCCATTTGAAAACCATCCACTATCTTTTTCCCTTGCAATGATACTGCCCTTTAAGGTTGTTTCTCTAAAAGAATCCAACACCTGCTCCATTTGTGTACAATGAATTGAAGCATTTTCTACTCTCATGTATAACTGATTAGAACTAGTCAATAATTAAGAAAAAAAGAACCCAACAAACTCATGCCATGTCCACCAAAATCTATAAAAATCACTTGTCAGCAATAACTGTGGATGGCACGTGCTTCGGATTCCCTTAGAAAGTTACTCTTCTTCTAATTTTTTTTAGGTTCTTCAGAACTGTCATGTTTTGTGTTCTCAAAGGTACAATTTTGCTAAACCATAAGCTTTTAGTGAATTTTTACTGAGATGATTACTCTGCACGTGTTCCAAAGACATCATACCCAAATTCATATCTACATTAAACACTACTAATCCTGAGAGTTCAGTAACCATAGAACCTAGATCATGACCTCTGCAAGCACAATATCCAAGTATTCTCATCTTCACTGAAAAGCAATATCCATTGAACAAAAGATGTAAAAAAACATAGTATTCAGTTTTTGCATCTTCTATTTATTGATTTCTAGAGTTTTATGAATAAAAATGGCTTGTTTTAGGTAAATTGGTGAAAAAAGCACAGAAATTTAACTGTTTATATTTAAAATTATGAAAATTTACACCTCACTTCTGATACTGATTTTAATTAAAATTGTGAAATAACACCTGCTACAGCTTGAGTTCCATTGAAGCTAAGAGCCAATTTGTGGTTCCTTGTGATACCTCTGCTGTCAATTACTGCCCTCCTGTTGCATTTTACTTTGAAGAAAAACACTATTGTGTGGAGTAAGATCTACTTGTAATTTGAAATGTTCTTGGCACTGTGCTTACCAGTTGATATGTAGCAGCTCTGCTCATCCTCACAACAATGCTATGATGGAGAATATTATAGACAGGTAGAGTGTCACTGACCTTAATATACTTGTCCAAGGTCACTGAGCTACTTCCCATTACTAACAGCACAGTATATCTTGAATCTTTTATCAAGAGGGCCCCAAATGGGACCACACCTGCCACAGAATATGGATTCATCCCACCATGAGTACCTCCCATTTAATCTCAGCAAATTTAGTTTTTCCTAATTCACTTTAATCTGACCATCTGCCTTGGCATGGAGGAGAAAAAAACATAGTGGCAGAGCTGGTGTGGGCAACAATTTATCTCCCAAGTTTTGGCATTCAGCTAGCCTTCATTGTCATATCTTGCAAATCCAGGCAAGATCAATATCTCTTTAGTAAAATGACATCTATGGAATGGCCTTACCAGCAATGCTATTATCAATCCTGACCATGTTTAAAGTGACTTTAAATATTCAAAAAAAAATTCTGATCTTAAATGTAGCAGTGTTTATCACATAAGCAAATTATTTGTGTCATGTTATAACACATAAGATATATAAATGAGTAATTTATCCTTCATTCCTCCAAAAATGACTTTGGGGCTGGGGATGTGGCTCAAGTGGTAGCACGCTCGCCTGGCATGCGTGCTGCCCAGGTTTGATCCTCAGCACCACATACCAACAAAGATGTGTCCGCCAAGAACTAAAAAAAAAAAATAAATAAAAATATTAAAAAAATAAATGACTTTGTATTTCATTAATGAAAACAGAACAATGAGTTGTTTGTGGAACTGAGCATCAAACTCAAGGCCTCACACATGTGAGGCAAGCCACATCCCCAGCCCAGAATGCTGGTGTTTGAATGGTGCTGTTGGAGTAACAGTGTAGTGCCAGCCCAGCCTTCCACTATCCTCTGACCAAAATTCCTATTTAACTGCTACACACACTGATGTTTTATGGATTACATCCAGAAAAAAAGTTTACAGAAACCATATAACTTCCACCCTTTTAGAATTGCTGTACACTATGTTGTACTCTTTGAGATACAGAAAGAAATTTCAATTCAGACTTCACTAACATAAGAGCAAGAACCAGTTAAACAGCATCTACTGTTCTTTGTCCATTAAGAAGGACTGCTCAGCCAGGTTGGTGGCACACACCTATAATCCCAGTGACTTGTAAACATGAAGCAGGAGGATTGCAAGTTCAAATCCAGCCTTGGCAATTAGTGAGGCTCTAAGCAACTTAACAGAACCCTGTCTCAAGAAAAAAGAAAAAAAAATAGTTGTGGATGTGGCTCAGTGATTGAGCACCCTGAGCTCAATTCCTGGTACAAAAACAAATCAGAAAACATAAAAACAGAATAAGCTGCACTGTATAAAATGAATATTAATTAATTTATCTAAGAGCTAATAAAAGTACCTCTGAAAATCCATGCTAGTCTCTGGAAAGTCATAGCAAAGAAAATAACCAGTCGCTAGAGAGACTTCTATTAGTGAATGAAGTCAAGTGAATTGTCACAGAAACATAACATCTGGACAGTCACATCCCAAACTCAGCTGGTCTAAAAGTGAACTCTGTTTACTTCCTGCATTCTAGTCTACTCACTTGTGAACCTTGTTCTTTCACAAAATGCTATCATCATGGTCTACCCAGGCATTCCCAACCTTCCCCTTCAGATCTAAACATCTGCCCAAGTCAACTTGAATAACCAAAGAGGAACAGATGGCTCTGCTTCCCAATTCTTTCCCACTTCTGGGAATGCTAGTGATGAGGGCACGGAGCTCCCAGAAAAGCTTCTGCCTGAGCAGGGGGCACATAACCCAAGGCTAAGAGTGCTCTTGGGGGCTGGGGTTGTGGCTCTGTGGTAAGCAATGGCCTAGCATGTGTGACGCACCAGGTTTGATTCTCAGCACCACATAAATATAAACAAAATAAAGTTCGTCAACAACTAAAAATAATATAAATTAAAAATAAAGAGTGCTCTTGGGATTTTAAAAACCACAGCTGGAAGGAGACCCTCTTTCCTCCCTCTTGTGGAAGAGCCTGAGTATGGCCCCTGCTCTGTCGCTTAGCCCCCAAAGGCCTAAAATCATGCTGGCTTCTGTGGTATTTCATCCCTTTGAAACTTTCTTCAGAAATCTTCTTTCTTCAGTAATCCTCCTTTTAACTTATGATGGTTGATTGCAGGAAAGCATCCTGACTTGCACCGTCTAAACATTTCCAGTCTGTGTGTCCACCTCTATCCGCAGTGCCCTAGCTCAGGTCCTCATTGGCTCTCATCTGGACTAGTCCCACAGCCCCACAAAACTCCTGTCTCTAGTCCTCACAAACAGCTTCTGTGGTACAGATAACAGGAGGGACCATGTTCCCCACACACACCCAAACTCATCAATAGCTCTCCATTATTAAACAAAGATCAAAATTCCTTAACAGGACTCGCACAAATTTCTATATACAATCTTCCCTCCAGTCAAACAGCTTTTCCTCCTTGACTCACACTTTAGCTCTGAGTACCCAAAACTGCTTGGGTTTGGTCTGGAGCTCAGATACACACACCCACCACACTGAATTAATTAGTAAGTAGAAAGTTCCCATTCTTGAAAACCTGAAGAAATCAAAGAAATGTGGCTTTCTTCTAGCTTGCTTCTAGGTATCAAAGTCATCACATTGATGTCTACATTTCATTACTCAATATCCCTAAATATTGCTGTTACAAATAACTGGTGCCAATGTACATAACACACAGCAGCAGCAAATGTCTGAAAGGAAGAATCATAGCCTATAACAAAAGGTTCTGATCACCAATGAATCTCTGCAGACAGAGCACCAGCACTGACTCCCTGAGAGGCTTTCTCACCCAGACAGTGCCCCTCTTCCTCCACTGGTGCCACTACCCTCTGTAGAAATCTGTAGCCTGGCACATGACCTCTGGTTCCTTAAGAACAGGACCATGTTCCAAGCATCCCTGGATCTCCATGCCCAGTCAATTCCTCAGACTACATTAGACACCTGTAAATATTTACAGAATAATGTGTGCATTCTGAGCTAAGCAGAAAAATCAAAGACATTTTCTGATTTTATAAAAGTGCATTGGATATCAGGTTAGAAAACTTGGGCTTCTTTCATTAAATGTGATGAAAATATATGAAAACAAAAAATATTTTAATATCTCTAACCCATTTTGTAGTTAACTAAATGATCATTGTTTCTGTAGGAAAAAAAATAATGGAAGATGTTGAGAAGTAAGGTCTGTTTTTTTTTTTTTAACTTATAGAAAATTTCAGAGAAAACTGCATAAGCAGACAAAAAACTGGTAAATTGGACTTGAACAAAAAACCAATTGGCCTTATAAGAATGAAAAGACTAGAATAAGAAAAAAATTATACTTCATATATCTGATAAGTGTACATTTGTGTATATCCAGAATACAGAAGAACTATTACAACCAAACAAAGAAAGGACAGCTCAATTTTTAAAATAGGTAAAGAATCTGAATAGGCATTTGTCTAACAAAGATAAACAAAGGCTAACAAGTACATGAAGATATTGAATATCATTATTTATCAGGGAAATGCAAATAAAAAACACAATGCAATGCCACTTCATACCCATTAGAATGACTACAATGGAAAAATATCATGGCACAATGTTTGCAAAGATGTGGAGAAATGGAATCTTCAAACATTGCTAATGGGAATATAAAATGGTTGAGTCACCTTATAAAACAGTCTGGCAGAGTTTCTTATGGAACATAAATTTCAATCCTAAGTATCTACCCAAAAGAAAACAGAAGTCAACTCAAAAACACAAATATTCACAGCAGCATGATCATAAGAACCACAAAGTGAAAGTCACCCAAATATCCATCAACTGATAAATGGATAAACAAACAGCAGTGTATCTATATAACAGAACACTATTTAGCAAGAAAAGAAATGAAGTTCTGATATGTGCTACCTCAAAAACAGGCTAAAAAAAACAATACAAAGAGCCATATATTGAATGATCACATTTATATATCATGTCCAGAACAAGTAAATCCACAAAGAGAGAAAGAAGATGCATGCCTACATGGAGCAAGAGTGAGTGGAGACTGACTGCTAAAGGGCATGGGTCTTCTTTGGGTATGACAAATATGTTTCAGTATTAGATAGCTGGATAGGCACACAACTGTGTGAATATACTAAAACTCAGTAAATTACACTTTTAAGGAGTGACCTTGATGGTAATGAATTATATATCAATAAAGCTGTTAGTTTTGAAAATGGCTGCCCAAATCATATACTAACACCTGTGCACAAGGGTCTGAATCACTCTGCCTGTGACAGAATATGCTGTCAGAAAAACACACAATCTGTTCAAATGGGAAAATAATTTATGTTCCTACCAATAAATCCCTATTTCAACCAACCATAAAACCAGATCCAAAGTAGAAAGAGCAAAGAACAAAAGAGCATGCAATTCAACAATTAGCTGAAAGGTTACAAAATGAAACTAAGCAAAGACTGTCTACCAAACTTTCCAATCAAATGATCACTTACTCTTCGAGTCTAAATTAAACTTTATGCCTAATATAGAAAGAAACTGTTTCAAATACAGAAAATCCAACTCATTTAATATGTAATAAAGTCTTTTTTTTGGGGGGGTAGTTGTAGATGGACATAATTTATTTATTTGTTTGTTTGTTTATGTATTTATTTATTGTGGTGCTGATGATCAAACCCAGTGCCTCACACATGCCAGGCCTGTGCTCTACACTGACCCATAATCCAATCCCTGTAATAAATTCTTAATATTTATTTAAATGTAGCATAAAAAAATTTAACAAATGCAGCTAACAGGAGAAATAAAGAAAAAGGCCTTCATTTTTATTACAACTTCTGTTTAATCTCTCACTTTCCAGGAATATTTTTAGTAGGTTTTAGGGCACAAAATTAAAGAAATTAACTAATCAGTAAAATGAAAGGCACCATATAAACAAATTCCTGTACTTCGAAAGAAAATATTCAAAAACCTAAAACTTCACTATTTTAGAAAAAAAAAATAAGATTACATCATTAGCCACAATAAGATACCAAAAGGAAAAGTCCAGGAAAACCTCATTAATTTGGCCCAATAATGAAGACTCAGTAATTTCAAGTCTGCCTTGATTTAATTTCAGACTATGTTTTAAGAAATAATTGCTAGGGGCTGACGTTATGGCTCAGCAGTAGAGTGGTTGCCTGGCACATCAGGGCCCTGGGTTCAATCCTCAGCACCACATATAAATCAATTAAATAAAGGTATTGTATCCAACTACAACTAAAAAATAAATATTAAAAAAAGAAATAATTGCTAGGCAAAATAAAGTGCAAATAAAACTTGCTAGAGTATTATTTAATTGATTTTAAAAGTTTCACATGCAAATGACTTCTGCAAAAATAATAATTATAACAAGTTATATGTATTCTTTAGAATCCTGTATTCAAATAGAAATAAAGTATATAAAATAGAGACTAAAATACTGCTTAAATCTATTAAATCATTAATTGTTCAATCTGTTTACTTTGGCTGTGAAAAATTGGTTCAGGAATCAGAAAAGCTTCACAGGCAAGTCTCAGACAAAAACTTATTCATTCTACTCAAAGTCTGGCAATCTAATTTTCCGCTTTTATTTTTAAAAATGTGAACAATACAATTACATTTATTTTATTTTGGGGGGGCATTTACTTTATCATTATTTTCAAACAACATATTGTGAAAAATATTGCCATGTCTATACTGAGAAACATAAACAGATCTTAAACAAGATCCAGCAGCATACTTAGTTTAAATACTTACTCTGCCCATTAAAAAAAAAAAAAAAAGATTTAAAAAACAGGACTTATGTGATTCTAAAAACTAAATAGAATGCAGTCCACATCAAAATTTGAAATAAAGTACCATCTAATATTATGGCAGCAAGTGCCATACAGTTGTGCACATCTAAATTTAAAAGAAACCATGTTAGTCTTCTCTAAATTAAAATGTATACTATTCTCTTTTGCATCTTTAACTAAATAATGACAATATACATCAACCATTGGGAGGTTGAGGCTGAGGCAGGAGGATCCTACATTCAAGGCCAGTCTTAGGAACTTAGTGAGGCCCTAAGCAACTGAGCAAGATCCTGTTTAAAAATGAAAAAAATAAATAAATAAACAAAAGGGCTGGGGATGTGTTTCAGTGGTAAAGTGCCCCTAGATTCAATCCCCAGTACCAAAAAAATAAACAAAGAAGTAAATAATGATTTGGGTGTCTGTGGATGCCTACCAGGTAGGTGGATATTCAGTGCTGAATGAAAACTGGTGAATAAATGGCCAGTTGGACCATATTGTCCCAGCCTTGGGGTGTTCAGTAAACAATGTTAATTGAACTGAAAAGAAAAGCACACTCAGGAAAGGCAATCTAGATGTACTTTATATATAGAAGACAGTTCAAAGAATAAACAGTAGGTCAATGATAAAGTTGTGAATCTGCTTCAAGTGAGGCCATCTTTATATGTAAATCTTATTTGATTGAAATAAAATCTAGGGCTGGGGATGTGGCTCAAGTGGTAGCGCGCTCGCCTGGCATGCATGCGGCCCGGGTTCCATCCTCAGCACCACATACAAAGATGTTGTGTCCGCCGAAAACTAAAAAATAAATATTAAAAAATTCATTCTCTCTCTCTCTCTCTCTCTCTCTCTCTCTCTCTCTCTCTCTCTCTTAAAAAAAACAAGAAATAAAATCTAAAGCAAACATAAAATTAAAAATCATATTTACATCAGGAAGTGATAAAATCTTTGGACAGAAGAGATACACATAGTTTTAGATATGATCACACAATCATATAGTTTACATAACTCATAAAAACTATATTATCACCCAATTATGGAAATAATATTCTGTATGCTATTCAGCCATTGGTATCCATGTTTGAAAATTGTTAAGAAATTTATTTTGAAAGTTACTTTAGGCTTCCCTTCAGGTGAATAAAACACAAAAGTACTGCTCTTTGCAGAAGAAAACATTCTGTATTCAAAACAATTATAGCTGGTTGATCAAGTTTTCAAATTTTTTTAATATTTACTTTTTAGGTTTTTTTTTTTTTTCCACGATGGGACACAATATTTTTATTTTATTTTTATGTGGTGCTGAGGATTGAACCCAGTGCCTCATACAGTCCAGGCTAGTGTACTACCACTTTAGCCAAATCCTCAACCCTCAAGTTTTCAAATATTAACAATGAGTTAAAATCAAGGCAAAAGACCTAAAAAGAATTCAATATATTTAAATATTTTTTATCACATTTAATGCCTAAGAATATCTGACATTCAAGAATCACTAGTATGTTCTTAAGGAAGAGAATTCTTTATGCTAATAAGAATGTTGAATGAAAGAAATCTTTGAATAACACAAGGTTTCCTTCAATAGTTTACAGTGGAACACACCTATAATCCCAGAAACTCAGGAGACTGAGGCAGGAGGATCACAAGTTCAAGGATAGCCTCAGCAACTTAGTGAGGCTCTGTCTCAAAATAAAAAAAAAATAAAATACAATAAAAGGTGCTGGGGATCTAATTTACTAGTGAAGTACTCCTGGGTTCGATCCCCAGTACCAATAAAAAACATGTTATCTCAAAAATGTACTTTTTTTTTCCTATTGGATTAACAAAGATTAAAAAAAAAAAACAAAACTTAGTGTGAGCAAGGGTTTTGAAAATAGGATTCTCATGAACATTGAGGGGGACAGCTTTTACAGATAACAGCTTAGCTATATTTATCAATATTTAAAATGTATATAATCTTTGACCTGGCAGTTATACCTCTAAGAAGATAAGTGAATAAGTATACTATAATCAACATGCCATTATTCACAAGAAAGAAAAACAAGTAACAATCTAAATGGTTATGAATGAGTAGCTAGATAAAGTATGATGTTTCTAAATAATAGAAAACTAGGCAGGCAGGGCTGGGTTGTAGTTCAGTGGTAGAGCATTTGCCTGGCATGTGTGAAGAACAGGGTTTGATTCTCAACACTGCATATATAAAGATCTATTGACAACTAAAAAAAATAATTAAAAAAAAACAAAACTAGGCAGCCAGTAAAATGATCACCCACATTTATGCACATCAGGTTCAACTCACAAATATATATATATATATATATATATATATATATATATATATATATATCACAGTAAAAATGACCACATAGCTTCATATAGAGAGAATGCTGTGTATTTAAAGTTTTATATATACTTTCATATCCATCAATAAGTTTTCAAAAGTGAGTGAATGGTGGCCATTTCTTTGTGCAGGAGTTGAGGGCTTACTTTTGTCATTATGTTGATTTATATGGGTAAAAATTTTTCTAATTATTATAATAAAAAATCACAACAAACTTTTAAGAGAAAGAAGTGCCTCTATATCACCAAAATTACTTCAAATCTTTTCATATTCCTTTTTAAGAGGAAAGAATTCATTGAATTTTGCAAGTAAATGTAATACAGGATCTCCTTCTCAAAACCACACTTTAAAATAACAAGATAATAGAAATTAAAATATTAGAGTCAAAGATATAGTTAAAGACAAACATCATTATTCAAACAGCTCACATAACTGGCACCCAACTTAACACCGAGAGGTCCTATGAACTCAAACACTCCTAAAACAATATCCCTTTTACACATTAAGGAAGCAGACTAAAATAATAATAATAATAATAATAATAAAAGAATTTTTAAAATGTAAAATGATAAAACACTTACCACAGTAGAAATATTTAATTGTTTTCCTTCTTATATTCTTTCATAGCACCTTTATTAAGATCCTGAAAAAAAAGTTTGGAGAAGTTAAATACATTTTAAATGTATACATTTAATCTGATGTTTATTTCCTTTAGATTTCTGTTTTTCTGGAACTAGACAAAACAGTTCAAAAGTACTCATGGGAAAATAAGAAAGCAAGAATTCCCAGGAATATGAAAAGCAACAAGGGGAACCTAGTTTTAAAAGATATTACAACTTTTATAAAACCAATAATGTGATACTGGTATATGAAGAAAAAGACTAATAGAATACAAACCCAAGAGATTTGCTAATACCTCCAAAAGTGAACAATACCATAAGAGATTCAAAGAAGGGCTCTAAAAGCAACAGGTGAAAATAACAGGCACACAGAAAAAGATAAAGTTGAACCTATGCATCATTCTGAACACCAGAATAAATCCTAATTTCAACATTTAAATGTAAAAGTGATACCATAAAAGTACTAAAAGAAACCATGGGCAAATTCTAAAAATCTTGTAGGCCTTTCAGTGACTTAAACTCCAGATTCCAGGGCTGGGGCTGTAGCTCAGTGGTAGAGTGCTTGCCTAGCACTTGTGACGCATTGGGTTTGATCCTCAGCACCACAGAGAAATAAAGAAAGATTAAAAAAAAATCAAGATACCATAATGATTGATATAAACTGTAATATTTAAAGAAAAAAATGTAAGACTTTTGTATATCAAAATATGTGAAGGTAAATAAAAATAATTGAAAATCTGGGGAAAAGTATAATTGATATCACACAGGGCTAATCTCTAGGAATAGATAATGGGAAAAAAGCAATCCCCCAAAAAAATGTGAAAAAAAAAACATTAACAGATAATTCACAAGAAAAAAAATACAATTAGTTTTTAAGCATAATATGCTCAGCCTTATTAATAATGATAGCAATACTCTATATTGATAATTCTCATCTATCAAACTGTTAACAATTTCAAGGGTTGTACACAGTACATTGGAAAGGCCTCAGAAAAAATAGGAACTCTCTCATACACTGTGATCTGCCCTCTTGTATCTGTGGTATTTAGACTGGATTCAACAATCATAGGTGAAAATATTTTTTTAAAAATTGTCATACTGAACACATATCAACTTTTTTGTTGTCACTAGTCCCTAAACAATACAGTGTAATGACTATTTACATGGCATTTATATTGTATAAGGTCTTCTAAACAATCTAAAGATGATTTAAGAGTATGTGGAGAAAGTGCATAGGTTATATGCAAATACTATGCTTTTTATGTAAGAGACTT
Organism: Spermophilus citellus; assembly: GCF_964194105.1. Classification (NCBI taxonomy): domain Eukaryota; kingdom Metazoa; phylum Chordata; class Mammalia; order Rodentia; family Sciuridae; genus Spermophilus; species Spermophilus citellus. Next base: position 1,376,194 of record NW_027673039.1, on the reverse strand, counting down.
AAGCATCCTTGTATTTCAGTATCCACAAAGGGCTCCTCAAACCAATCCTCTGTGGATAATGAGGAGCAACTGTACTTGTGGGAGTTTAAAACGGTGCAACACCTAAGAAAGGAAGCATTTAACTAAATTATAAATGCACTGCCAACTGGCGCAGTGATCTCACTTCTAGGAATGTATACATATCATTTTATGCACATGTATAAAATGATATGTATACAAGCTGTTTCACTATAGTATGGTCTGTGATAAACCTAGAAACAACCCAGACACCAACCAGGGGGGCTGGCTAAGTAAACAAGGCTTAATAGACACTGTTTAAACATAGCTGTTTTCTTTTTAATAAAGTGTTTTCTATAAACAAATATTATATTTTTTCTAAATAAATACTAATAGGAAAAAAGCCATAGGATAGAAGTACTTACTAAAAGAAAAAGCCATAGGATAGAAGTACTTACATAGTATACTGCATTTTATATAAAAAGAATAGAGTACACTGGCATTTCTCCTACTATAAAAGGAAACAATTGACATCTATGGTAAATAAATTAAAGGTGGTTATCTAAGAAAGAGGGGTGAAGGGAGGGCCAAAGCAGTTGGAAATAACATTTTCCCAAGCATGCCTTTGTCATTTTAACTTTTGAACCATAAGAACATGTTATCTACATTAAAATAATTTTTAAACATTAAAAAGAATACTTACAGAAAGAAGAGAAAGAGACACCCATAGATAAGACTTAAGACTAAGGTTTAAAGAGATTTTTTGCTCTGAAATTAGATGCTGAAAAGCAATCTTGGCGTGGTCATTGCAAAAAAAAATGCTTTTTTCCCCTTCAATCAAGTTAAAGAATATGATAATCTGTTTTTAAAAAGCTATTTGAATGAGTAAGAAATTTGGAAAGGGGAGAAAAATGTACAATGAGGACACTCTAGTATAATGGTTCTCCAAGTATGGTCCCTGTACCAGCAGCATCAGCAGCATGTGATAACTTGTTAAAATTAAAATTCTCAGGCTCCCACCCAGACTACTGAATCAGAAACTTTGTACTAGTCCAGCAATCCTGGTAACACCCTCAAGTCTGAAAGTCACATATCTTGTCTGGTTCTTCCCACAGGTTCAGGTACACCACCAGTGTGCATTTCAAACAAGCTCCAGGATGTAGGACCACACTTGGATAAGCAAAGCTGAAGTCCTCCTGGGGGAAAAAGCTATGTAACTAACGTTCATATGGTTGAGTTTCCCATGAAACCTGTCCTCAGTATCAGATGGAAAAAGTCCTTATACAGGCTTCCTAGCCAAGAGATATCATGAAGCTAGTTTCCTAAATAAACTGTGTACACAGAGAATAAATGTTTTCAAATACATTCTTATAAAAACAATAACAACTATGAATCATTGAAATTCAACTTAAGGATGTCTCACTTGAAAAAAAAATTATAAGTGGACCTACAAACTTTCAGAAACAGGGCAAAGAGACAAAAATAATCCATATTCCATAAATTCTGCCTGTGTTGTCTCAACAACTTAACTCAAATGCACTAATTACCCTCCACGTGCTTTCATGGAAGAGCACCAAGAATTTTGTCTCCCTCAAACACTTTTCAAAAAACTTGTCCTCATGTTGATGAACACTGGTCTTCCATTTGTTTTACACAAGGAGAAAGATCTGTATAGGAATCTTCTGAATAAAAAATTCTAGTTTAGCAGAGCGCAGCGCACATGCCAAGAAGGCAGGGGCTTTGGAGCAGCAGCGCCACAGTAGCGACGGGATTTGGACCGAGCTGGAGCCCTCCCTGAGCCCCAGAGCTGCCCCAGACTCCCACCCCACTGCCCGAATATGTTCCTCCATCTGTCCCCAGCCCTGCCGCCCAGCCCCAGGACCCGCGCCCCGAGCCCCCGCCCCCACCTTCCTCTTCCCGGTGCAGCCTGCCACCAACCCGCTGGCCACCATGTTGGTGGAGGAGGCCCTGCTGCTCCCGGGTGCCGAGGGAGGTAATGGGGGAGGGGGAGGCAGCGATGCGTGGGGGGCAGCGACAAGGGTTGTGGTGGCCCCAAGCTTAAGAGCAGCCGCAAGAAGAACCAGCCAGGCAAGTACAGCCAGCTGGTGGTGGAGACTTATGCAGGCTGGGAGAGCAGCGGCTTGTCGCTGGCGGGAATCTATGCAGAGGCCAGGAAGGTGGCAGGGGTTTGACCAGCAGAACAGCCGCACCTACCTCAAGTACTTGGTGCACGCTGGTGCAGAATGACATGCTACAGCAGGTCAAGGGCACAGGCGCCACCGGCTCCTTCAAGCTCCATTGCTAAAAGCTGGTGGCCAGCTAATGGTGGGCCCCTTTTCCGCGCCTGCCGTGCAAAAACCCAAGAAGCCGGCAGCCACGCAGACACCTGACCCAGTGTTCCCAAGGTGCCCAAGGGCTGCAAGTGAGCGCCCCAGCCCCACACATAACAACGTGGAGGGGGACAGTCCCCGCTGGGCCACGACCTCACCTACCCTCCCCCCCACGCCGCTCTGGCCTCCCCTCCCCCATGCGCTGCAGGGAGATTTTTGAAACACCCTGGGTGATGCCCTGATTGGCTCTGGCCGTTAGCAATGGCCGTCGCCATGGTTACCGCCCCACCTGGGAGCCAATGGGCAGGGCCCTGGTTGGCCAGAAGGCTGCAGCAGCCAGGCCTGGCCCCCTCCCACTAGCCACCTCTGGGCTCCAACAATTGCTCAGGGTGCACGGCAGTGGCTTCACTCCCCTCCCCCCCCCAAACAACAAAAAAACATTGTTGACCTTTGCAAAAAAAAATAATAATAATAATAATTTTAGTTTAGACAGAAGGATTTAGAAGTGGAACGTGGTGGCACATGCCTGTAATCTCAGCAGCTCTGGAGGCTGAAACAGAGTCTCTCAAATTCAAAGCCAGCCTCAGGGATGGTGAGGCACTAAGCAACTCAGTGAGACCCTGTCTCTAAATAAAATATAAAATAGGGCTGGGGATGTGGCTCTGTGGCTGAGTGCCCCTGATTTCAATCCCTGGTACTCACCCCGCTCCAAAAAAAAAAAGAAGGATATAGAAATCTGTAACTTCTTTTTGCAAGTCACCTTTGAATAGTTTTTGGTGCTAAAAATTAACCAACGTGCTGACATTTTTATATATTTCCTATTTCATTGTCTCTGAGATGCCATCACCTTTAAGACAATTAGAACATTCTTATTCTATGTACAACTCAGAAGAAAATTTGCCATGTGGTTACAACATGCCAATTTTAAGATTCCACCAATCTCAGATGTGCATCTTAAAAATCAATGAAATGCCTTAATTATAAACCACAGAATTGTATGGTAAATTATTTGTTTTCCTTCAAATTAACTGTTTTGTATCTCAAATGTAAAACTCCATAAAGGTATGCATGTTTGGTCCATTTGACTATATTTCCTCCATGCTTAGAGACTGGAACATTTTCAATATCTTTGTAACTCATTATTTTTTTTTTTATTTTACTTAGGAATATGTGAATATGAAAAAAAAGTAATGATTTTTAACAGTATTTTTAACAGTACTGACCTCTTTTACTCTGGGACATTGTACTTGCTCAAAATAAAAAAAAAATATTTTCAATTTGGCTGACTTCTCAGGTCAAAGAGATTCAATACATTTCTACACAATTGAAAATATATTCTCTTCCGAGAAGTCTTTACTTACATGTTTGTTTCCACAGCACCTTTCAATAGTAATAAGCAACAAACACCTTACAAGATTTTTAAAAAGTCAAAATAAACATTCTTTTTAGAGTCAAAAAAGTTGAAGAAATTTTTGTTACACTGTAGCTAGCTTGAGCTAAATGCTATTTTAATTTTTCTCTATCATAACTAGCAGTGTTTCAAACACAAAGATAATTTGTAAGAAGTCATACCATGAGGACTGGTGTATGTACATCTATCTACATTTTCCAAATTTGCTAATATGAACACCAATAAGTAGAAAGGGTTATTTTAAAAGTGATTACAGCTGGGCATGGTGCTGCTTGCTTGTTAATCCCAACAATTTGGGAGGCTAAAGCAGGAGGATCCCAAGTTTGAGACTGCCATTTCAAGAAGGGGAGAAAGGGCTGGAACTCAGTGGTAGAGTGCCTCTGGGTTCAACCCCTAATAAGTAACTCACCCCCCAAACTGATGACATGAATGTATATTCTACTCAACTCAGAACTGCTATCGTACACACTGCTGTCACTTCCCAACTCTATTCTCACATCAAACTGCTAAAATAATATTAATGTTTAGATGTCAACATTTCTAATGTGAATTCCCTTTAAACACAGAAAAACACAACCTTGCCTTCCGAGATTCTAGAATAATTGGCAAAGGTGTCACTAACCAAGATCATGGCCTTTTTTATATGTCAGACATATCAGACAAAAATAATTTTCCCAGAAAGAAGTTGTTTGTCATCCCTTTCTTGTTAAAATAAAGTAGATAATGGATATGTTCTTTATAGTATTCTCAAAGAGGCAGAACAGTCCTTAAGGAAAATTTTTAGTTATCAAAGGTATTGAGGAACACCATTTTAATGTTTGGGGGCATTTAGTGTTTGGGGGCCAGGATCTAGGCTTCACACAATGCTTGGGTGGGATGGATCTGTATCATAAAGATTCAACCTGGTCACAAGAATTTTGATCTTAAAATGGTTTAATAAAACCCACTTTAAATGAAAGTTTTTATAGGAAACTCCACCCCTTGCCTCTAATTATGTAAGACAAAGTAGTAAGGGGTGCTTCAGAAGAATAAGGAAACTGTCTGAAAATTATTGCTCATTTTTTCACACTACACATTAACTCAACAAAAATTTAAAATTATAGTGAGTATACATAGACTAGTATATATGCTAACAGTATGAGACGGCACATAAATCTCACCCCAATGAATCCAAAAATTTCAGTCTTTTTAATATTTTACTTGTTATTACTGGCAACTGAAGGGATTCATGGAAGGGTCATAGTACAACCTGTGGGTAGACTGACACAGCCTGTAATTGACCTTGGCGTGTCATCCCTAGTTCAATCTAGCCTCTCCTTTTGATTAGCTTAAATAAGGTTGTCCCAACACTAAGTTTGCATCTTCAGCCCTACACTAGTTTCCGTCTTCATCTCCCTCTTGGATTTTCTTGTTTGAACTAGTTCCTAGTACTTTTTCTTTCTTTCTTTTTTTAACCAACTCAAACTTCTTCACTAGCAGCAGGTGCAAGCACTCGAACGCATGCTGTCTTTCACCACAGCTGAAGTTTCTGGTTATAAGTGAGACTGCAATGCATGTCATATATTGTCCTCCTTTTTTTTTTCTCTTCTACATGTAAGTGAAAGTATCACACCCTCTTTCACTTATGTGTGTAGGCAGGTTCTGTTGTGTACAAACCTCACTGCTCAGTAGCAAAGTGGGCTTGATAAACGTTCAATACCAAGGAGAGGAGCCTTGGTTCTGTGGTTGACAACCAACTGTTCAAGACTGGAATCCTTCCCGTGCTTCAAGGGTATTCAAACTTTCCTTTGCCTGAGGCAAGGCTTGGGCTCCAGTATTTCAATTCCTTGGGTGAGTGACCCCACCCCTGAAGTACGAAAGTCACTCTAAGCCCACCTCTGCTCTCTCACACAGGGCCAAATGATAGTTTAGGGGTGGAAGTGAAAGGAAAGTGACCACAACACTCGGAGTGACCAAGAGATCTTTATTGCAGCAGTGCAAAGAGGAGGAGAGAGAGAAGAAAGAGAGAGCAAGGGAGAGTGAAGCAAGAGATTGAGACAGAGAGAACAAGAGATGGGGGCCCCGGCAGGAGAGTTTTTAAAGCCAAATTCTAATGGGGTCTCTGGGTCTCCAAGCTGCCTTGTTGGCGGACAGTGATTGGATTACACAGTAGTTGCTACAGGTATCCTTCTCTGCCTTCAGGCAGATGGGGCAGGGGTCAGATGTGGGTTTCTGTTGCACCAGATGGGTGGGGGTCGAGTGTTCAGACTTGATGTAAACAGGTAATAAAGGACCAGACGGGGGGCGGGGGTTGAGTGCATGTGTTATCTTGCAGCTAACATCTGTTCAGCCTGCCTTACAGACAACTTTGTTCGGACTGTCCTGAACCTAACATTCCTCCCATTCATTTTTCTATGTGACATGGGGAAATCATAAAATCCTCTGGCTACATGCTGCTTAATGGTGGGCAGTGTGGGACCTAAGAGGGAAAGTGGAGGTATGTTCTGGGACAGGTCTGGGAATACCAGGCAGCCAGAAATAACACCAAGTGGCTATAAACAGTTATTTTGGCAGGGGTAAAGTCCATAAAAGTTCCTTGAAACCACAAGTCATCAATGGCATCAAATCAGTCCTGGGCAGAGAAGATCCTTGGTATCAGCCATTGGTCCTGTCTTAGGGACTCTAGGAAGTATCAGCAGTAGCTTGGTTGAATCCAGTAATGTTGAGGGTGACAGCCCATTTTCAGCCAGTGGAAGGGCAATCGCCTTGACCCATAAACTGAGAGTGGGTGGTGTAATCCTGGTGCCATGTCGCTTGGACGTTAAAGCATTATATGTGGTTGGGATAGAAACTTGAAATAAATTTAATGATTAGTAAAAGAAGAACAAGATTGGTAAGAAATTTTGAGTTTGGTGGGCATTGTGGAAGTCCAGGACTGGATATTTGGAAGAGGTGCCTTTTTTTCAGGTGGGAGACATAGTACCAGGGAGAATCTCTAAAAGCTTGGTCACCATTGGGGTAGTAAATATGACTGTATGGGGTCCCATCCAGTGAGTTTGCAATGACTGAGAATGCAGTTTCTGAAGTAAGACTGAGTCACCCAGTTGAAGAGGGTCCAATTCAGTTTGTGGTTGTGCTGGGGTTGAGGCAATGAATGTTACAGGAAGGCACTGGTCTGCTTGTTTCCTGAAAAGTGGGGGCTGGACCTATGTCTGACTGGGTGGAGGTGGGAAGTCTGAACCTGGGAATGATCTGCTTTATGAGGATGGAGATGACGGTGTCAGCAGTTTCCCTGGATGTAGGGAAATCTTCTATCCAACCTGAAAAGGTATCAACCAAAATAAGTAGGAAGTGAAGATTTATGTGCCTAGGCATGTGAGTGAAATTGATCTGCCAGTCTTTGTCTAGATGGTAGCTCCTCATCTGCTGTGTGGGGAGTTTAGGATTGATACATCCTTGTGGAAATACTGTAGAGCAGACAGAACAAGCAGAGTGGACCTGCCAGAGAGCAGATCTCATTTCTAGGAAGTGAAAGAGAGGTTGTAAAATCTGGAAAAGAGGTTATGAAGGGTGTTAGGTGGGGGCAGAGTCTCTGGAGCTAGTGTTATACTTGAATTCAGAACCCCCCAAAGACCACCAGAGACCCAATATCGATGTAAACAGCAAAGAGGTGTTTATTTTGAGCTAGCTCAGTTCTCCGAGCACACATAGCAAGTGGTGACACTGAGAGGCCCCAAGCCCAGGGTTTGCAGCAGTTTTATACATTCTTTGGAGAAGGCAGGGACCCCCACATACATCATAGCATCTCTTAGCAAATTATCACACGCCACAGGAAAATCAAATAACAACTCTAAAATATGATTAGCACATTCACTGGCAGGAACAAGTTGGGGAGAAGTGATTGGTTACAAATATTCATTTGAACTCATTGGTTTAAGCCAAGAGGGGTGTTCATGCTGAATTACATGGTTTCCCAACACCATAAACTACTGAGAGGGTCTTCTGGCATCCCAGGTATTTCCCTGTCTCATGCTGATTGGTGGCTGCTAGGGGGTTTCTATGGGTCTCCAACTAGCCTGACTGAGTCAGGGACACCTGGTGCAACAGATCTTTCCTGTTATTTGTAGATAAAGCATTTAGCAGGGTGGGAATGTGCCTAGGAGTGCTCTGTGGGTCTTCCCAAGGACAAAGGTCATGTACCTTCCCTGGACAGGCTTTGCTCTGAGGTAGAAGCTGGTTTTTCACTAGAAGAGTTGGTCATGAGTCTAGGTCTCTGTCTTGGGCATCAGGGGCCGGTAGTCTTAAAGAAGTAGTTGATTGACAGGCTGGTTGGCGAATTTGTGTATCTGATCTTGCAGGAACTTCTGTAGGCAATTTAACATACAGAGTTCTATTAGTAGAAACATAAAGAGGACTAATAGGGGTCCTGTGAGGGGGAGGAGCCAAGGCCACACTTGACTGAACATTCCCCGTGGAGCCTGTTGGCCTAGTTGCTGTCTCCTTTTTTCTAGCTGTTCCTGTCCTTCATTACTCCCAGGAATGACTGTGTTTTAGCTTAACTGTTTTTGGTAGGTGTTTAAGATCAAGTTGGTCAAAACTGACTTTGTTTCTATCATTAAGAGTCAGCTGAGTTCCATGGGGGTCACTCGTGGGAGAACTTGAAAGCAGCTTCATAGTTCTGCTTGTACTATCTGTGCTATGATGGGTCCAAATCTTGCTTGACCATTTGGCTTTCCTTGGAAGCATTAGGGACATCTCCTGTCTTAAATGACCCTCCTATTCACAGCAACTTCACTGATTGGCTTTCCATTCTCCAGTGGTCTCATTAATCTCCCTGATCAGGAGGTTATGTGGCCCAGAGTTGCAAAGCTTTTTAGAGAAGTTCCCTATTCCCTAGATTCAGACTGACTCAGAGGGCAGGAGTCAAATATTGGTTTTCTTGGCCATTTTAATTTAACTTTAAGTCTTGATCTTAAAGATCCAGCAAAGTCAGTTTCACCTTAAATTAAGAGAACTGGCTTTTAGCTGAAGTCAGGGCTACTTTGGAGTCATTCTGATATGTAGTAAGATGGTAGGCAGAACCTTATCTCAGGAAAGGCAAGGTTCTTTATAAATCTTAGGTAAAGTGTTCTAGTATTGAAGTTGATCTTTGTTTCTTAAATATAATTTTATAAAGTTTACATATATTGTTGCTTGATGTTACATGAATACTAGCTAACAAAATATGATGTTACATTTAAATTCTACCCAGTGTATAGGACTTCATATTTATCTTATTGATAACAGGTCCAGTTATAGAAAAATAAATGATATAAATAAATCTCCAATATGTTATTCTTATAAGTCTAAAATTACCATGCAACTTTAGTTTGGAGAGCACCAGCTTGATATAATGTTTGCTTTTTTTGTTGCTGTTGTTGTTTTTTGAGCTTCTATCTTAAAGACTTATATACCTAGAAAACATGAACACATTTAATGTACAAAAAAGAGTAATACTACCACAATTAATATTGATGGTTTTATATTAATCAAGTTTAGCTCTTAAAGAAATAACATACTAAAATATTGCAAAATAACAGTTGTTGTTTAACCACAGTTGTATAATGCTTAATTCCTTCAAGTTACTTGCTCAAAAAACTTAAATATATAATCAACTTACACAGACCTTTTTTTATCATTTACTGAATCCTATATAGCCAACATAAACAGACCTTCTTTATCACTTGCTTAAACCCTCTTATTTAATCACATACACTCTCTTATCCCAAAACACATTTTTCTTCTATTAAATCCATACTTAGAACCTTCTAATTTCTCTTTCCCATCTGTTAACTCCTTCTTGATTCACACTTTAAAACAATCCTTGTAAATTTCTGAACTTAGGCAAATTATTCCATTTTAATAAGTGAAATTTTGTTATTTGAAGTCCACAATTAACCCCATCTGTTTACCAGTTCATGAAAACATAAACCATGTTTAAGTGTATAGAAGTATACTGTTGTATGATGGACAAGGCAAGGCACCTAAGATAGCACTGAAGATGGGGAAACAGTTTTATTTGGTTGCAGCCAGACTCAGAGGGCACCTAACAGGAAGACCTTCCAGGAACTGGACAAAGGCATGGGAAAAGCCTGTCCCAAGGAACTCACACACCCTGCTGCATCCAATTTCAGATCAAGTCCCAGACACACCCTCAGTAGCCCCACCAGGACCCGAGGGAACCAGCTGTGAGCAGGACCAGAGGCCAGGAAGGGCGCAGGCCTTCACGGGTATTGGAAGCTCATCCCCCTACATCCCAGCAGTGTGACTTTGGGCAGGGCGCTGCAGCTCTCTGTGCAGCCTGAGCATGGAAATGCACAAGTTAAGTGCCTGGTACACAGCAAAGTGGTGCTGCCTTGGCCAGAAGTGCCAACACTGCCACCCTGGGAAACTGAGTAAGGCCCAAGGTTCGCACCCGAGTGCGCGGACTGACTGGCCAGGGGGACTGGCCCAAGGCACCTGGTGCCTCGCCCTGCGTGGGGTCCACAAATGGCAGGGACTGGGCAGCGCTGCTGCAGCCTCGGGGCACGTTGGTCTGCCTTGAAGGTGCGGGCCATCCACCCGACCCACTCCCTTTGTGGCCTTGGTCTCTGCTGCTCTCAACCTCCACAGCTCCCACCAGACACCCGCCTGCTGGTGCCAACCGCCACTCACATATCGGCCCGCCACCACCAGTACTCGGGAGACTTCGAGACTTCCCTCCTATCTGCACACAGCGGATTGGTCTGGGTCACTGAGCCCGAGCCCAGGGTCAGGACTAGGTGTTATCAGGACCTGTTATCCATATCCCTTTCCTGGAATCCTCTCCACCAACCCTCTTGACCTGGAAGGATTAAAACCCAGGTGCTGTCATGTTTTAATTTGGGGCCCCCCAAAGATCCCCAAAGACCCAGATCAATGTGAGCAGCAAAGAGGCATTTATTGCGATCTAGCTCGGTCCTCCATGCATGGCAACTGGGGGCGCTGAGAGGCCTTAGCCCAGGGCCTGCAGAAGTTTATACACTCTTTGAGGAAGGCAGGCACCCCACATCCATCACAGCATCTCTTAGCAAATCATCACACATCTTGGAAAATCCAAGAACAACTCTAAAACACGATTAGTGGATTAAGTGGCAGGAGAGACTATGGAAAGGATTCTTGGTTAGTTCAAGGGTTTGATGCAATTAAAAATGATTGGTTTAAACCATGAGGGTGTGGCAAGGGGGGGGCATGTGCCCAGCTGCAGGGCTTCTAGTTTAGATATTGGCCACCACACCTAGGTGGGAGCATCTGGAATTTCAGATATTTCAATATCTTGGTCTATCTTCAGTGATCACCATCTGCAGCTTTTTTAGAACTGTTTCCACAGAGCTTTTCTGTGGTATTTTCCTGACTTAGGACTATAGTAGATCAAAGAATAAGTTTCATAGCAAAATGAGGTCACAAGTAGATTCAGGTTGCTTAGGTCTTTCAGTGGAAATTAATACAAATCTGGAAATCTCTATGAAGATTAAAACAAAAACTAGAAATGAATACTGGGCCTATCCTGTGTCTGAGGGCTTAGGAGATCCTAGTTTTGAGCCCTGCTCTCTCCTTCACTATTTATTAAGGATCACTTTACAAAAGCACTCTTTCTTGAGGCTGTGACTCTCATCATCTTAACACAGTGACCCCAGGTGCTTTCTGTGACCCTGGCAGAAAAAAAGCCGGAATGCTGAGGGAGTATCCCGAGACTGAGGGGAAGGGGCCCAAGTGCATTCCATTAATTGTTTTCCTTGATGATTTAATGGTTATTCTTTTTCTTTGTTTTTTTGCAGTGTTAAATTATAGAAAAAAATACTGAAAATTGAAAAGCAAATGTGTTCATGAAGCCAGAATTAGACAGGCAGTCAGTACAGACAGATAACGTGAGTCACGCAAGATCAAGAAGACCAATTTTGAGTGATTCCAACCATTTGGAGACTGTCCCATAAGGGAAGAATTTTAACTCTCTCAGAGTGCTTCTCTGACCCTTGTCAAGAACCTCACCCCTCCACCTGTAACCAAGGTAATCTGTCCCAAGAATTGCCCCTCTTTGCAGGAAGCTTTAAGGTGGTTCATTTGTCTTTGGCTCTCCGAACTGCCCTTCCCCCTTCAGCCCACCTGTGTTCCACTTTTGGGCCACCCCACCAAGAATTTCTTGGCCTAGTTCTGGGCCTAGTCAAGGATTCAGGAGGAGAAAAAAAAGAAGAAAAGGCATGAGAACAAAGGAAGCCTAGAACACAAAAGAGGACAGAAATCCTCTCTTCTTCGGACACCAGTGTTATCATTGTTTACCAGTGACGAGTCCTTGCTTCTCCAATGTTGAAGTATAACACCAGAGAAGCACGCCGTGGCAAGGTCAGAGTGGAAAGTAGAAGTTTATTAAAGGACAGCAGAAAAGACTTATCCGGGAGGAAGAAAGGGACCCAAGAGATGGTATCCATGGAAGGGCGATGTCTTCCTCTTTTTATTGCTAAAGTTTTTTTTTTTTTTTAGCTTTCCTGCATTTCTGTCACTGTTCCTGTTCTTTGTTCTGTCATCTTTCAGTGATGGAATGTAGGTGGGAAGGCCTGAAGAGTGGGGCACACGTGGGCCAAAGGTAGCTTTGTGAATCCTGCAAGAAGAGCTGACCAGATTCCCTCTAAGAGTGGAGGAATGTAAGAAAAAAGTTCTCACATCTGTTGAGAATTATCCTCTGAACTATTTAACCAAGTATTAGCTTATCCTGTCCTTGGATAAGTTGTATCCAGCAAAGAGATGAGAAAATTGGGAAGCTATTCTTTAAATTACATCAGGAGGGGGCTTGTTTCTGCTGCAAAGCTCAGAGGGTTCTGTCTGAGAAATCACATCACCATCAGCACACTCAAAGACAGAATTGAGTGCTTTCACAGGGATAATAGATGATATATAGATATACAGATATATAGATATAGATAGATATACGATATATAGATGTATGGATCTATAGGTAGATAGGTAGGTAGATATATATATATATATATATATATATATATATATATATATATATATATATATATAGAGAGAGAGAGAGAGAGAGAGAGAGAGATTGATATATAGATATAGATATAGATATAGATATAGAAAAAACAAGAGGTATTGTTATGCTCAAATTCGGGACCCCCAAAAGACCACTGGAGACCCAAGATCAATGTAAGCAGAAAAGAGTTTATTGTGAGCTAGCTTGGTTCTCTGCGTGCACACACAGCAACTGGTGATGCTGAGAGGCCCCGAGCCCAGTTTTGCAGCAGTTTTATACATTCTTTGGAGAAGGAAGGGACCCCCCCATACATCACAGCAACTCTTAGCAAATCATCACACACAGCGAGAAAATCAAATAACAACTGTAAAACATGATTAGCACATTCACTGGCGGGAGCAAGTTGGGTAAGGGTGATTGTTCAGTACAAAAGGGGTATTCATTTGAACTGATTGGTTTAAGCCAAGAGGGCTGTACGTGCTGAACTACATGGTTTCCCCACATGTTATCAACCACCATAAACTACTGGGAGGGTCATCTGGCATCCCAGGTATTTTCCTGTATCATGCTGATTGGTGGCTGCTAGGGGGTTGCTATGGATCCACACCTAGCCTGACTGAGTCAGGGACAACTGGCTCAGCAGATCTATCCTGTTATTTCTAGATAAACAACTTAGCAGGGTGGGAATGTGCCTAGGAGTGCTCTTTGGGTTTTTCCAAGGACAAAGGTGATGTCCCTCAGGCTTTGCTCTGAGGTAGAGGCTGGTTTTTCAATATTTTAAAATAAAGTGCATGCATGGCAGGCTGTCTGACCTGAGCCAGGGCTATAGCAAGCATAATTATGGAAGAAGAAATGGTTTGTGTCACCATCACACAGAAGTTTCTAATGGTTCTTCTGCAGGGACATCACCTCTTATTTTTCCAGAGACCCTGTGTGAAGACTTCCAGAGCTGTTGAGAACCTCCAAGGACATGCTGCCTGTCCCAGCCCCCACTTTGAGTGCAGATTTTCTTCTTTCTTGGCAGGATGGTCCAGAAAGAATTTAGACAGAAAAGGCTGGCCAGCCAGCTTCCACTGACAGATCAGAGTCGTTGCAAGGCCACCAGGCCTTGGACAGAAAAGTTGGGGTCCAGGCTTCGAATGCTGCTAATGGACCCACCTTCTTTCCTGTTCCTCTTGTGACCACCAAAAGATAGGAGCAGGTTCTATGTCCCTTTCCATGACACAGGTAGGCCCTCTTCCAGTCCCACCCAGGCTGCATGGGAGGTGTCATTAACACTAGAGGGAGTTGGAAGTCTTCCATTAATGCCTTCTGTGACCCCAATACTAACCTATTTGTGCCTCAATTTTCACATGGGTCAAAGGAGCTGGATAAGATGATCTTCAAGGCCCTATCAACTCTGCACATAATAGTGTTTGTTCCTAAGATTCCCTGGATTTTTTTTCTGACATAGATTTTTTTCAAGAAGCAACTTTCCCTTCTTCTCCCAGGGAAATCTTAGCCACATGTTTCTGAACTGTTCCACACTGCCTTCTCAGGACTAATTTCACTGAATCTTTGCTTTTTTTCTCAAGGCCCTGGTGGCTAGAATTGGTAAGGTCTTGCCCTGGGACACACTGATCTTTATTCCCATGGAACTTCTTCTGTGGAGGGGGAAAGACAAAGGTGCCCCCTCTCTTTGAGCATTGGCTCACTCCTGGGCCCCAGGCTGGGCTCTTTCATTTGGGTTTGTTAATTCATTAAATTTTCAAAGCATCTCAGAGCCACAGAGGAGTCAGTTCAGATGAGGAAACTGAGGCTCAGAAACCATGGCTTGTGCAATCTCCCAGATTAAGAAAAGGTTAAGCTGGGAATCCAACTGCATCTGTTTGGCCCTAAAGCCAGATTCTATCCTCTGCATCATGTAACATCCTGTCTTCTTCTTGGAGAAAATTCCTGGGTCAAGGACAGGGTGGTCAAATAGCAGAGAAGGGAGAGCACAGAATGTTGCTCTGAAGACATAAATACATCTCAGGTAAACAGGGAAGGGAAAAGGAGACACTCAAGTCTCAGAAACTGGCAATAATTCACTTGAAGCCAAGGTTCCTGGCATGTGACATCACACCCAGTCTGCTCCCCACCCAGCTTTGTCAATCAGACTCTTTAGAGAGGACTTTGTACCAAATCCTAGAAGAGCCCAAATGGCAGAGTGCAATGTGCCATCATTTCCATCACAGAGGAGCTGTGGGAGTTTGGATAAGTTCCTCCCATGCTCAGAAACCTTGCTTTATTTTCATGAGTAATGAGTGTGAGACTCTGCACCTATCTCAACAGATTATGGTGGGCAGCAAAACTGAACAGACTTCTCTGACTCAGATGTAAAAACATATTATCGTCTTTCAATCACAGCACCCACACATCTCAAGCATCACCTGTGGCAATACCTGGCAGACATTTTTGAATCTCTAGCTGTCACCAACTTTGAACAGTCCTTTAAAGCTTCATGAGTATTTCCATACTTTCAAGCCTGTGATTCAGCCAACAGACCTCTAAGTAGGAAGGGCTGCTCCTGTCTTTGGCTGTAGTTCATAGATTTAGAAACTAAGGCCCACCATTGATGGTTCCCAGCTTGTTGAAGGGTTGGAATGGAGTTGGAGCCCTCTGTCAACATTTCTCCATCTTCTTGTCATTTGGAGAGAGCAGGCTAGTAAGGACATCTCTGCAGCCATCTGTGGTCCAGATGTGCCCAAAACCCTCCTCGGCCCCGTGTCCCTGCACACTGGCCACGTACCTGAGTTTGAAGCAAGCCTCAGGACTGAGCATGGAGGTTAGCCCACAGGTCAGCCCTCCTGAGGCCACCACACCCTGAGGGCTGCTGGTCTTCTTTCCTGTTTTGTTTTTTTTTTTTTTTTTTTTTTTGTGTGTGTGTGTATGTGTGTGTGTACTGGGGACGGAACCCAGGGATGCTTCACCTCTAAGCCCCATCCCCAGCCCTATTTTGTATTTTATTTAGAGACTGGATTTCGCTGAGTTGCTCAGGACCTCATTAAGTTTCTGAGGCTGGCCTCCAACTTTTGAACCTCTTGCCTCAGCCTCCCATGCTGCTGGGAAGACAGAATGCACCACCATGCCCAGCTCTGAGGATTCATGGACACCTGTAAATGTACCATGACGCCACCTTGAGTGGGACTCACCCACAGAGCACTAGCCTTTATAGGCAGCTTCCTCCACAGCACACCCCCAGGTCCCCTTCTTTCCCACCAGCTGGGCACAGTCCCTGGGGACATGACTGCTGGGAAACTGCCTGCAGAACTGGATGATTTGGAATTTGTTCTTCATGGTCATAGGATGCTGGCTTATTTCTCTGTCTTCAATGCCATTTTGAAACCAAGGTGGTTCAGAGTTCTTTACAAACAGCCAGTCATGAACTCAATTTCATTAAGGCCAATTAATCCTAAATTCTTTATAAATTTGCCCAGAGGAAGTTACTAGACTTTCCACTTTAATTGGATTTGGGGATTTAAAGATGCTTTCAGGAGTGAAATGGAAATTTCTCTTTTCTCAGAGGGGACCTACCTTGCCAGCGATTGCCATTAACCCCGTGTGTTCCTCAGTGGGTCATACACCAACTTCAGAGCAGACTGTCATGCCTCCAGCTGAGCTCCCTGTCACCCCCAGTACTGAACAGATCTGCTAATGCCACACTGAATCAGAGGTGGAGGAAGTCTGACGCGGTGGCAGAATCTCATTTCAGCAGGGCACAATGGTACTCATCTGTCATCCAGGTGGCTCAGGAGGCTGAGGCAGGAGGATGGCAAAAAGTTTGAGGCCAGCATCCACACCTTAGTAAGACAGTGACTCATAATAAAAACACCAAGAGAGCAAGGGATACAGCACAATGGTAGAGCATCCCTGGGTTTGCTCCACCACAATCAATGAGAAAACCTGCCGCTGAATTTGGTTTACTAACACCAGATTTTTGTGAGAAATTTTGTGTCTATGTTCATGGGGATATTTACTTGGGTTTTTGTTTTGTTCTGTTTTTTCTTGTAGAATCTTTACCTGATGCTGTTACCAGGATGACGCTGGCTTCATGGGAACATATTAGAAAACATTTCTTCCTATTTATTTATTTGGTAAAAGTTTGAGATGCATTTGGTTTCATTCTTTGTTTTGACACTGGAGTTTGAATCCAGGGGTGCTTATACTCAAAGCCCCATCCCCAGCCTCTTTTTATATTTTATTGAGAGACAGGGCCTCACTGAGTTGCTTAGGCCCTCACTTTTTCTGAGGATGGACTCTAATTTGTAATCCTCTTGCCTCAGCCTCCCCAGCTGCTGGGATTACAGGAGTGCACCACCTTTCCTGGATGGTGTTCATTCTTTAAATATATCATAGAATTCACAATTGAGTCAAGCCATTGGGTTCTGGGCTTTGCTTTTCTTTCTTGGAAATCCCTTGCAGATAACCATAATTTTTTTTTTTTGGTACTGGAGCTTGAAAACATGGGTGCTTAACTACTGATCCACATCTTCAGCCATTTTATTGTTTTATTTTGAGATTAGATCTCACTAAATTACTGAGGCTGGCCTCAACTGGAGATCCTCCTGCCTCAGCCTCCTGAGCCCTGTGATTACAAGCATGCACCAATGTGCCCAACTGAGAAAAATAAATAACATCTATTTTGCTTTATCCACCATTGTTTTGAGTCTCTCCATTAATGCAGTTATACTAACATTCTAACTAATACAACAGTAGATCATCACTTGCACAGCTGTGAGTGTTCAGCTGAGGTCGGAGGACATGATGACACAAGGGCTCCTGGGGAATCATGAGTGACTTTCTCCTCCTGAGCAGCAGTGCAGAAGGAATGGCAGGCTTGACCCTGGGCTTGGAGGTTCAAAGCTCAGATGGGACAGAGGTCAAGGCAGGCAGGGAGCAGAAGAGTTAAAAAACAAGTGACTGAGGGCCTCAGTCTTGGGCTGGAGAGAAGAGAGGTGGAAGGACTTAAGGTGAAAGTTGATGGGAGTGAGAAACTGAGAGGTGGCAGAGATGGATTGTCCAGTGCATTGTTCTGGAAAGTAGTTCTCCGAATTATCATTGGTGTATGTTTCATTGCATTGATCTGGCACTTTAGTACCTATTAGTGGATAAAAATATAATTGAAGTCAGGCACAGTGGCATATGCCTGTCATCCTGGTGACTTGGGAGGCTGAGGCAGGAGGATTTCAAGCTGGAGACCAGCCTCAGCAACTTACTGAGTCCCTAATCAACTCAGTGAGACCTTGTCTATAAATAAAATATAAAAAGAGGTGGGTATGGGGCTCAGTGGTAAAGTGCCTCTGGGTTCAATCCATAGTATAAAAATAAAGACCATGGATTCAACAGTGTGTGTGAGTGTGCAGGTGGGTGTTTTCTAGGACCTTCTTTGAATTCATAAGAAGTCTTATCTAGAAGCTGGTTTGTAGACTGTGTACCACATTTCAAAATTAAAATTAAAATGGTAAATATGTGTTCTCCACCTTCATAATGTAAAGCAGTAGAGGGAAAGAGGCAAACATCAACTAAATAATGATGTCAATGATCCGAATAAAATAATTACATTTCAAAGTCAGACTAGAGAGGACAAAGAAATCACATGGGCACCAGCAATCCCCCAGCTGGACTGGATCTCAGGCGTGTTTTCAACCTCCTGTGAGCTCATTTATCTCTGGAAGTTCTGTTTTTCTCTGGATGCCTTCTTTTCATCTGCAAAATGGTGCAATGCCATTTGCTTCTAATAAATTTCACTCATTTATTAAGATTCTGAGGAGGTGCCAGGCATGGTGATGCACACCTCTAATACCAGTGGCTTTGGAGGCTGAGGCAGGAGGATGGTAAGTTGGAGGCTAGCCTCAGAAAATTAGCAGGGCCCTAAGATACTTAGTGAGACCCTGTCTCTAAATAAAATACAAAAATGGGCTGGGGCTGTGCCTCAGTGATTTAGAGCCCCTGGTTTCAATCCCCTGTGCCAAACAGATACCCAGAAAAATGCTCCTGGGGGCCCCCCACCCCCCCACGCTCTCTCAGCTCCTCAGCCAGGAAGCAAAACTCCAGGGCTCCGTCCTTCTGCGCTCACACCCGCAGAGCAAGCCAGAAACACTGTTGCCAGGGAAGCCAACCCAGTGACACAGCAGGAAGTGTGTGGGCGGAGCTCTACAGGCAGCTGTGTTGAGCGCCCGCCTGAGCCAATGGAGAGTGGCGGTGTTCCAATATCCTCCAATGGGGCGCCGACAGAGGTGGGCTCTTGCCAGCTGCCCTACCAACAGCCACTTGGTAACCCCTGGGCAGGTGAAGGGTAGTGGCTCATGGTTCCGGATGGGTTGGGCTCCCAGCTGGCACCTTGAAGATCCAGGAGGTGGAGAGCACCATGTAGATGCCGCGCATTGTGCCACACAGCCATGGGCAGGGGCTGGGGCTCGTGGAGAGTGCCCTGGCCAAGCAGGTGGCCGTGGGGCTCCTGGGCCAGAAGAACGCATGAGAGGGGCAGCAGGCTGGGCCAGGGGGGCAGGGGGGGCGGGGGGACCATCCAGGAGTTCGCCCAGACTCAGTGTCACTTTGGTGCCCGGACTTTACCAAGGGGCACTGCCCGCGGAGCCACTCTGCGGCCCTTTTTTGTGTTTATTCCAAGACAGAGTCTGGCTGAGCTGCTGAGGCTGGCCTCCACCTTGCAGTCCTCCTGCCTCAGCCTCCAGGTGCCCTGGGATGATAGGCCTATGCCACCATGTCCTGACCAAGCATTCGTTTTCCAGTCAGGTCTACTTTTGTTAAGTGGCAACTGTACCAAGTCCCAGCACTTACTGTATATTATTATTATTATTATTATTATTATTATTATTATTTTGCAGAAAATAATGGCCCATCCATTGGCCACCAAGTTTAGTAATGACAGCTTAGGATTTGCACTCCACCGCCTCTAAGCTGCTGGACCCTAGAGTCATGGCCAGTGGTCTCCCTGGAGGCTGAGCAGCTACAGAAACCTGCAATTTATATGAGCTGTTGACTGTGGCCTTGGAGCCTCCTATTAAGAGAAAGGGCCAAAGAAAAGCCTCTGGTTTCTTGTCTATGTCTCTTTATTTGTGGTGGAGGATGTCAGGAATTGAACTTGGGGAGTCCTCAACCCCGGAGCCCCTCCCCAGCCCTATTTTGCATTTTATTTAGAGACAGGGTCTCTCTGAGTTGCTCAGGGCTTCACTTTGGCTGAGGCTGGTTTTGAACTGACATCCTCCTGCCTCAGCCTCCCATACCTGGGATCACAGGTGTGGGCCACTGTGCCTAGCAGACTTTTCTCTCACACCTCCACTGTCAGGGCATCCACAGCAGTGCCTGGAGGGTGCTGGTGCCCAGGGTTAGTTGGATGAGTCTGTGAATCATTTGGACCAGGGACTTCATTTTTTTTCCTCACTGAAACACAGTAATAGTGACCATTTCTTCCCTCTGTGCTGCAGGCATGTGGCGACATAGTAGAGTTCATCAAAAGCAAGAAGATGGCAGGAAGAGCCATGCTGTGTGCGGGACCTCTGGGAACTGGAAAGGTCCTTGTGTTCTCCTTGATTTCTGCTGCCCAAGAGGACGAAACTCACGTCGTAGCCAAATGGAATACATCTTAACTAGTCTTTGTTTAGTGACATGGGTCACATGTGTGTTTAAGAAAGGAATCTAATCTCAAACTCATACTTCTAGAATAAAAATCATCCTGGCCAGAGGGGGGAGGAGAGTCCTCTGAGGGGTCTGGTTGCTGGGATGGTCCTTGAACTCTTTCAAGTCTCCTTTGCTTGGGAAATGCATCTCTTTTTTTTTCTTCTTTTTTTTTAAACCAGTGATTGAACTTGGGGGCACTTAACCACTGAGTCACATATCTTTTTTGTATTTTATTTAGAGCCCAGGTCTTGCTAAAGTTGCTAAGGGCTTTCCTAAGTTGCTGAGGCTGGCCTCCAACTCATGATCCTCCTGCCTCAGCCTCCTGAGTGGTAGGATTATAGGTGTACACCACGTCACCCAGCTAAGAATCCCTTTCTGTTGGTCCAAGGCCTCCTAAAAATTTGTGATGGGCTGTGGCTGTGGCTCAGTGGTAGAGCACTCACCTCGCACATGCAGGACCCTGGATTTGATCCTCAGCACCACATAAAAATAAATAAGTGAAATAAAGATATTGTGCCCAACTACAACTAAAATATAAATATTTAAAAAATTAAAACAAAGATATTATGTCCATGAACAATTTAAAAAAAAATATTAAAACAATCTTCTGTGGCACATTATTGGAGGAGCAAAAATGAGTCAGCCAGTATTTTTTCGAAGGTGAACTTTGCCCACCACTATTTTGGCTATGCACATGATTGACAAATAACAAAAACACACTTTTGATCTTTAAGGGGCTTCTAGTGTTTTCCGGGCAGAGAAACAGAAAGTCTCCTGATGGCACAAAATGGCTCAGTTGAGTGCTGAGCTTCAAACTGCTGACTGATTTTAAATGCTGGAATTGGGCAGAGGGTTTGATAATTCTTCTTCAGAGTCAGGCTTTCCAGGGGACAGAAGAGGACACACGGTGGAGCTTATTGGGATCTGCAAGGGAATCGGCCAGATCCTCAGGCTTCCCAGAGCTCCTGGTCTGGGCATGGCTTGTTCTCTGGAAGGGCCTCTTGGCACAGGAGAGTAGGAGCCTGCGCCGTTGTATGTAAAGAAGTGGGCTCTTACCAGGGGTTGTGGCCCCTGACTGTCATCTTATTGACTCTGGAGGCTGAGACAGGAGAATCACATGTTGGAGGCCAGCCTCAGCACTTTCACCAGGCTCTAAGTGACTTAATGCAACCCTGTTCAAAAATAGACACCATAAAGTTCTGGGCTGCATCTTGGTGGGTATTGATTGATGAGCTGGGAGGCCTGGGGCAGGCTCCTGACCTTTCAGAAGCAGAACCACAAGCAGCTATGAAATAAAATCTTGAATTCTAATTTTGAAGTTGTACATATGGAGTTGCCAGGGTGTGTTGTGTGGCGTCTGATGGTGGATGAAGAATTCCTGTGTCTGGGGGAGATTTTTGAGGCTGGAATGCCATACAGTGTGCACTTACAGGAACATTAGCTTGTCCAAGTCGTCTTCCATTTTTTTTGGGTGGGAGCTTACCAAGAATTGAACCTCAAGATTTGAACTCAGGAACTCTTGACCACTGAGCCCCATCCTCAGTACTTTTTGCATTTTATTTAGAGACAGGGTCTCACTTAGTTGCTTCGCTTTCGCTGAGGCTGGCCTCTAACTTGTGATCCTCCTGCCTCAGCCTCCCAAGCTGCTGGGATGACATGCCTGCACCACAGCACGAGCATGATAGCTGTTTCTTTCAGTGCAGTTTTTCTCTGTTATTTGGTACTTTTTGTCTTCAAAGTGTTGCTCTTAAGAAGTCTGATTTTCAGGGTTGGAACCTTTCTTTCTGGATGTTTTAGAGGTATTTTTGGATAGGGCGCCCTCCCCTGATTTCCCTTTCTTGATGTCCCCAGGGCTTTCTGAGTCTCACTGTTTAGTGTCGTTGGTGTAAACAGTCACTAGCTCTGAACCTCTGAGCTGTGGGCTGTTCCTGTTCTCTGTGTGCTTTTTCTGGAAGTCCAGCTAGGTGAGATTAACTCTGTAGTGATTTTCAACCTCGCCTGGTTTTGCCCCCCAAAAGATATTTGCCAGTATCTGGAGAGTCGTACCTTGTGGTTTTCAAAATCTGGTTGGAGGACTCCTGTTATCCAGTGTTAGAGGCCAGCAATTCTGCCAAGCAACCTGCACTGCAAGGTTGTCCCCAAAAAACAGAGGAAAGACTGAGAAATCCTTTTTTTTAGCTACCAGGGATCAAACCCAGGGGTGCTTAACCCCTGAGCCACGTCCCCAGCACTTTTTGTATTTTATTTAGAGACAGGTTCTCGATGAGGTGCTCAGGGCCTTCCTAAGTTGCTGAGGCTGGCCTCCAAATAGCCATCCTCCCACCTCAGCCTCCCAAGCTGCTGGGATGACAGGCGTGACCCCCACTCCCAGCTCTCAATTTCTTAATCCAGAAAATACAATTTAGCGGGCTGGAATTTTGGCTCAGCTTTAGAGCACTCGCCTAGCATGGGCGAGACCCGGTTTGATCCTAAGAACCACATAAAGATAAAGACATTATGTTGTGTCCATATACACCTAAATCAGTTATATCACTTCAGTCACCTATATCAGTTCAATACTTATTGCTAAGGGGAGGGGTGCTTAACTTTATAATGGCTTGATTTTTGAGCATTTTTTAGATTTAAGTTCTTCCCATAATTTGGGCCTGGAACAAAATTAAAATTGTTTTGAAGAAAAAAAATTAAAAATAAATATAAGTAATGCGACCCTGTTCAAAAATAAACACCATAAAGATCTGGGATGCATATTTGTGGGTATTGATTGATCAGTTGGGAGGTCTGATAATATTAAAATATCAAAAAAAATACAAGTTAGACTTTCAAGATGACAAGCTATGGAAAGATCAGTGAGATTTATAGAGCTCCATGGGAAAGGGTAGGTATTTGTGCCTTTCTTAGATGAGTTTTTTTTAATAGTATCATATTTTTTTAGTTGTAGTTGGACACAATATGTTTGTTTTATTGATTTACTATTATGTGGCACTGAGGATGAAATACAGGGCCCCGTACATGCTAGGTGAGTGCTCCACCTCTGAGACCCAGCCCCATCCCAGCCCCTTTCATGAGCTTTTAATTGAAGAAATCTGGACAGACATGGAGCCATTCTTACCCAAGTATTTATCCTATTTGGATGCAAGGGTAATGGTCACCCCTTCAGTATTAGGTGGATGGGGGAAGGGATGCTGTTCAGTGGGACGTGGTCACTCTTTCTACACTGGAAACTGAGAATGGGGAGTTGGAGGCTGTGAAAGAACAGGGAAGAGTCATTCTGGGTAGAAGGTGGACATGAAAACCAGGCATAGTGGCTCACACCGGTGAACAGCAATTCAGGAGTATGAGGCAGGAGGATCTCAGGGTGGAGGTCAGCCTCAGCAGCTCAGTGAGACCCTGCCTCTAAATAAAAATGCTGGGCCTGGGGCTCAGTGGTGGAGCAGCTGCCTGGCACATACAAGGCTCTGGGTTCCATTCCCAGAACCAGTAAAATAAAACAGGTGTTCAGAGCCACCTGTGGCCTCCCCTGGGCCTTGTGGTGTTGGAATCACATCCCACTGTGTTCTGTTCTAGACATTTTCCCTTTGCTATTAGAACACATGCTTTGAGCTTGCCAACTCAGGTGACTAACCATTCACGCACCAAGGTAAGCATCATGACTTGCTCAAGCCCAAAGATGTGGTGCCCTGTCACTAAAAGAGGGCCACTGTGTCCAGATCAGGTTTCCCAAAAGAAGCTAAATAGCGGGATTTCTATATGAAAGATCCTAAGGTTCAAAAAATAGCAAGGGCTGGGCACAGTGGCACATGCCTTTAATCCCAGTGGCTTGCTTGGGAGGCTGAGGCAGGAGGATAGTGAGTTTGAGGCCAGCCTCAGCAAAAGCAAGGCCTTCAGCAACTCAGGGAGACCCTGTCTCTAAATAAAATACCCAATAGGGCTGGGAATGGGGCTCAGGGTTTGAGTGCCCCTGGGTTCAATCCCCCCACAAAAAAGCCAAGTTTAAAGGCACATCTAAGACTACATGGTCCCAACCAAACCATCCTGCAGGCACCTTGTTGGCTCCTTATAATCTAAACAGTATTTTAATTTGCCAGGTGAGGCCATCAGCATCAGTACTACTGTGTGCTCAAGACCACACTGGAAAACAGGGAGAAGATCAGAACTAGATCCAGCCTCTGCCCCACGGGCTAGAGGATTTTGCCTGACAGTGATCACTTATCATCCCCAGGTTGGCTGCTCAGAGGTTTCACCAAAGGGTATTGAAAAGAAAAATCTAAGAGGAGCCTTCCCTGGGCCATCTTTGAAGCAGTAGCTCCAGTTGACCTTGTCCCAGCAGCTTGGGAGGCTGAGGCAGGAGGAACAAAAGTTTGAGGCCAGCATCAGCAACTTAGTTATGCCCTCAGCAACTCAGGAGGCTCTGTGTGGCCCGCACACCTGGGGTCTGACCTCATTCTCATTTCAGAAAAGAGGGAGGATGAAATGGCACTCAGAGGCCATGGCATTTCCCAGTCCTGGGCCCACATAAGAGCATTTGCTTTCCATAACTTGTTATTTGATGAGATGTCTGTTCCATTTGGTTCTCTTTAGCATCTGCCAACTGAATTTAGGGTACTGAGCATCAATTTATAGTTGACCACACGGCATGATAAGGGGGAGCTTGTGCAGACCAACCCACCACTTCCAGATTTGGTCTCACATATCATCCAGTATTCACTGACCTTTTAACATATAATGAAGGTCATGTAATAAATCCTTCCTGATTTGTAAGTGTTATTTATTTATTTGGTCCAAGGGATTGAACCCAGGTATGCTTAACCCCTGAGCTCCATCCCCAACCCTTTTATATTTCATTTAGAGACAAGGTCTCAATGAGTTGCTCAGGGCCTTGCTAAGTGGCTGAGGCTGGCCTCCACCTTGCCATCCTTCTGCCTCAGCCTCCTGAGTCTCAGGGATCACAAGTGTGCGACACCATGTTCAGCCTCTTGAATAAATTTTTTTTTATAGATGGCTTTGAATTAGGTTTTCAAGGCTATAAAATGAAAACCTTTCCTTTCTTGCCTCTGTAGAAAGCCCTGGCCCTGGCAATTGCTCAAGAGCTTGGGAATAAGGTGACTTTCTGCCCCATGGTGGGGAGCAAAGTTTACTCCATGGAGATCAAGAACACAGAGGTGCTGATGGAGTACTTCCACAGGGCTATCCGTGAGTGTCACGTTGGAGTGACAGATGGCTGTTACTTCTCAGGTGCTTTGAATCCTTTCATCTTAAAAATGCTTCTGTGATGTGTTGATTGGACTGCTCATGTTCTTTTGGTGCTGTTGACAAGACAGGCAAGAGCAGCCAGCCTACCTTGGGAGGCTGAGATAGAAGGATCACAAGTTGGAGGCTAGCCTCAGCAACTTAGTGAGGCCCTGAGCAACTCAGCAAGACTCTGTCTCTAAATAAAATATAGAAAGAGCTGGGGAAAGGGCTCAGTTGTCGAGGGCCCCTGGGTTCCATCCCTGGTACCCAAATAAATAATAAATAAATAAAAAGACTAAGAAGTCTACTTGGGGAGCTTTTGATTTAATGCTGAAGGAAAGAAAATGCAGTGGAAAGGTGTAGCGTTTGGAAGTGGGGAGATGTCATGGGACCCTGTTTCACCCCCCACAGCCATCTGATTTCCTGGTGGCTGGCAATCTGTCTTCCTGCGGTGCCTCTCTGTGGGACTGGCTCTGCCTTTTGATCTTCCCCAGCAGGTCCCTGTAAGCACTCAACTATGGGCTCTCTCTCTGTCTCTCTCTCTCTCTCTCAACCATGGCCGCTGAGCCACCCCAGCCCCTGTGTGTCACTTATGGTAAACTGAAGAGTTCTAATTCTGAACTGTGTCCAAAAGCTAAGCTTTGTGTCACATTGAACTTAGGCTTTTTATTTTTATTTGTTGGTACCAGGGATTTAACCCAGGGGCACTTCACCCCTGAGGCCTGTCCCCAGCCTTTTTTGTATTTTATTTAGAGACAGGGTCTCCCCAAATTGCCAAGGCTGGCCTCCAACTCTCAATCCTCCTGCCTCAGCCTCCTGAGCTGCTGGGATTATACGTGTGTACAACCACACCTAGGCTTTACATTAAAAATTTTTCTCTCTATTGTTTTTTTCTTAATTTATCTTTTTCTTTTCCCTTTTCAGTTCCTATTTTTCAGGGTCTCACTATGTTTCCCAGGCAGTCCTGGAACTCCTGGGTTCAAACCATCCTCTTGCTTCAGTATCCTGAGTAACTATGGCTAAAGATGTGTGCTATGGTGCCTGGTACTTTTCCATATTTAAACATGTGCCAATGATTTTATTTATCTCAATAATTAAACATATGAACCATATTCCAACAGCTCAGGAGGCTGAGGCAGGAGGATAGCAAGTTGGAGGCCAGCCTTAGCAACTTAGCCAGACACTGAGCAACTCAGTGAGATGCTGTATCTAAATAAAATATAAAAGGGGCTGGGTATGGGGCTCAGGGGTTGAGGGCCCTGGAATTCCATTCCTGGTACCAAAAAGAACCAAAAACTGTGACCAGTAAGATATCACAACCTTTCAAATACCTGAATATTATTATTTTTAAGAACTTAAATTTAAAAAAGAAAACACCATTTTTCTGGGCTGGGACAGGGGCTCAGTGTCAGAGAACCCACCTAGCATGTGTGGGGCCCTGGGTTCTATCCTCAGCACCACATAAAAATTTTTTTAAAAAAAGGTATTATGTCTATGTACAACTTAAAAAAATAATTAAACAAAAATTTCTGTGAGACAAAAACTTGATAAAATGGCCTTCACACAGATGCTTGTGTTTCAGTGGCTCAGCGGGAACTGAAATG
Organism: Spermophilus citellus; assembly: GCF_964194105.1. NCBI lineage: Eukaryota > Metazoa > Chordata > Mammalia > Rodentia > Sciuridae > Spermophilus > Spermophilus citellus. The sequence goes on along the minus strand of NW_027673039.1, from coordinate 1,348,948 downwards.
TTTCAAAATTTGAATAAGTATTGGTCACCAGGCACATTTGATGGGAGTCGCCCTTGGGATGGGGGGTGGGGACACAGCAGGGGCTTTTGATGGCAGCTGGTGAGGAGAAATTTCTAGATCCTGCCACAGAATGAAAGGGCAGGACGTGGCCTCCCCTCAGACAGGAGCCTTCTGTCCCTGCACTTTTGAATTCCTGCAAAGCTGCAGAGGGAGGGGGAGAAGGTCATCTGTCCCCATCTGTGCCACTCCTTTGATGTGATAAAGGTCCCTGTCAGGGACTTAGAAACCTGAGCCAGCAGATGAAACCTGTGTCCTTTGTGCTGACATGGCCAGAGACAGCATCTGCAGCCACTCTACTGGCCACCAGCTGGGCCCACTGTCCGCCAGGCCTTTCTTTGTCTACTTGTCACCATCGAGACACTTCCAGAAAAATATGAATGGTTGAGAGATGGGGATGCCTTTCTTCCCCTCCTGGAGGAATTTCATGTCACTGTCCCCTGACAGTGAGTATGGGCAGGCATTCCATTTGGAGGAATTTCCTCTGTGCAGAATAGAAAAGGTTCTATTAAAAACATCAAAGTAGGCTTAATAGCCCAGAATTTTCCAAGATTGACACAGTTTTCTGATACCTTTATGTTGTCTGGCTAATTTCTTTCTTTTTTTTTTTTTTTTTTGTAGCGGGGATTGAACCCAGGGCCCTCGAACCCTGAGCCCCATCCACAGCCCTATTTTGCATTTTATTTAGAGACAAAGTCTCCCTGAGTTGCTCAGGGCCTCAGTGTTGTGGAGGCTGGCCTCTAACCCATGATCCTCCAGCATCAGCCTCCAGAGCTGCTGGGTCTCGAGGTGTGCACAGCTGCTCTGGTCTTTGTTTGGGAAGTTTGACTTGGTGTTCAGGAGCTGGGAATTTGGTCCATCAAACACAGAATGTGGCTTCTCTTTTGGGTGTCTTCCAAAAGCCCCATTTATAGGCTCTCAGGTGGACCCCAGGCAGAGGAGAGCTGGTCCTTAGCTTCCTGTCTTGAATGTCCTTGTCCTGGTTGAGTTTCTGGAGAAGAGAAGGCAAAGGGATGGCTTCACAAGATAACATCCCCCTTGAACAGTGAGAAGTGGCCTGAGTGTCTGATCCTGTGGTCGTGTGTCTCTGCCTTTGGGACATTTCCCTATCAGCTCACAGGGAGCCTGATGGCCACCTGCCAGCAGAAGTCCTCTGTGGCCTTCCCATTTGTCAGGAGAGCAGTGACCCTCATCTCTTCCTTTTTTTTTTTTTTTTTTTTTGTTGAGGAGGGGCAAAGGGATTGACCCTGAGGCATCTAAACACGGAACCACCTCCCAGCCCTGTTTTGTATTTATTTGGAGACAGGGTCTCACTAAGTTGATCAGGGCCTCACTGAGTTGCTGAGACTGGCCTCCAGCTCGCCATCCTCCTGCCTCGGCCTCCCAAGCTGGGATCACAGGCATGGGCCACAACTCCCTGTAATGTTGCTCTCCACCCATGGTGGTGTCTCCGCATTGTATATTGGAGGGTGACTTCTCAGTTCTTGTGCTTTTTGAGTTTGAGGGAAGATGGTTGTTGGTGGGGAGGAGATGGATGTGAAGAGAAGGATGGTTCCACTTCTCACCATGTCCCCATCGGCCGTCCCTCCCAGGACTGCAGATAAAGAGGCTAAGGAGGTCTACGAGGGGGAGGTGACAAAGCTGATGCCATGTGAGACCAAGAACCCCATGGGCAGCTATGGCAAGACCATCAGCCACATGATCATAGGGCTCAAGACAGCCAAGGGCACCAAGCAGCTCAAGAGGAGTCCGTCCTGAGCCCTGTCCTCAGCACTGTGGCACTGGGCAGGTAGTGTGACCTCTGTGTGCCTCTTTCCTTGGCCTCTGCACTGTTGATGCCATATGGGACACTCAGGATAACACTGTGTAGTATAAAGTGACACCTTGTAGAGTGCTTGGACATAGGTCCCTTCATGAGGTAGCTCTTCCTTCTCTCATTGCTCCTGGGAGTTGTGTGGTGAAGTCAAGAAATTGCTTCTGCCATCTCGTTCCCCACATGATGACCATTGGGCAGCCAGGCACAGTGGAGCACGCCTGTCATCCCAGCTGTTCAGGAGGCTGAGGCAGGAGGATCACATGATGGAGGCCAGCCTCATCAACTTAGTCAAGACCCTGAGCAGCTCAGGGAGAGTCTGTCTCTAAATAAAATAAAAAATGGGGCTGGGGACGGGGCTCAGGTGTCTGTCACCCCTGGGTTCAATTCCCAATTCTGCCCCTTCACCTCCCCAAAAAGTCAAAGTGGACATAATTTTTTTTCTTTCTTTTTCATTATGTTTTTACTCATCCACTGTTGTTATGATTGACTCACACTAGTTCTGTACCTGTCCCCTGTTGCCTGGCCAGGTCCCCAGCTGTAGGCTTGGGGAGGTATTTTACCTGTGGCTCCTCGCAGCTGTGTGCCCGTGTGTGTAGGCACCGTGAATCTCATTTCCCCTGTTTTCTTGATCAAGGCCTCAGGCTCAGAAAGAGGCTCCACAGTCATTCTGCATCCAGTGCTGGCTGGGGGGCAGGGTTACTGCAAGTCCTCTGCTGCTGGGTGTCCCCTGTAAGTCCTATGAGCTCTCTGGAACTCAGTTTCTCACCTCTAGACCACTATCCATCCACCATAGAATCTCTCCATTTTTCCCCCTTTTAAAATTTGATGGTTCTTTGATTCTCTGAAGTGGTTTCTCAGTCACTGCTTTATGGAGACCATGAATATGTCACTTCTTCCAAGGGCTATTTCTCTGTTTCCTAACGGGGCCTTCATCTCAGGAGCTTGGCTCCGCAAACCTCTCTCTCTCTCTCTCTTTAATCCCTCACCACATCCTGTCCACCCTGTGTTAATGAGGTTCTGAGAAGTTGGCCACTTCTCAGGGATGACACCTTGAACCAGTTCATCTGGAAAATCAACTGTATAAAGTGCCAGAGATGAAGGGAAAAACTGTCCTCTTCAACGTAGGAGAGAGGACACAGGAACACAGTGGAAACTTGAGCCATCCATTGGTCTGCTCCATCCAGCTTCTCTAAGAAAAGAGCCTAATGGAGAAGAGGAAAATCGTCTTCCAAAACAAAGGTGGTACCCACCTCTGATCCCAGCAGCTCGGGAGGCTGAGGCAGGAGGATGGCGGGTTCAAAACCAGCCTCAGCCAAAGCGAGGCCCTAAGAAACTCAGTGAGACCCTGACTCTAAATAAAATGACATACAGGGCTGGGGATGGGGCTTGGTGGTTGAGGGCCCCTGAGTCCAATCCATGGTAGCTCCAGCCCCCCCAAACCAAAGTCTTTCTGGGCAGTTTCCCACATGGATGAGATATTGGGACAGAAGGACCTCAGGTGTGTTGTGTGGAGTTGTGAAGTGTCTGAATTTGAAGGAGGCTTATGAATCCTGGCCTGGGGACTCCCCAGCCCTAACCTTGTTTGCACAGTGCCCCAAGGAGGCCAGAGAGGCTGGGCCCTGGTGAGCTCCTGGCAGCTCTGTTGGGGTGCAGTTTGAACACAATCCACCTATTTTAAGTGTGTGTGGCCCGCAGGATTTTAATGCATAACATAGTTTACACCCCCCATCTTATTTCTAGAACATTGTCATGACCTTCCAAGGGACCTCATTCCCATGAATGGCCAACTGCTGTCCCTCCCCCTGGCCTGTGGCCACCACATACCTACTTTGTTTCTGGATTGGCCTTTTAGGGGCCCTCTCCCGTCAAGGGAGCCCTGCACTGTGTGTTAGTCCATGTCGTGTCCCCTGAGCCCCCGTTTGACTCTGGACTCTGTCTGAGAAAGAGCTCACATGTGTTTCCACAGGGTGGCCATCTGTAACAGCTGCTCTGAAAGCTCAGCCTCAGGACCTGTCTGCCAGCCAGGTCCTGAAGAGGTTGCTGTGCTTGCGTAGTGCACACCCCTGGGGAAGAGCAAGGCCCTGTCGAGCACCGTCACTCTGAGATGTGTGTGGACATCCTCAGGGCCCGGAGGACACTAGGATTTGCTGTTTTTTAGAGAGAGAGAGAGAGAGAGAGAGAGAGAGAGAGGATTTTATATATATATATATATATATATATATATATATATATATATATATATATATATATATATATATATATTAGTTTTCCGCGAACACAACATCTTTGTTTGTATGTGGTGCTGAGGATCAAACCCGGGCCGCATGAATGCTAGGTGAGCACACTACTGCTTCAGCCACATCCCCAGCCCCTAGGATTTGCTTTTTTGTGGTCCTGGGGCTCAAACCCACGGCCCTGGCCATAGAAAACTAGCGATCTGCAACTGAGCTGTGTCCCAGCCCCAGGGCCTAGCTCTGTGGTCTAGACTGGCCTCCACCTTGGTGATCCTCCTTCCTCAGCCTCCCGACCCAGACAGTTTGGGGGGATTCCAATTTATGTTTTCCCTTCTGAGCTGGACTCCTCTGTGGGTGCTTCTGTGTGCTGTCACATAGAGGAGGAGACCAAACCCCAGAGAGCTGGAATCACAGGCCACGTCAAATGCAGCCTCAGGTGGCTAAGCAGGAAGCTCTGGTGTCCCTAACCCAAGAACTGGAGCTGCAATGGTCATCCTGGAGGGTGCCGTGGGGCATGGCCATGGACACATGTACCCTCTAAGGGCAGCTGGGTCCCTGTGAGAATGCTCCTACCACTTTGCAACCCCTGAAGGCAAGGCAAGGAAGAGTAATGGTGACGTTCTCTTGTCCCCTGCAGGCAGACACGGTCACCCTGAGGTTCACCTCCTGGTGTGCTAAGCCCTCAGTCCAGGCTCTTGTGCCCTGGCACATACCTTCATACCCACCCACTCCTAGGGTCACTGGCTACCTCAGGTGTCTGTCTGTCTGTCTGTCTCTTGTGTTTAGTCCTGTGAACTGAACCCATAGTGCTTAAGCAGGGAGCCAGAGGCCTGTCCTTTTTTATTTTGCTTTGTATTGTTTTGAGAGAGAGTCTCCCCTTGCTAAGTTTCTGAGGCTGGCCTCCAACTTGGCAATCCTCCTGCCTCAGCCTCCTGAGTCCCTGGAATGACAGGTGTGCACCGCTGTGCCTGGCCCCTCAGGTCTCTTATGGAAAGGAGCCTTCCCTCTGGGTCAGAAGGAACTGGAACGTGCATCATGGATGTCTGAGTCCCCCTTTGTCTGGTTTGGTTTGGTTTTAGCTGAACCCCAGCATTTTTGAAAGTCTCTAGAAGAAGTGAGTAAAGGCCAGGGACATCATCTACATGGAGGCCAACAGCGGGGCTGTGAAAGTATGCTCCCCGGGGACAGTGGCACGCCTAAGTGTCTGCCAGAGGGAGACCTGGGTGACCAGGGCATCACTTTGCTCAGCGGGGATGGGTGGGGGAAAGTCAGCAGCTGTCCCTTTACCTAAGTCACCATGGTTTTTCTCTGTCTTCCTCTCCAAGTGACTTAAGCAGGCAGAGTGTGCAAAATCCAAACCCTGTGGGGGACAGGGACCAGACAGCCTTTATCCCTTCCCACTGCACCAGGCGGCATTTCCATCTTCTTTTATCTCCCTGGTGTCCCTCCCTGAATACAGAGCCTGGGGACACTGCCAGGTGGCTCCTCCTGTATCTGCTGCTGTGTCCCATGGTGACTGCACATCCCTGGTGCATGGATGAGCCTAAGGCCTCATGTCACCCATAAATCACCACCTAGAAGAGCCCGGGCCCCTGGCTCCAGTGAGTCCCCTGGATGCTCCTTTATCAGGAGTGAAAAGAAAGGGGAGAGAATCTTCCAGAAAGTTTCAGGTGTTGCCCGGGCGGGTCTGGGAGCCCAGAGTGGCACCAGGCTGCGGGGCGCAGACAGAGGGCACCATTGGGGGCCCTCGGTGGGCAGCGGGGACCTTTCTGTCACTGAGCTCTGTGTGGTCCCAGTGCCCCGTGGTCTGCTGGCAGAGGCAGGGCAGGTGCGACTCCTAGGCCACAGAGTTTGCCCCAGAGGCTGAGGAGGACATGGCCTGCCCAAGGGCAATGTACAGAAGGAGGAGGTCATCTAGGATGAGATGTTGCATGACCAGGACGTGGCCCACGCCAGGCACCAGGGACAGGCCCTGCTGGTCCAGCGCATGCCCAAGGCCCTGGGAACAAGTTGTCAGGGCTGTGCTGTCCTCCTGGAAGCACTCTGGGAGGCTCAGCAATGAGCACAACATGAGCTTTGGCCCCTTTGTTCCAATGTCCAGATGCTGTCACAGCTGATCTCTGGGCATTGTCTGCCCCTGGCTCCCTGCCAGCCTTCTGGGGGCGTCTCTCCACCTCGGGCTGGGGGTTCCTGGTGGGACCCTTCACAGGGCTTCAGACAGCCTCTTGGAGGCTCTTGCCTCTGCAGAGCCTGAGCCCTGAGTCCTCCAGCTCCCAGCTGGTGCTGCTCTGGGCCCCACTGGACAGAGTCAGGTTTGTGCTTCATCCTGAAGTGGGCCTCCTCCTCCCCACCAGGAATGGGCTTTCTGCTGGGAATCTGGTTTTGCTTTTTGTCCTTTGGACCTTTGCCCAGGAGAGGCCAGAGACTATTGGGATTGGAGTTTCTTCCTACCTGGCCGGAGGTTTTTTTTTTTTTTTTGTACTGAAGCTTAAACCCAGGTGTGCTTACCCATGGAACCCCTTCCGCAGCCCTTTTTATATTTTATTTAGAGACAGAGTCTTGTTGAGTTGCTCAGGACCTCACTAAGTTTCTGAGGCTGGCCTCCAACTTGTGGTCCTCCTTTCTCAGCCAATCAAATTGCCAGAATTTTTAAAGATATGTGCCACCACGCATGACTCTGCTTGATTCTTGCAGGTCAGGGGAACCTCAAGGGGATCCTTCTGAGTTCAGGAGCCCCTCATCCTTCCTAGGGGAGCTGTGCTTGGCCTGTTCACCTCAGGCTTCCAAGTTGAGTGACATCAGGGACCCGCAGGAGGCAGGAGGATGGGCTTTGGTAGATGCCTTAGAAAGTCCTCTCTCCTAAGGTGGAACAAGACATCCTGTCCATGATGGGCCAGTTGATGAGGCCAAAGAAGACAGAGATCTCTGGGAGGACACGTGGTGAGGCCTGAACCTGGAGCCAAGTTGAGGCCCTGCCTCTGACGTGCTCCTGGCTCTGAGCACCCCCCACTGCACGGTGCTGAGTCTTCACTCCCTTTAGAAGCCGTGGCCACACTGTGTGCTCTGGCTCCACTGAGGTCAGCATCTGCTTCCTTTGAGGTCTTAGAAAGGTGTCGACTTTGACACAAGGCCATGGGTCTCCCTTGCTCCTTTGTGGACTTATTTATTTATTTTATTCTGGTGATTGAACTCGTGGGGCCCTCGACCACTGAGCTCCATCCCAGCACTTTTATTTCTTATATGCCTGTTTTCTTTTTTTTTTTTTTAGATGAGGGTACAGGGATTCAATTCAGGGGTTCTTGACCCCTGAGCCCCGTCCCCAGCCCTATCCTGTATTTTACTATGAGACAGGGTCTCAACTGAATTGCTCAGGGCCTTACTAAGTGGCTGAGGCTGGCCTCCAATTTATGATCCTCCTGCCTCCACCTCCCAGGCTGCTGGGGTTATAGGCCTGTGACACCACACTTGACATGATTCTTGTTTTTAAATGATGACATCAAACCTGGAATGGGTCCACTACCCAGCCTGGGGTCAGAGAGCCAGTAGGAGAACCAGGCTGCAGGGTTGGGTCTGGAGGGAAATGAGGTGTGGAGAAGAGAGCAGGTGGCGTTTCCTGCACTGGCTGGGACCTTGTCTGAGGCGAGATCAACAATGTGGTGAACAAGTACATCGACCAGGGCATGTCCGTGCTGGTCCCCAGCGTGCTGTTCGTGGACGAGGTGCACATGCTGGACATCGAGGGCTTTACCTCCCTGCACTGAGCTTGGAATCTTCCATTTCTCCCATCGTGATTTTTGCCTCCAACCAAGGCAACTATGTTATCAGGTAGGTGCTGCAGGTTGTCCCTTCTCCCTGGGCCTGTCCCCACCCAAGACGTCACAAGTCAGGATGGGATGAAGGGAGTGCATGTTGCCCCTGGGAGGAGACAACAGGGCGACTGAAGGCTGCAGCTGCCCTGTCCTGATGGGCAGGGTCTCCACGGACCTCTGAGGCTCGACATTCCTGTGGGGAGCAAAGGCCTGAGGGGGTGGGGCCGCGCTGGTGACCTGAGTGTCAGCTCCCTCACACTGGCTCATAGGTGGGAGCACAGGTTTTCTGTGAATTTGTTCTCCTTAGCTCCCCCGTGAAAGCAGCGTGCATCCTGCCATGTCACCTACAATGGGGTGTGATTTTCATTCCTGTGGCTGGCCCTGCTGTGGGGTGTCCCTGGTTGTGTTCCTATGTGAACATGGAAAAGTGACGTCCATTCATTTCCCTTTCTCTCAGTCCCGCCCCTGCCTTCCATTTGTCTCATTGAATGAAATTCTATTCTCTTCCTCCACCTCTGCCCACTATCTACTTCTCCACTCTGGCCAATGTCCCCACACCCTGGCAGCTAAGGTCCTGCCCATGTGGGGGATGCCTCCATGTGCTCATGCACACTGTGCTCAGCCTACTGGGGAGGAACCTTCTGGAATGGCCAGCTGTCAGTGGCTGCCCCCTCCCACTCACTCAGTGGCCCTCTAACCCTGAGATGATGGGCAGTGATGGGGATAGGCTGAAGGGACCAGGAGCCAACAGAAGGCTCTCAACGGCCCAGCTGGAACAACCTGAGCAACCAGAGAGAGTTGTACTGGGTTGTCACCCAGTGTGCAGTGATCCGAGTCACACTGACATTAGAGGAACTTCATTAACACAGGGGCTGGGCTCGGCCACCTGTGGGTTCCAAGTCAATGAGGTAAATGTGCTGCCCAGCACACTGAGCCCATGACGCCACCCTCCACAGATGGACAGGAGAGGAGGGACCATGTGGTCTGAAGCATCCCCTCGGCCCAACCAGGAGGTGGTGGTCAATGCCAACTGGACATGTCCACAGCAAGTGCCTCAGCAGACACAAGGGTATGGTGGACTCCCCAAACCCAGGGTCCCTGTCAGGCCATGAGCTCAGCTGAGGGTCATGAGCAGAGCACCTGACCAGTCCTCCCCCAAACTGCTGAGGTCATGAAAAACAAGGGCCATTGAAGAAAAGGTCACAGCCCAGAGAAGCCTCTAGAGATGGGACAATAAGGTCCCTGGCTGGTATTTTAGGACAAAAAAAGGGGCATCAGGTAAAAAGGAAGGCGGTGGGTGCAGATGGTGACTGGGTGCCAATTACAAAGGATGATGGGTGACACACAGGAATGCACTGCCACCATCACACTGCTCTGCAAATCTAAAACTGTTCTAAAATTCTAAGTGCCCCCCTTGTGGCCCTGGTCATCGATCCCAGGGCCTCACATGGTTGTAAAATATTCCAAGAAGCCGTTGCAGTGGGGCTTGCCTGTCATCCCAGCAGTTCCGGAGGCTGAGGCAGGAGGATTGCAATTGGAGGCCAGCCTCAACAATTTAGCCAGGCTCTAAGCAACTCAGCAAGACCCTGCCTCTAAATAGAATATAAAATAAGGCTGAGGATGTAGCTCAGAGGTTGAGTGACCCTAGGTTCAATCTCTGACACGCCCCCAAAAAGATGGAAGCCGACTGGCCGTGAGAGCCAAGCGCAATCTGGGCCGCACCCCCTCCCTTGGTGCGTGGAACTGGCCTCACTTGAGTCCTGGGTATTTGGAGGTTGATGCACGTCTTCGGATTTGACCTCTAAGGGCAGGTTTTGCCCCGGCCCCTCTTCTGACCCAGGCCTCAACCTTTCCCAGAAACAGGCCAGAGGCTGCAGTGACAGCAGGCCCTAGCTGTGGGTTAGGACAGAGATGTCCTGGTGACCAGAGGGGTCTTCTCATTCCTGCTCCTCAGGTGTCGGGGAGGTGGCCCACTGGCTCTGGGCAGAGGTGGCCCTTGGTGGGCAGGTGGGTGGCCAAAGGGCCTGATGACCACATTCATTTCCCAGAGGAAGTTTTGACGAGTGACCCATCACCCAAGGCGGGCAGTGTCTCCATCCATTATGGGCAGGACACAGCCTAGGTGGGAACAGGGGATTTGTCACATCTTATTGCGCTGACACGCCATCTAGCGGCCATGACAGCATCCCCAATTTTTGCACCATTTCAGCTTGAGCCTGAAAAATGGTTGTGATGTTTAGGTGAAGGGGGGGGCGGGAGGAGGGCGGTGGTCCCCGGAAATGTTTGAGGTGGTCACAGCTGGGCCCAGGCTCTTCGGTGCCTCCCAGCACGGGATTGGGTGGCCCAGCAATCCCATCTTCTTGCCAGCTCTCAGGGGCCCCTGTGGGAGTGGGAACGCAGGACAGGAAGGGACTTTTTTTTTTTTGGCACCAGAGACTGAACCCAGGGTCCCTTACCCACTGACCCCCGTCCCCAGCCCTTTTTATATTTTATTTAGAGCCAGGGTCTCTCTGAGTTTCTCAAAGCCTCTCTCCGTTGCTGAGGCTTGCCACCCACTTTTAATCCTTCTGCCTCAGCCTCCCGAAATGCTGGGATGAAAAGTATTTGCAATTCAGCCGGGCTCCTTTCTGTTATTGAGCCTCAGTTTCCCCATCTGTAAGATGGGCCTCTGTCTCCTATCACTCGAGTTGTGTGATCATATCCCATGGACCTGGGACGTGATGTGTGATCAGCCACCCAAGCATCCCGGATTGAGAAGAGCCCCCAATTCGGGCCCCTCCTGGAAGAGGACCTGGCAGTCTGTCAATAAGGAGACTCCCACCGGTCAGCTCCAACCTCCCCTCCCAGATGCTGGGCTTAGAAGAAAAATCTCCATTTGGGGGATAAGAACCGGAGGCCTGAGGAGGGCCCCAGAGCCTAGGATCAGACCAGGGGAAGTCACTGGCTCCACCCAGTGTCCCCACTGGGAGAAAGACCCTGGGATGCTGCCCCAGGGCTGCACCGAGGGGAGGGAGCAGCGGCCTTCCTCTGTCCCAGGCCTTGGGAAGCAGAGCCTGGGACAGAGGGCAGAGGCCATCCTTCTCCCCGCTCACCCATAGGTCAGCACTGTGCTTTGGCCCCTCCCCAGGGTGATTCACCAAACTAACACCTTCCATTTGGAGGACTGCACGCAGACGGCAGGGTGCAGGAGGCCACCGGCGGGGCCTCTGTCACCCTCCTCACCATAGCAGGCAGTGATTAATGGCTGTCACTGTGCCCAGCTGTGTTGACTCCCGGCCCAGCCCCATGAGATCAATGGGCTGCAGCGGCTGGGCCAGTGATAAGATGGGCCCATGTAAGCCCGACAATTGCCTGCTCCATCACCTGCCCTCCTTGTCACCATCACTCCGCAAGTGGGCAGATTGGCGCCTTCAGAGTCATGTGATTCATGGGAACACTGGTGGCATTGGAGAGAGATGTCGCTGGACCCTGTGCGGGATGCAGGGGACGCAGGGTGGCTGTAGGCCTGGGGACACGCAGGGGGACCCCTAGAGCTCGGGAACCGCGCGACGCTCATCCAAGGACCCAAGGAACTTCAGCAGGGGTGGGGGCGGGGGCGGGAGCGCAGTGACAACCAGGCAGGCTTCCCAACCCCACCGCTGCTTGCGCGAGACTCAGCCACCATCCTTGTCCCTTGTGGACCACTTTCCCCATTGCCTTAGCCATTGGAGAACCTCAGATCCCAGCTGGGCGCCTGTCAACCTAGACTGGAGGCTGAGGCTGGAGGATCTCAAATTCGAGGCCAGCCTCCGAACTTAGTGAGACCCAGTTTTAAAAATTGAAAAGGGATGTGGTGTGGTGGCCAGCGCCCTTGGGTTCAGTCCTCGGCACCCGAATTCTGTCGCAGGGGGTCTCCACCGCAGGGGCGAATCCCACACCCACTGCACCCGCTCTCAGCTGCCAAGAGGCAGCTCTGGCTGAGGACCCCCAGGACTCTTCACCCTAGGCGGGAACTTGTCGCACTCAGGATGTGGTGGCGATAAGCTGCCAGGGTCTCAGGGCTCCCACGCACCCTACTCCACTACTGTGCGTTCCTCCAGGAGACCGGGGAGACCCCTGAGGTGACCTGACCCCTAGGCACTGTCCCTGCAAACCAGCGGCCTCTCGGCTTCCCGAGCCCAGTTCGACCTGCGTAGCAGCAGCAATGGCCACCGGGCGGGGGATAGCCCGGTCCCCTAGAGGAGCCGAACTGCAAGCGTGGACGAGGTGGGGCCCTCGGCCTGGTCATCTGGGCCTCAGGCAACCCGCAGCAGGGACGTGCTATCCCCTCCTCGCGGTTCTCACGGGCTCTGCCACTGCCTCCGAGAAGCGACGCGAGGCCAGTGACGCAAGGCTGCAGCACCCCCTCGCGGACGCACAGGCACAGCGCGGTCCCGGCTCTGCCCATGCCCCGCCCACTCCGCCCCCCCCCCGGGCGTGGCCACACGCGCCCAGCTCTTGCGCCATCCGCCCTGCATCAGGACCACAGCAAAGCATAGAGAGGTGCCCCTGGGGGAGCCGTCCAGGAAGACCACTCCTGCAGTAGTTGTGCGCAGGCTTAGGGGAGGGGTTTCGCTTGGAATATGGTTAATGTTTAAGAAAACATCGGAGGAGCCGGGCGCGGTGAGGCGAGTGGGGTGTGGCCGTCATCCCAGCGGCTCTGGAGGCTGAGGCAGGAGGGTCGCCAGGTGGAGGCCAGCCTCAGCAACTCAGCGAGGCCCTGTCTATAAAGAGCTGGGACAGGTCGGCTGGTAGGCGCCCCTGGGTTCAGTCCCTGGGACCACAACCCAGGAAGGCACCGAAGGGGTTCTCAGTGGAACTTGCCTGGTGATGCCTGCCCTCTGCCTCTGGTCCCCAACCACAAGCTACCGAGGCCTCCTCTCTGGAGACCCCAAACCAGATCAAGGCGTCTGTCCAACATTGACTTTGAGACTTATCAAGTGCAAGACTTAAGAATCTCCGTTGAGCCCTAAGATCCTGCCGTCAGGCACTCCCTGTCATCCCATCATCCTCTGCGCTGTGCATGCCAAGTCCAATGTCCTGTGTTTTGGAACTGCACACGCAATACCTCGGTCCCTGAAGACTTCAAGATACACGCCATCACCGGGTGTTCAGTGTATTCTCTTTAATTTTTAGGGACTGGAGATTTAGCCAGGGGTGGAAGATCACGGAGCCACATCCCAGCCCTATTTTTTGAGACAGGAGTTTGCTAAGTTCCTGAGGCTGGCCTTGAACTTGTGATCCTCTTGCCTTATCCTCCCAAGTTGCAACACCTCTGTGTGAAACGGCAAAAGGCAGGTCGCATTTTCACCAGGACTGTGCTGAAGGATCAAATGCGTAAATGGGGCAGAGAATCTGAAAGGTGGACAGATTTGAGAGTTCCCACAGCCATAGGCTAGGTCTCATCATGAAAATACACTGAAGTTTCAATGCGAAAATAAAGTTATCCTAGTGCAACTTACCGCCATGCTGGCCAGAGAGAAGGCCAAGTTTTTCAAGGGTACCAGGACTTCACTCTGCCCACACTCAAGGGCAGCTGCAGTGTAAATGGCCATTTCTGTCACTGTTTCTTCAAGGCTGTCAGCACCAGGGCAAGTGCTCAGCAAAGGCAGAATGTTGGCCACGAGGGATGCTGCCAAAGGCCTGACCTCCGGAGGAGAAAGGATCCTGCTATCTTCAATTAACCTGCTCACAGCCTCACATTGCTGACACAAAAGAAGTTTTTCATGTTAGGATATGTCAAAAAAGAATACTATGTGAATTTTGGGTTTTCTCTTTAAAAGTCACACATTTCAATACTGAGTACACATCAAATATCAAGGTAAATACAATTAAAGTATCACTAATGGAGAGGAAATTTTTCAAGAAAGATAATTTTCATATAGAAACACAGCAACCACATTCCTGAACAGATCTTGATACTATGTTTTGGTAAACATTAGATAATGTTCCTGAATCTGTAAGGTTTGGGTTAAACAGAAAACAGTGCTTCCACACAACTAGGGTACACCCTCTATTCTAGATAGGAAATTACGAAGGAGGGCATAATTCCTATTATCCTGATAAGAATAAAAGTTTGTGACTTCTACTATGCTCAAAAAGTCCCTCCCAATCATGAGACTGAAAGGAAGCCTCAATGTGTCACTCACCTCTGCCTTAGAGTGGAGTTTTGCATTGTGAGAACAGTGTAGAGCAGCCATTCTCTGAACAGCGCCAGCAGCATATAGACCACCTGTTGAGCTCTGGAGCTTCTGCAGGCCTGTGGGCAGGGCATGGAGTGGGCATTCAGAAGCTACACAGCACTACCAGAGAAACCTTCCCTGGGCCATACACCATGGGCCTCCACGCACAGGACTGGGGCTACGAGTTCATAAGACTTGCTCAGGTTAACCTCAGTGCACAGGGGTCAGACAGCCATGATGGAGCAACAGAAGTCAGCACCTATTCTCCTCTGACTACTTCACTGGTCTTGGAAATGTTTCCTGAGAAGAGATAGGATTTTCTATTTTCTCTTCCTGGCATGAGGCCAGGATAAATAGGGACTCAGAAAGCAAGACCAGAACAATTTAAAGATTAGAATCCTGGGGCTGGGGATGTGGCTCAAGCGGTAGCGTGCTCGCCTGGCATGCGTGCGACCTGGGTTTCATCCTCAGCACCACATACCAACAAAGATGTTGTGTCCGCCGAGAACTAAAAAATAAATATTAAAAAAAATTCTCTCTCTCTCTCTCTCTCTCTCTCTCTCTCTCTCTCTCTCTCTTTAAAAAAAAAAGATTAGAATCCTGGGGCTAGGGTTGTATCTCAGTGGTAGAGTGCTTGCCTAGCATAGGTGAGGAACTAGGTTTGATCCTCAGAACCACATAAAAATAATTAATTAAATTAAGGTATTATGTCCCTCTACAACTAAAAATATTTTCTAAATATTAGAATCCTAAAACTTTGTATCAACATCAAAATAGACTCATAAGCATATATGTGGATTGTGAATTACATAGCTATAAATTTTGCTAATTGTGCTGACGTGTTTCATTCACTAGGGAGGCCATGGGTATCTGCCTCCTGGCACATAGTGTTACTCTAGGGGCTGTTCAGAGGATTTCTCCACAATACCTGCATCCTTTGATACATCAGGGAAGATAAAGGTGTGAGGGGCACCACCTGGCATCAGGGAGAATCTTTCAGGCCATGGAGGCCTTGCACTAGAGCATGGCTTAGCCCACTGCATCACAAAGTGCCTTGTACTTGTCCCCATGCACCAAGTATCAGTCCATCTGGCCTGTGTGGTCCTTCTTCAGCCCAGGAGAAGAGGGTTAGTCATGGTTGGGTGAGGTGGGGTGTTCTGCAAAGACCCTTCCCCATAGGTGAAGAAAGATGGCAGGCACCATTGAAGGCTAGAGGCAAATGACCTGGAACTCCCTGTGGGGCCCAGGCATGACAATCCTGGGGGTCTTCAGGAATATGGCCTCAAAAGGGATGGAGAGCCCGAGGAGGAGGGAGGCCGACCCTAGATTTGCTTGCTTTCTCTACACATGGTACCATACCATGCAAGGAGACAAAAATATGTCATCTCTGAGTCCCAGTTGGTCATTTTAAAAATGCCAGGATTTTCAGTGCCATTTCTTAAACTTCAGGACAGTTAGAATTTACCAGTTTCAGACTACTGGGATTGTAGAAGCCTGAAAGCCAAACTCATTGCACTTGTCTCAATTCTTACCCACCTCTGCCTGGCAGAGACACCAAGACACAGCCTGCAGGCTGTTACCATTTAATTTGCTGGAAGCAAATATTGAAAGAAATAATACTCATTCACTTTTCCTATATCCAAGTCAATTAGAAGTAAAGCCTAAATAAAATGCAGGCAAACAACAAACCAGAAACACATGGGAGTGTGCACACACATGTGTCCATGCCTACCTTTGCCCTACAGCAGATAGCCAAAACCTACCCTGAAGCAGAGACCAAGGACCAGATGCCTGCCTTTGTCCTGCCTGCTGTGAGGGCTGGGAGGGTGAGGAGCGGTGCCTTCCACTTGCCTGCTCTTGCAGGGACTTGCATCTCACCTGTGCAGTGATCCCCTTGGGAAACACCCATAGACACCGATGGCCCTGCCTGGAGAGGCTCTGCACAAATTCTATCCTGTGCAGTTTCATGAGCCTCCGGACCAGGTATGCACAGTGCCAGTCCTTCCCTGTCTGGGTTCGGAACTGCTCTATGCATCACATTTGGTATTGCTCTCCCTCAGTCAGCTCTGAGAGTGCAAGGAGAAAGCTGGTCAGTGACTGGGGACTGAGGGCCTTCTTCTGGGGAACTCAGTATAAAAACACCCAGAAGAGGGGAACATGGTAAGGGCCAGCAAGACCCTTGACAGTTTCTGTCCTCCTGAACCTGTAGCTAACTTCTTCAAGGTAGAGAAGACCTGCCTGAGCCCTCTTGAAGCTCCTAGAGGAGGTCAGAAGCTCTGTCAGGACACTGGTGGGTTTGTGCAACCTCCTGCAGGTACTCGACCAACTCCAAAATGGCAGGTCTGTAGGAAATGACCTTCCTCCCTCTGGCAGTCAAGTTTATTCCTTGTGCAATAAGCACCGGTCTTCTCATGAATTGAATCCTAAGGAACAAAGAAAAAGAAAGAAAAGAATATTATTATTTGTAACAGGGAAGTCCCCAACTTTCTAAAATTGCCGGTGAGAGTTAAAGGGAAAATAAAGGCCATCATTGTAGATCTGATTATAAATTTTTTGAATCATAGTAAACAACTGAAAAAAAAACAAATCTATAAGGAAAAAATGTGTATAACCTTAACATTTTTTGAAGTAAAAATATGAAGACATTAAAAATAAAAAGGATTCATCATCTTGCCAGCTGGGAATGACCATTGCTAAGCGTGTGGTGTACTCATCCAGGCTGTGGTTTCTTCTGCTCTGCACTTACATGCACATGTCAACATTGTCAAACACTGTTTAACAATAGGGACTCCTGCAAGAATGAATCCTTAGGGAATTTCACTGTCATGCAAATATCAGACATGCAGTGATGGAAACATCACCAAGTGACTTGTGACTGTGTGTGTGACATATAAGGGCAAAGCAATGTCTTTGAAACTTCTTTCTTTTCCACATGGAAAAGAAGCATCTGTTAATTATACTGAATAAAGCTGCATTCTGTCAGTTTTCAGAAACTCTGCTACTGCCTAAACCATATGGTTCAGATGGTTTGCAAAATAAATCAATAAAGAGGCAGCCAGCTTACTTCTAGGCAATTGATGAAGAGCATGTAGAGTTTGGTCTTACCTCTAATGATGAACACCTTCTTCTCTAACAGGGACAAGTAGGCCTGGATGTATTCTTTCACAGCATGGAAGCTGTGAAAAGAGAAATATTATTCCTGGTGATGTCAGGATGGCAGAATCACCCTACCAAAAAAAAAAAAAAAGAACATCTATTAACCAATCATCTGCCCATATATTTCTCTGTGTGTATAAAGGTAAAATACAATATAAAGGTATAATACAATATGTAGGTAATAGATTTAACACTTTTCATTAAAAGTATGTTTGCACAGTCTTGGATGAATATGAAATTCCATATTACAGAGAAGCTTTTCTCAAACATTTTGGTTTCAGGCCCAATTACAGGCTTAAAACTTACTGAGAGCTGCAGAGACTTTTTGTTTATTTGGTCAAACCTACACAAGCCGGAAAACAAAGACAAATGCTGAACAATTTCACTTAGGTGAGGTACCTGTGGCAGTCAGAGTGACAGACAGAAAGTAGAGTGGGGGGTCTTCCAGGGCTGGGGAAGGGCTGGGGAGTCTGTGTTAGGTGACAAAGGTGAGGACACTCTGGAGCAGGATCTGGTGGTGGTGCAATACCCAGTGTTTGATGTCAACAACTACACATTTAAAAGTGGTTACACAGTGCATTTTGTGTTATGTATATTTTAGCACATTTAAAAAAAAGAGCAGCAGTGGCCCAGGAGTGGGGTGCTGGTTAAGGACATTAGGGATAGCATAGAAGGGAAAGCCAGTTCCCTGTGACCGGTGGAAAAAATGCATGACAGATAAGCCACAAGAATTGGCCTTCCTAGCATCTTTCTCTGTAGCTTCCCTACCTGCTTAACACCTCTGGTTGCCATCTCTAACCCTTCTGTCAGACCTGACAAGAGGACTTGAATACCCATCATATACTGACTACTTTCATCTTTCCAATATCCAGGGAGTGTAGTCTAACTGGAGAAGGCAGCTCTGAAGTGGCAGCCTGCAGGAGGTAAGACTTGAGGCCCCTGGCAATCCCTGAAGTTGCACTTAAGCTCCCAACCACAGGAAGAGAGCAGCAAAGATCAATGTAGGGCAGCAACCTTTCAGGCATCGCATAGCCAATGAATGGCCCTGGGGATTCCCTGGAGCTGGAAGGGGCACACAGAACAGAGACCAGTGTACACCACAGGCTTCAAGCCTGAGAACTAACTGGCTAGCATCTGTGGCTGTGGTTACTTGCACAGGGATATTATTAAAAGGAAATGAACCAGAAACTTGTGAAGTTTTTGAGGTCATTAGATTGAGGAAAAAGTCTCCCACCACCTACAAATATGCCCATGCCAGCTTGCAGAGCCAGAAAACCCATCTCTCAGCTAGCAAGCTTCTTGACCACTGGAGACCACACTGGACCTGGCTGAGTGGCCAGTGTATCCCCAGAGATCTGAGGGTCCTGGATGTGACAGGAAAGACTTAGAGAGAGCTTTGTCCAGGCCATATGGGAAGATGGTCCAGGATGCCTGTGGCCACAGGGACAGACACACACTCCTTTCCACCATTTTTCTTTACTTTTCCTTAAAGAACCTCTGTAACAGCAGTTCACTTCATGCTTTAAAGGTAGCTTTCCTGCTCTAAAGCAGACCTGTTTTTTTCTCCTCCCTGATCTCCCTAATCTGTCCTTCCTAATTTCTGGTAAAATAGGATTCCCCTGAATTGCCTCTTTAAAAAACCCTGTGTTCCCCCTTAATAGGGAAATCACAGCTTCTGGGACAGAGTCCCTTGTGTTTCTCCTTTGCTAGCAAAGCAAAAAAAAAAAAAAAAAAAAAAAAAAAAAAAAAAAAACCAAAAACAAACAAAAAAAAAAAACCACTTCTTTTTCCTTTTTCTAAAACAACAACAACAAAACGCCTCTTAAGTTCCATGGCACATAAGCACATTCTGTGCAAGTTTTCCCACTGCCTTTCAACTAGATGCGGCCAAGGGACTTAGTTTAGGGCAATGAAATATGAGCAGGTGTGTGTGTGTGTGTGTGTGTGTGTGTGTGTGTGTGTGTGTGTTTGGGGGCTATATTCTTTTTTTTTTGTACTTGGAACTGAGCTCAGGGGCACTCAACCACTAAACCTAACCCCCAGCCGTACTTTGTATTTCATTTAGTGACAGGGTCTCACTGAGTTGCTCAGGGCTTTGCTGTTGTTGAGGCTGATTTTACATTTGCAATCCTTGTGCCTCAGCATCTCAAGCTCCTGGGATTACAGGCATGTGCCACCAGCCTGGGATGTGTTCTTAGAGGTATTGTGTGCAGGGGCTGAGGGGAGGCTCAATGGCAGAGTGCCAGCCTAGCATGCGTGAAACCCTGGGGTCTATCCCTGGCACTGCCACCCCTTCTTTTGCTCCCTAGGCTGTGACAGCAGGGATAGACTTTGAAGACAAGTAGCTGGAAGGTGTTTGTTGAAGAGGACAGAAGGCCATTTGAGAAGAAATGTGGGTACCAGGCACCTGGGAGCTGTGAGCAAGCCCTGGCCTGTATAGACCATCCTGCACAAGGCCTCTGATATTCTAGTCAAGTTTGGATACACTGGCATCTGGTATCTCTGCTAATCTCTGTCTGGTGTGCCTGCCTGCATTTCAAAGGCTGCACACCTGTCTACAGCGGCCTTTCTCAGATACCCTGACAGTGGGCACTTTGAAGGATAATGATCTTCTACCCATGGGATGTGCTTATGTGATAGTCACCCTAGCCCAAGATCACAGGGTAAAATAGGTGGGAATGGTGTTGTGCTGAGTGGCTATTTTTGCTGGACAGCCTGGCCACAGAGATAGTGGCTTTCTCTGAGGGGACTAGTAGCACTGTCATCAGATTTATCTGGCATTGAGGACAGAGGCTCAGTGTTTTTCTGTTCCTGTGGTCCCTTTATAGTATGTATTTTGAAGTCCCCAGCTTCAATGGCACACTCCTGCATCACTGCCATCCTGCCTAGGGTGAAGGTGTTTTTACCTCTGAGGGCTAGGCTGCTGGCTTGTTCTAGGTCATCCTGGGTGTAAGTGAAGCCCACTCCTCCAGCCCTTGAAAAGCATCCATAAGCAAGTTCCCTGCAGAAGTTCTGTTGTGTACAGTCATTGCTATCCCTAAGTGGCATGCCCTGACTTAGCAATCAGGGAGGGCCAACTCTTAAACAACTGAGCTTATCCATGCTATGGCTGGCCAATGTGTCACATCCCCCTGTGTGACTCTGTGAAAGCCCAGCACTGACCTGCAGGTTAGGGTGGAGTGGGCTCCTGGTCTCTGTGTCCCAGTGCTTACCTTGTCTAGTGAGAAGATGTACTTGGTCATCAGCTGGCACAGCTCCAGAATCTGGCTCTTGGTCCCCAGGAACACGTGCTCCAAAAAGAATGCAATTGATAAAACCCAATTCCACTGGATTCTGTCAAAAGAGGGTATGAGGGACTTAGCCTTGACAGAGGAGTCTGAGACAGGAGGAGGGCATGAAGAGGGCATGTGCAAGGCAGCATGGGAAGGTGAGGTGACAGAAGAAATTAACCACCAGCTCTGCCCTCAACACTCCTCCAGCTCTCAATGAAGGTAGGACCCAGGGTCTCACTTTGCTACCTCAGCATGCACTGCCACTGTGCCCACTCTGCAACTGTGCCCCACTCTCACAATCCTGTACAGAGTGAGTCCCTCTTGACTCTTATAGCCCAGCATGGGTTGGGACCCTCCTCAATCCTGAAGGCCTGCTTGCTCTGATCACCACCATCCTTTCTAGTGGCTCCCTGCCAACTCAGTGATTCTCATGCTGCTGCCTGCCTTTCTGTGGCCCTGGGGCACCATGGTTTCGCTGAATTGGTTTTCCTCTTTCTCCCACATCTAATGAGATGGCTGGCACGTGACATGGTTCATCACGTGCAGAGTGAGTGCACAAAGAGCCCCTGCCATGGCAGGAGAACCTGCTTGTCCTGCTGCCAGGGGTGCCAAAACCCATAGTCCATTGATGAGCACAAGCCGAGCATGCCAGGAAGAGCTAGGATCTGGGTCTCACCTGACCTCTTCAATGACAGCTCTGACTGTGATCCTGCTATCTTTCAAGTACCCATCTGAGCATACGAGCTCCAGCGGTATAGACAGCTTCTTAACCAGCTTCAGCCAGGCCTGGGGACTTGGCTTCAGATTACCTCTTGTCAGCATTTCAGCACAGACCATTGCAGCCAACACATGTAGTATCTGGGAAGGGGAGAGTGAACTCCAAAGGTTCTCTGCCCTTCCACCCATCCTCTTCATTGGCTATGACTCCCTTAGGCCAGAGGTCCTGGCAGAGGCATTGTGTCCTTGTATTCCAGGCTTGGAATACAAGTACACAATGTATAACCTGCTCCTTTGGGTCTTGGGATACAGGAAACACTAGCCAGCTGTTTCCAATATCTCTGGGCTATGCTGGCTCCCTTCCCCCTGAAGGGTCTCTCCTCTGGTGGCAGACCAGGGCCTGGGCCTCCCAAGGGGCTGTACCATCTCACAGCCAGCAATGTCATGCTTCTGTAAAGCTTCAGTGAGGCTCTGCAGAAACTGCGGGTGGATGGTCAAGATTCTGGAGAAGTTGTGCAGCTGGTCCTGAAATGCTGATAGGCCAGGTGCACCCATGGCAAGCAGAGCCCATCCTCAGGCCTCCCTGAGGCTGCTTCCAGCTCAGACACAGAACCACAGGGCCCTCTGCAAAAACTGGGGTTTCCAAGCGTTTTCAGTATGTATTTTTGAATCATAAAGACATTTTTTCCTGTGGGAATTCAGAACTATTCAAAAACCACACACAAAAAAATTACGAATTAAGAGCAGGGTGCGGGGCGCTCGGCCGCTGCCAGGCTCTGGATCCGCGCGCCACAGCCGGCGCCTCCAGTCTGGGTTTTGGCGCGACCCCTCCTCCCTCTGGCTCCCCGTGCTCTAGCCTTTTAATCATGCCCCCCTGTCTGTGTGTGAGTGCATGCAGGCTGGGCTGACAATGATTTCCTCAGTGATTCCATACAAAGCGAGTCCCTGTGGGTTAGGGCCCCCTCTGGAGCCATCCTGATGGCTTTGGGGACCTTGCTTCCATTTTCTATTATTATGTGGACTACCTGAGTGCCAGCACAGTCCAAGACCTTGCAGGCTGTCTCGCCGCCACAAGCAAGCGAAACCAAGATCCCTCAAATACCCAAACTGTAAACTTGAAGACAAGGCTGAAGATGGAGAGGTAATAGATTGTAAGAAGAGGACAGAAGACCGGGAGGACAACTGTGACAGTTGCCTCCAGGTGTTTGAATCACTGAGCTATATTACAGAACACAAGATTAATCAATATCAGCTGACAGATGGAGTGGATGTTGAAGATGATCCCACATGCTCTTGGCCAGCTTCCTCACCTTCTAACAAGGACCAGACTTCCCCTAGTCATGGAAAAGGTTGCGATTTTAGAGAAGAAGAAGGTGCCCCTGGACTGCCATACCCATGTCAGTTCTGTGACAAGTCGTTTAGCCACCTCAGCTACCTAAAGCACCATGAGCAGAGTCACTGCCTTTCAAATGCGCCTACTGCAGTCTGCTGTTCAAACACAAGCAGAACCAAGATCTCCATATAAAGCTCCACACCGGGTACAAGAAGTACCACTGAAGTGAATGTGATGCTGCGTTCTCCAGGAGTGATCACTTGTAGATCCACTTAAAGACTCACACGTCCAACAAGCCATATAGATGTGCCATTTGCCGCCATGGGTTCCTGTCCTCTAGCTCCTTACATGGACACATGCAGGTTCATGAGAGGAACAAGGACAGTTCCCAGTCTGGTTCCAGGATGGAGGACTGGAAGATGAAGGACACTCAGAAATGCAGTCAGTGTGAAGAAGGCTTTGACTTCCCGGAAGACCTCCAGAAGCACATTGCAGAGTGCCACCCCGAATGCTCCCCCAATGAGGATTAAGCTGCCCTGCAGTGCATCTACTGCCACAAGCTCTTTGTGGAGGAGACCTGCCTCATGAACCACATGGAGCAGGGGCACAGAGGGGAGAAGAAAAACTCTTGCAGCTTTTGTTCTGAGAGTTTCCACACAGTCGAGGAACTGTACAGCCACATGAACAGTCACCAGCAACTGGAGTCCTGCAATCACAGCAACAGCCTTTCCCTGGTCCAGGTGGGCTACATCTCCGTGTCCATCCCAACTCCAGATTCCAACCTCTCAGTGGACAGTTCAACCATGGTGGAGGCTGCCCCACCAATCCCAAAGAGTCGAGGGAGGAAGGGGGCTCCTCAGCAAACCCCTGACATGACCGGCCCCTCGAGTAAACAAGCAAAAGTTATCTACAGCTGTATTTACTGCCACAAGCAGTCATTCTTGAGTCTTGCAATTCTGCAGATTCACCTAAAGACTATTCATTTAGATAAGCCAGAACAGGCCCATATTTGTCAGTATTGCTTCGAGGTATTACCCTCACTTTATAACCTAAATTAACATGTTAAGCAAGTGCACAAAGCTCAGGACCCAGGCCTGATTGTTTCTGCAATGCCTGCCATAGTTTACCAGTGCAACTTCTGTTGTGAAGTTGTCAACGACCTCAACACCCTTAAGGAGCACATCCGATGTTCTCACGGATTTGCAAACCCTGCAGCTAAGGATAGTAATGCATTATTTTGTCCTCATTGCTATATGGGATTTGTCACTGACTCTTCCCTTGAAGAGCATATAAGACAGGTGCATTGTGACCTCAGTGGCTCTCAGTTTGGATCCCCAGTGCTTGGGACCCAAAAGAACCAGTAGTGGAAGTCTATTCCTGTATCTATTGTACAAATTCGCCAATATTCAACAGTGTTCTTAAGCTGTACAAGCATATCAAAGAGAATCATAAAAACATTCCCTTGGCCCTGAATTATATTCACAATGGGAAAAAATCCCGGGCCTTGAGCCCCCTATCTCCTGTGGCCATAAAGCAGACATCTCTTAAGATCATGCAGGCAGTAGGGGGAGCATCTGCGCATCCCGCTGGAGAATATATCTGTAATCAGTGTGGTGCTAAGTACACATCCCTAGACAGCTTTCAGACTCACTTAAAAACTCATCTCAACACTGTGCTGCCGAAACTGACCTGTCCTGAGTGCAACAAGGAATTCCCCAACCAAGAATCCTTGCTGAAGCCTGTGACTATTCACTTTATGATCACCTCAACCTACTACATCTGTGAGAGTTGCGACAAGCAGTTCACATCAGTAGATGACCTTCAGAAACACCTTTGGACATGCACACTTTTGTCTTCTTCCGCTGCACCCTCTGCCAAGATGTTTTTGACTCCAAAGTCTCCATTCAGCTGCACTTGGCTGTGAAGCACAGTAATGAAAAGAAGGTCTACCAGTGCACGTCCTGCACCTGGGACTTCCGCAACGAGAC
This sequence comes from Spermophilus citellus, assembly GCF_964194105.1. Classification (NCBI taxonomy): domain Eukaryota; kingdom Metazoa; phylum Chordata; class Mammalia; order Rodentia; family Sciuridae; genus Spermophilus; species Spermophilus citellus. The sequence continues at coordinate 1,324,366 of NW_027673039.1, read as the reverse complement.
TGACCTGCAGCTCCACGTGAAACACAACCACCTGGAAAACCAAGGCAAATTGTACAAGTGCATCTTCTGTGGTGAGCCCTTTGGCACTGAGGTGGAGCTTCAGTGCCACATCACAACTCACAGTAAGAAGTACAACTGCAAGTTCTGCAGCAAAGCCTTCCATGCCATCATTCTGCTAGAGAAACATTTGCAAGAGAAGCACTGTGTGTTTGAAACCAAGACGCCCAACTACAGCACAAATGGAGCCTCTGAGCAGGTGCATAAAGAAGAAGTGGAGCTGCAGACCCTACTGACCAACAGCCAGGAGTCCCACAACAGTCACGATGGGAGTGAGAATGATGTGGACAGCTCTGAGCCTATGTATGGGTGTGACATCTGTGGGGCGGTGTACACTATGGAAACTGCTGCAGAATCACCAGCTCCAGGACCACTATATCAGACCTGGAGAAAGTGCCATTGTGAAGAAGAAAGCCAAGCTCATTAAAGGGAATTACAAGTGCAACATGTGTTCTCGAACCTTCTTCTCTGAAAATGACCTGCGTGAACATATGTAGACCCACCAAGGCATGGTCAAACACTACATGCGCCCTATTTGCAGAGAACGTTTTCCCTACCTTTTAATTCTTACAGAACACAAAGTCACGCACAGTAAGAGCCTTGATACTGGAAACTGCAGGATATGCAAGATGCCTCTACAGAGTGAAGAGGAGTTCTTGGAGCATTGCCAAATGCACCCTGACCTGAAGAATTCTCTGATGGGATTTTGCTGCATAGTATGCATGAAGACTGACCTCCACCTTGGAACTCAAAATCCATGGGACATTCCACATGCAAAAGACAGGGAATGGGTCCACAGTCCAGACCACCAGGCATGGCCAGCATGTCCAAAAACTGTACAAGTGTGCATCTTGCCTAAAAGAATTCTGTTCCAAGCAAGATCTGGTGAAACTTGACATCAACGGCCTGCCATATGGTCTGTGTGCTGGCTGCGTAAATCTCAGTAAGAGCAGTAGCCCAGGCATCAGCCTCCCGCCCAGCACGAATAGACCAGGTTTTGGCCAGAATGAGAATTTGAGTGCCATCGAGAGCAAAGGCAAGGCAGGAGAACTGAAGACACGCTGCTCCAGCTGCAATGTGAAGTTCGAGTCTGAAAGTGAACTCCAGAACCACATCCAAACCATGCACTGAGAGCTCGTGCCAGATAGCAACAGCTCACAGTTGAAATCACCATAAGTGTCGCCCATGCCCAGAATCAGTCCCTCCCAGTCCGATGAGAAGAAGACCTATCAGTGCATCGAGTGTCAGATGATTTTCTACAATGAATGGGAAATACAGGTTCATGTTGCAAATCACATGATTGATGAAGGACTGAACCATGAGTGCAAACTCTGCAGCCAGACCTTCGACTCTCCTGCCAAACTCCAGTGCTACCTGATAGAGCACAGCTTTGAAGGGAGGGGAGGCACCTTCAAGTGTCCTGTCTGCTTTACAGTATTTGTTCAAGCAAACAAGTTGCAGCAGCATATTTGCTCTGCCCATGGACAAGAAGACAAGGTCTATGACTGTACACAATGTCCACAGAAGTTTTTCATCCAAACAGAGCTGCAGCTTAGTGTCATCCAGAAAATGCTTTGAGATGTCAGCCCAAGCCCATGCAAACTGTTAAACATCAAAAGAAAATGCATCAGTGTCTCTAATCACATGATGACCCAACACAGCAGTTAGTGAAAGTATAGTCTCTCAAGGAGAATTACTTTTGTGGCACAAAAAGGGAACATGTTTTACTCTTTGCAAGAAACTTTCATTGTTAATGTAAATTATTCAGAACATTGTATTTTACCATAACACTTGTATTATCAAAACTGTTGGATGTTCATGTGTTTGAACTTTTGAGCACCTGATAGACTCCTTGTATATAAAGTGTTGCACATGTATTATGTCGTCTGATACTAAAGTGGTCTTATAAAGACAAGTGGACCTGGGCCCTATTCAGGAAAGATTAAAAAAAAAGTGAACAAGATGGCTTAAGAGAAAGTATTTTTAAGAAAGACAGATTAAAAACAACTGTTACACATGGGACTATGGTTAGACTTCCTTTTATATACAGTTAAGCCTAGAATTTCTCTTTTGGTATATCAACAGTTAAAATCCAAGACTATTCTTTATTGCTGAAGATTCTTGCAAACCATGAAGAGATGTTCTCACAGAACAGAACCCCAAGCTGGATACGGCCCGTATATATATTTGTAAGCCTTGCGATGTGACAGGTAGCATCACTATATATGCAATAGTTGTTATGTAGACTGTCAAAATAATTTTTTTCCTGGATACATTTGAAGCTTTGAGTGTTCAAGGTTTTCCTTAATGATTCACACAGCCAAATTCTTAAATCAGTTGAACTAACCTGTATGTTACTGTTATTAATGCTTACTCTGTGGTCTGAACCTGGAGATTACTGGATTGTTTTCCAAGAGGAAATAAATTCAGTTTACCATTAAAAAATTACAAATTAGACTTCATATCTCCCAACTTCTTTTCAGTAGAGCCTCTAGACATTTTCCTAGCCATTCCTTTCCTCAGAATCATTCTCAAATCAGGATCACTGTGTTCCTGATTTTTTCAATCAAGTTTAGATTATGAATATTCCTTTATCACTCATTATCTGTGAAAATATTGTTTTCAATGGTTGCAAACAACCATTTTAAAATAGTCATACTTTGTCCCTTCTTCATTTATTTGGACAATTAAATTGTTTCTATTTCTTTGTGATCAGAAACAAACCTGGAAAGATTTTCTGTGAGCATCTGCCCAGCACTCACAGTATGGTCAGCAGCTATGGGGGCAGGCTCTTCAACCACCCTGCCATGTGACCACTGCTCAACACCTGCCAAGGAGGCCTATGAGCCTGCCCTTCCTTTTGCAAACTTGGTTTTGACAGATGAGCAGATAAAAGTGGTATCAGAAGACTGTTTACATTCTCTTGACTTCCTGGGGGCGCTGAGCATGTGAGCAAAATTTTCTAGATGCCCACACAATTATGCTATATGTAGCTGGCTTATAATTTCTACCCACTTTTTTTGAAGAGAGAGTGAGAGAGGAGAGAGAGAGAGAGAGAGAGAGAGAGAGAGAGAGAGAGAGAGAGAGAGAGAATTTTTAATATTTATTTTTTAGTTTTCGGTGGACACAACATCTTTGTTGGTATGTGGTGCTGAGGATCGAACCCGGGCCGCATGCTTGCCAGGTGAGCACGCTACCGCTTGAGCCACATCCCCAGCCCCTTCTACCCACTTTTAAACTCAGGGTAAATTCTGCTCTTTTCTAAAAACACTTCTCTAACCTTCCATTATGTGGGCTAGAGTATGTTCTCACACATTTGTCATCTTCTTTTTCTGTGCTATGTTTGACTACTGGACAGCTGAGTTTCCATCTTGGGCTGGGCTGCAGCTCTATTGACAATACTAGTCTATGGTGCCTGAGACTCTTGGTTTTCTCCCCAGATTCATAAACAAAAAGTATCAACCTTTCCACTGAATTTCATTTATTATTCTTTTCTTAAGAGCTCAGTTACATATTTACCTTAATGTTGTCAAGAGAAAATCAACAATTTAGAGGGTGCTACAAGGAACATGGAGAGCTTCTCAAGATAGCAGAAATGTCCCATTCAAGGAGGCCTTGGGGAGTATAGAGGGTTGGCCCTGTGTTCTAAGTAGCTTGGAGGATGTTCTCAGCCTAGTGTCTTTTGTGGCCTCATTATGTTCCCCACAGCAGCACCAGCTCTTGGAACCTGAGTTCCCATATTTGTCCCCAGTCCATACTGTGGTCCAATTTCCACATTTGACCTTGAGTGGATACCTACTTTCAGCTCCTCCCAGGTGGACACTGTCATGGTAAAGAACATGAAATCCCTCAAGTAGCACTGAAACAACTCATGCTGCTGATCTCCAGTAAACTGGGCAAGAAAAATGCCCAGGGAAGTTTACTGGGAGATTAACACTAACTTCTCTGACCATCCTGCATGGAGGAAGCCAGAGTGACTTGAGACCTGTGAAGCCACAGCTGAAAGAAGCTCACTTCTTTGGAAGGGGAGCCCCAGGCTAGTGCAGCACCCTAGGGTGACTCAGAGACAAAATGCTATTGGCTGCCTTATGGGAATAGAGAATGGTGGATGTATAGACTAGGGGACACAAAAAGGAAGACAGGATCAACATTCAATTTAGGTCACAAAAGCCACACTCACCCAAAAGGAAAAAAAATTCTAAGGTAGCCTGAGTTTTGTGCTATACTTGTGCTATACTATATATATATGGGTTTCCAGGGAATCAGGACTGAGTGGGCTGCTCTTTAGGGCTGGGATCAGAGACTACACCAAGCAGAGAGATTTACCTACCAGCAGATGGGGAGTTGCTTCCTAGCTGCATATTTTGCTGAAAAAGCAGGGCCAGGAAGGGCATACCCCAGGTGAAGAAACATCCTCTCAGCAGGAAACACACTGCTTCACTTTGGTTTAGGACAAGTGGCAGAATGAAGACCCAGGAAAGTAAGTTTACTTTGAACATACTGGTTCTCTAAGGAAATGTTGATAAGATGATATCACATGTATGTGAAAGATGACTTCCAAAACATATCACTGCCACTAGCTTTTCTGGAATGACTATGTCTAAACCTCACCCCTAGAATATGATAGCAGAGCACACACTGTCTAGCTTGTGTGACTCAGGAGGGACCAACAGCTCAGTGTGGAAGAAGGGGACATGCTCTTTTCATTGCTAGCATTTTCTGAGAAAGTTTAAATGGGGTGTTTACTGGGTGTGAGCCTCAGGATGTGAATTGTCAACTTGGAGCAGATAGCAATCTCTGTCCCTGCTGGAATATGCTCCAGTCCCCAGCCTGCTGGACAGTGTGACACCAGAAATCACCTCATAGTCTCCCTTCATGGTGTAACATAAAGGCTTCTGACCTAGTGGAGATTATCACTTCTTTATTGGAAATTTCAAAATGAAGGCAGGACATGGTTTGAGCTCATTCACAGCAAAGTGTAATATCTACAAGTCCCAGAATTTACCAGGTGCTAGCTGCTGTCAGCCAACTGCTTGTCAGGCAGTGTCTTTGTGGGTAAAGGCTGCTTCACCAGGGCTGCATAAAGCCCATCTTGAGAAGGGCTCACCTTTTGTATCTGTGATGTACTGGGCATGGACCTAGAGCTCTTCCACATAGTCCCTGATTCTCCAGCTGAAGGGGACACTGTTGTAAGCACCCTCAGGAAGGCTCATATGGTTCTGCAGTGAGGTGAGGTGAACTGAAAATCAGTTCCTGATATGGTGCTCTGAACACCAGAGAACATGTGCTCAGAAGGCACTGTGGGCCAGGAGTGGCTCTGCAGTAGGGTGCTTGCCTGACATGTGTGAGGCCCTGGGTTCCATCACCTGCACCACATCAATGTTTTAAGCAGCGCAATTCACAATAGCCAAACTGTGGAAGCAACTTAAAAGCCCTTCAATAGATGAATGGATAAAGAAACTGTGGTACATATACACAAAAGAATATTACTCAGCATTAAAATAAAGTAAAATTATGGCATTTGTAGATGGATGGAGTTGGAGAATGTTATGATAAGTGAAGCAAGGTCATCCAAAAAAAATCAAAGGCTGAAAGTTCTCTCTGATAAGTGGATGCTAATCCATAATGCAGGGGCATAGGATGGGTGGAGGAACTTTGGATTGGGCAAAGGAGAAGGAGGAGAGGGAAGGGGGCCTGGTAGTAGGAAAGATGGTGGAATGATGTACTTCATTACACTAGATAAATGTATGATTACATGAATGGTTTGACCCTACATTCTGTACAACCAGAGAAGTGGAAAAAATGTGCTCCATTGTGTACAATGAATAGAAGAGTATTCTGTTGTCATGTATAACTTATTAGAACAAAGAGAAAAAGGACAAAGTCAAGGTGCTGAGGCTGCACAGTCAGCTTCTGTCTGCCTTCCTGGCTAGGGCTCCTGTGTATAAGAACTGGAGGGCCCAAAGTCTTACACAAAACCAAGTCTCCAGTGCCTGCACCTGCCCCTTATTGGCCAATGTTCCAGAATTGAAGTCCCTGCAATCTGCACAGGAAGCCTAGGGAGGCCCCCCAGAACTGGGAACAGCATCAGGGAATCTGAGAATGCTTAAGGACATGTTCTCTCCAAAAGGCAATGTTCCTACTGAACATGGAGTCCAACCTGGCTTTCTTCACTATAACAGGTGCCCTGAGAGAAGGAAATGAAGAGAAAGGAGACAGAACAAAGACCTGCCAGGATGCCATGTCCCCTAGGCAATAGAAGGAGGTGGCACAAACATTCCTTGGAAAGCAGAGAGTCTATGTTCTCAAGCACAGGAGAGTTAATAAGGGTGCCATGTGGATTTTCATTCATCTTATGTTATTCATCACAAGTGGAATGTTCAGCAACTTGGTGACATTGAAAATAAATATCGACAGGTCATGGGCCCAGGATGGTGAGTCTGGTCTGATCAGAAGCTCAATGTTGCCATCTCTATGGATGAGAGATATGATTCTGGCCAGCAGAGGGGTGACAGCACCTTTGACCTTCTTCCAAATGGTGTGCCTGAAGCAGAGGTGGGACAGGGGACAAGGGACAGTAGACAGTGGCTCAGCACCATAGCCAGTGCCCCAAAATCTCGAAACCTCTTTCCTCCATTGCAAAGAGCCTTCTAGCCTACAATCCAGGGCCGTAAATTGAAGTTTCCATCACTTTTAATACAAGAGACTCGAGGAAAGACGCCAGGCGCCCAGCCAGACCGGAGGAGGAAAGACGCCAGGCGCCCAGCCAGACCAGAGGAGGAAAGACGCCAGGCGCCCAGCCAGACGGGAGGAGGAAGACATCAGGCGCCCAGCCAGACCGGAGGAGGAAGTCCGGCCCCGCCCCAAGTGCTAGTCCAGAGGAAGCCCATCAACCCTTAAAACCCATCAAAGCGGGTGTGGCTACCAGCACAGGTACCCGGTTTCCAACTCCCCCACCCTTAGCTGCCATAACTCAAAATATATCCCACAAGCTTTTGGGGGTTGTAGCTATCAATGCAAAACAACAACTGTACAGACACCTGGTTTCTACCTCAGAGACTAGAGTAGGGAAGATACAGGTGGAAGCTCATTTCCTTTCACACTGGCTATACCCACTACCCTGAATACAGAGGCCAAGCTAGGAATAGACAACACCACCTACTGGAAGCAAGGAAAACAGTGTTCTGAGAGACTTTTTTTTTTCTCTTTCTCTCTTTTCTTCTCTCTCTTTCGTAACTTCAACATATGTGAAACCAAGAACTGTGCATGAACAACCGAATTACCAAAGTAACATAATATAGAGGAATTGCATATACCCCACCTTTCCCCTATTTTTTCTCTATTTCTATATTACTTTCCTTTTCCTTCTTTCTTATTTCTCTTTTCTTCCTTTTATTTTTTTTTCTTCATTCGTATTCCCTCTATCCCACTTTCAACCTCCTAACTTTTGCTATCTATACATAGGGTAACTATCTAAATACAGATAGGAGGTTGAGTCTATACATTCTTCCATAAATTACCAGTCTATTGGTTAGAGTTCTCCGAAATTGCTAAGTTAGTTTAAGCTCATACCCTCACTCCTTTCCCTCTAAGTATAACATATTTCATCATCTGAAATTAAGTTTTCTATATGCCACAAGATATGGTATGCCTTTTATAAAACTAATGACTATATTCTTAAATAATAATTGAAACCAATATCTATAGACTTAGAATCTAACTATAAATGTACTAATAATGAAAACTTGTGCTTAGATGATGTACTGTTGTTATTGGGAACAGTTAACATTGTCTTTCTCCGCAAAAGAGGGATTTTGGTGCTATACAAGAACAATATAAATATATAAGGGGAAAATGATTAACACACAATTTAACAACGCTAGAAAGAAACATGAGCAGTATGAAAAGACAAGGAAAGAAAGGACCACAAACAATACAGGTCAATTCAACATTAGATGAGGTAGTATCTGCAGCTGATGGAATATCAGATAAAGAGTTCAGAATATACATGCTTCAGATGATCTGGAGTCTCAAGGAAGACATTATCCAGCAAATTCAGACAATGAAAGATCACTTTGACAATGAATTACATAAACAAATCCAAGAAGCAAAAGATCAACTCTCTAGGGAGATAGAGGATATAAAAAACAAACAAGAGATCCTGGAAATGCAGGAAACAAAAAAAAAACAATTAAAAACTCAAATGAGAGTATTACCAGCAGAGTAAAACACTTAGAAGATAGAACTTCAGACATTGAAGATGAAGTTTTTCAACTTGAAAAGAACATAGACAGCTCAGCGACTATGTTAAGAAATCATGAGCAGAATATCCAAGAATTATGGGATAATATAAAGAAACCAAACTTAAAGAGTTATTGGGATACAAGAGGGTATAGAGGTACAAACCAAAGGAATGAGCAATATATTCAATGAAATAATACTAGAAAACTTCCCAGACTTAAAGGATGAAAAAGAAATCCAAATACTAGAAGCCTACAGGACACCAAATGTGCAAAATCATAAGAGATCCACACCAAGACACATAATAATGAAGATGCCCAACATACAGAATAAGGAGAGAATCTTAAAAGCCATAAGAGAGAGGAAGCAGATTACATTTATGGGTAAACCAATCAAGATAACTGCTGATCTTTCAACACAGTCTCTGAAAGCTAGAAGATCCTGGAACAACATATTTCAAATGCTTAAAGAAAAAGGGTTCTAACCAAGAATCATGTATCCAGTGAAATTAAGCTTCAGGATTGAAAATGAAATAAAATCTTCCATGATAAACAAAAGTTAAAAGACTTTGCAGCTAGAAAACCAGCTTTTCAAAACATCCTTGGCAAAACATTACAGGAAGAGGAAATGAAAAATAACAATGAAAACCAACAGCGGGATGTAGTACAGTAAAGGAAAAACTAATCATAGAGGAAAAACAAAACTTGTTAAGTAACATACATAATCAAATATGGCTGAAAGTACAAACCATATCTCAATAGTTACCCTAAATGTTAATGGCTTAAATGCACCAATCAAAAGATATAGGCTAGTAGAATGGATCTAAAAAATATCCAACAATATGCTGCCAACACGAGACTCATCTGATAGGAAAAGACATACACAGACTTAAGGTGAAATGTTGGGAAAAATCATACCACTCATATGGACCCCAGAAGCCAGCAGGGGTGTCCATACTTGTATCAAATTAAATAGACTTCATGCCAAAGTTAATCAAAAGGGATAAAAAATGACACTACATACTGCTCAAGGGAACCATACACCAACAAGATGTGATGATCATTAATATATATATGCCCCAAACCATGGTGCAGCTACGTTCATCAAACAAACTCTTCTCAAGTTCAATAGTCAAATAGACCACAACACAATAATCATGGGAGATTTTAACACACCTCTCTAACCACTGGACAGATCTTCCAAACAAAAGTTTAATAAAGAAACCATAGAGCTCAATAATACAATTAATAACTTAAGACTTAATTGATATACACAAAAAATACCACCCAACATCAAGCGGATATACTTTCTTCTCAGCAGCACATAAATCCTTCTAAACAATAGACCATATATTATGTCACAGGGAAAATCTTAGTAATTACAAAGGAGTAGAGATACTACCATGCATTTTATCTGATCATAATGGAATGAAATTGGAAATCAATAATAAAATAAGAAAGAAAAAAAATCCTACATCACATGGAGATTAAACAATATGCTACTGAATGACAAAAGGGTTACAGAAGACATCAAAGAGAAAATTAAAAACATATTAGAGGTAAATGAAAACTCAGACACAACATATCAAAATCTCTGGGACACTATAAAAGCAGTACTAAGAGGAAAATTCATTTCATGGAGTTCATTCCTTAAAAGAAGAAAAAGCCAACAAATAAATGACCTCACACTACACCTCAAAGCCTTAGAAAAAGAAGAACAAATCAGCAGCAAATACAGTAGAAGACAAGAGATAATTAAAATCAGAGCTGAAATCAATGAAATCAAAACAAAAGAAACAACCAAAAAAATTGACAAAACTAAAAGGTGGTTCTTTGAAAAGATAAATAAGATTGATAGACCACTAGCCATGCTAACAAAGTGAAGAAGAGAGAGAACCCAAATTACTAGCTATGGGATGAAAAAGGCAACATCACAACAGACAATTCAGAAATACAGAAGATAATAAGAAATTATTTTGAAAACCTATACTCTAATAAAATAGAAGATAGTGAAGGCATCGTTAAATTCCTTAAGACCAATGAGCTATCCAGATTGAGTCAGAATGATATAAACAACCAAAACAGACCAATATCAAGTGAGGAAATAGAAGAAGCCATCAAAAGACTACCAACCAAGAAAAGCCCAGGACCGGAAGGATATACAGCAGAGTTTTACAAGAACTTTAAACAAGAACTAATACCACTACTCTACAATATATTTCAGGATATAGAAAAAGAGGGAGAACTTCAAATTCATTCTATGAGGCCAATATCACCCTGATTCCCAAACCAGATAAAGACAACTCAAAGAAAGAAAACTAAAGACCAATATCCCTAATGAATTTAGATGCAAAAATCCTCAATAAAATTCTGGCAAATCGGATACAATAACATGTCAAAATGATCGTGCACCATGACCAAGTGGGATTCATCCCTGGGATGCAAGGCTGGTTCAATATACGGACATCAATAAATGTAATTCACCACATCAATAGTCTTAAAGAAAAGAATCATATGATCATCTTGATAGATGCTGAAAAAGCATTCATCAAAATACAGCATGCCTTTATGTTCAAAACTCTAGAAAAATTAGGGATAACAGGAAATTACCTCAAAATGGTAAAAGTTATATACACTAAGCCTCAGGCCAGCATCATTCTAAATAGAGAAAAATTGAAGGCATTCCCTTTAAAATCTAGAACAAGACAGGGATGCCCTCTCTCACCACTTCTATCCAACATAGTTCTTGAAACACTAGCCAGAGCAGTTAGACAGATGAAAGAAAATAAAGGCATAAATATAGGAAAAGAAGAATTTAAATTAGCACTATTTGCCGATGACATGATCCTATATCTAGCACACCCAAAAAATTCAACTAAGGAACTTCTAGAACTAGTAAATGAATTCAGCAAAGTGTGAGGATATAAAATCAATACCAATAAATCAAAGGCATTCCTGTATATCAGTGACAAATTCTCTGAAATGGAAATGAGGACAACTACTCCATTCACAATATCCTCAAAAAAAAAAAATACCTGGGAATCAACTTACCAAAGAGGTGAAAGAGCTATACAATGAAAACTACAGAACCCCGAAGAAAGAAATAGAAAAAGACCTTAGAAGAGGGAAGGATTTACCTTGTTCATGGATTGGTAGAATTAATATTATTAAGATGGCCATACTACCCAAAGCACTTTACAGATTCAATACAATTTCCATCAAAATCCCAATGACATTCCTTACAGAAAAAGAAAAATCAATCATGAAATTCATCTGGAAAAACAAGAGACCCAGAATAGCTAAAGTAATTCTATGCAGGAAGAGTGAAATTGGTGGTATCACAATTACAGATTTTAAACTATACTATAGAGCAATAGTAACAAAAACAGCATGGTACAGGCATCAAAACAGGCTGATAGACCAATGGTACAAAATAGAGGACACAGAGACAAATCCACAAAATTAGAACTACTTTATATTAGACAAAAATGCTAAAACCATGCAATGGAGAAAGGATAGCATCTTCAACAAATGGTGCTGGGAGAACTGGAAATCCATATGCAACAAAATGAAATTGAATCCCTTTCTCTCACCATGCACAAAAGTAAACTCAAAATGGATCAAGGAGATAGAAATCAGACCAGAGACTCTGCATCTAATAGAAGATAAAGTTGATCATAATCTTCATCACGTGGGTGCAGGCACCAAATTTCTTAATAAGACACCTATAGCACAAGAGTTAAAACCAAGAATCAACAATGGGATGAATTCAAACTAAAAAGTTTTTTCTCAGTAAGAGAAATAATATGCGAGGTGAATAGGGAGCCTACATCCTGGGAACAAATATTTACCCCTCAAACATCAGATGGATCTCTAATCTCTGGAATATACAAAGAACTCAAAAAGTTAAACAATTAAAAATTAAATAACCCATTCTGTTAAAGTCCTTGGCCCATTCAAATGGGCCAAGGAGTTGAACAGAAACTTCTCAGAAGAGGATATACAATCAATTAACAAATACATGAAAAAATGCTCACCATCTCTGGCAATCAGAGAAATGCAAATTAAACTACTCTAAGATACCATCTCACTTCAATAAGAATGGCAGCCATTATGAAGTCCAACAATGATAAGTGCTGGCGAGGATGCAGGATGCAGGGAAAAAGTTACACTCATACATTGTTGGTGGGACTTCAAATTGGTGCAGCCAATTTGGAAAGCAATATAGAGATTCCTTGGAAAGCTGGGAATGGAACCACCGTTTGACCCAGCTGTTCCCCTTCTCGGACTATACCCAAAAGTCCTAAGAAGAGCATACTACAGGGACATAGCCACATCAATGTTTATAGCAGCACAATTCACAATAGCTAGAATATGTAACCAACCTAGATGCCCTTCAATAGATTAATAGATTAAAAAAATGTGGCATTTATTCACAAAGGAATATTACTCAGCACTAAAAAAATAATAAAATTATGGCATTTGCAGGCAAATGGATGGCATTAGAGAAGATTATGCTAAGTGAAGTTAGCCAATCCCTAAAAAACAAATGCCAAATATATTCTCTGATATAAGGGGGGTGACTCAAAATGGGATAGGGAGGGAGAGCATGAGAAGAAGACTACCACTATATAGGGAAGAGAGGTGGGAGGGAAAAAGAGGGAGAAGGGGAGTTACACAGAAGATGGAAGGATAACCTCATTGTTATACAGAATACATATATGATGTAGTAATGAGAAAAAGAAAAAAAAGTCTGTCACATTCGATTGGATAGAGAGAAAGGATGGGAGAGGAGGGGAGGAGTAGGGAGGATAGGAAGGGCAGCAGAATAGAATAGACAATATAATTGATGTATGTACATCCCATGTTGTATTATATATCAAAATGCATTCTACTATCATTTATGACTAAAAAAAATAAATAAAAATTAAAAAAGGAGCTAAAGTAGAGGGGACTGGCACTTCCAGGTGGGAGATCCCCCCCACCTGGGTGTCAGGAGAGATTTTATACCGCCAAAACCAAGGTAGAGGGGACTTGCCAGCCCATGCAGAAGAAAACTCCCACCTGTGTGTAGTGGGGCACTTTTATACTGCCTTAGCCAGGGTAGGGAAGACTCACCACTGCAGGTGGGAGACCCCTCCCACCTCCTGGGTGTCTGAGAGACACTGTATATCTCCACAGCCAAGGTGGAGGTGACTCATTTCTCCAGAAAGGATACCCCTCCCACCTGGGTGCAGGGGAAATCCTTTACCACAGCATCCATGGTACAGGGAATTCTCCCATCCATGGGAGACACTCATCTATCCTGGGTGTCAGGGAAAGCTTGTATACCACTACAGCCAGGGTGGAGGAGATTTGTCCTTTCAGGCGGGAGACCCCTCCCATCTTGGTATGGTAGGTGAATTCCTATTTGACAGCACCAGAATAGAGGGGACTTGCCCCTCAAAGCTGGAGACTCCTCCCACCTGGGTGTCAGATGGAGCTCATATATGCCAGCAGCCAGGATAGAAGCAACTCGCACCTCCAGGCAAGAGACACCTCCCAACTGGGAGTGGGGATAATTCCTATACTGCTTTAGCCAGGTTAGAATGGACTAGCCCCTCCAGGTGAATGACCCATCCCAGGTGCATATCTGGTGAGCTCATATACCCCAACAGCCAGGGTAGAGGCAACGCGCACCTCCAGGTGAGAGACCCCTACCACTTGGGGATGGGGGTAACTCATATAATGCCTTAGCCTGGGTAGAGGGGACTGAACCCTCCAGTCTTGTGACCCCATAACCTGGGTGTCAGGGGGGCCTCCTATACCACCAGAGCCAGGGGAGAAGGGACTCGACCCTCCAGGTGGAATATCCCTTCCACTGGTTGTCAAGGGTATTCATATACTCCCACAAGCAGGGTAGAGGGGACTTGCCACTGGAGGCTGGAGACCCCTCCCACCTGGGTGTAGGGGGGACCTAATATACCACTGCAGCCAGGGTAGAGGGGACTCGCCCCTTCAGGCAGGAGACCCCTCCCATCTGGATATAGGGGGGAGCTCCTATTCCACAGCAGCCAGAATAGAGGGGACTTGCCCTTCCAAGCAGGAGACCCCTCAAACCTGATGTCTGGGAGAGCTGGTAAAACCCCACACACAGGGTAGAGGGTACTTTCCCCTTCTGGCGGGAGTCCCCTCTCACCTTGGTGTTGTGGGTGCTCCTATACACCCATAGCTGGTGTAGAGTACTCTCCCCTCCAGGCAGGAGACCCCATAACATTGGTGTCAGGGGGAGCTCCTATGCCGCCAGTGCCAGGAGACAGGGGATTCAATACTCCAGGCGGAAAATTCCGTCCACCCGGTTGCCAGGGGTGTTCATATATTGCCAGACAAAAGGTAGAGGGGACTTGCCACTCCAGGTTTGAGACCCATTTTACCTGGGTGTGGGAGGGTACTCTTATACCACTGCAGCCTAGGTAGAGGGGAATCATAACTCTACGCCAGATACCCTCCCACCTGGTTGTCAGGGGGAGATCCTTCACTGCCACAGCCAGATTAGAGGGGACTTTCCCCTTCAGGCAAGAGACTCATCCAACCTGGGTGTCAGGGAAAGCCAGTACACCACTGCAGCCAGGTCTCCCCTTCAGGCCGGAGACCTCTCCCATCTTGGTATAGCGGGGAGATAGTATACCACAACAGCCAGAATAGAGAGGACTTGCCCCTCCATGCAGGAGACCCCAATCACCTGGGTGTCTGGGAGAGCTTGTACACCACCTCACCAGGATAGAGGGGAGTCACCCCTCTAGGTGAGAGACTGCTCCAACCTGAGTCTCATGGGAGCTGGTGTACCCCAGCAGCCAGGTTAGAGGCGACTTGCTCCTCCAGGTGAGATACACCTCTCACCTGGGAATGGTGTTAACTCCTATACCGCCTTAGCCAGGATGGAGGTGACTCACCCACAGGGGTGTCTGCCATGGAGGGGTTTGTATACAGCTGCAGCTGGGGTAGCAGCGACTCTCCTCGGCAGGTGGGAGACCTCTCCCTCCTGGGGGGTAGGAGGGGGCTTCTTATACCCCTGCAACCAGGGTTGAGGCGACTTGCCCCTTCATGAAGAAGACCCTTCCACTTAGGTGTGGCGGGGAGGAGCTCCTATACTGCTGCAGTTGGCGGTAATAGAGACTCGCGCCTCCAGGCTGGAGACCCCTCCCACCTGGGTTTAGCAGGGATCTTGTATATCACTTTAGCCAGGGTAGAGGAGACTCACCCAACCAGATGAGAGACCCCTCCAACCTGGCTGTTGGCGGGAGCTCATATACCACCACAGCCAGGGTAGAAAGTACTTGCCTCTCCTGGTGGGAGAACCCTCCCACAAGGGTGTCAGTGTGAGCTCATATACCACCAAATCCAGGATAGAGAGGACTTGACCCTCCATGCGGGAGATCCCTCCCCCCTGGGTGTCTGTGGGAGCTTTTATACTTCCGCAGACAGGGTAGAGGGCACTCGCCACTTCAATCGGGAGACCCATTCTACCTGGGTGTCCATGGGAGCTTGACTACTGCAGCAGACAGGGTATAGGGGACTCACCCTTACAGGCAGGAGAACCCTCAAACCTGAATGTTGGTAGTGCTCCTATAATGCAACAGTCACGCTAGAGGAAACATACACCTACAGGCGGAAAGCCCCTCCCTGCTGGGTTCACTGGGACCTCTTATATAACAAGAGCTAAAGTAGAGGGGTGTCACCCTTCCAGGCTGGATACCCCTCCCACCTGTGTGTCGGTGGACCTTATATACCACCAAAGCCAGGGTAGAGGTGACTTTCCCGTGCATGCAGAAGACCACTTCCACCTGTGTGTACGGGTTCTCTTGTATACCGCCTTAGCCAGGGTAGAGAAAACTTGACCCTCCAGGGGGAAGACCACTCCCATCTTCGTGTCTGGGAGAGCATTTATACTGCCACTGCCAGGGTATGGGGGACTCATTGCTCCAGGTGGGAGATCCCTCCCACCTGGCTGTCAAAGGGAGCTCTTATGTACCTGAAGCCAGTGTAGAGGGAACACACCCCTCCAGTAGGGAGAGCCCATAACCTGGGTTTCATGGGGAGCTCCTATACCACCAGAGCCCGGAGAGAGGGGACTCGACCCTCCAGGTGGAAGATCCCTTCCACCTGATTGTCAGGGCTGTACATATACTGCCATAGGCAGGGTAGAGGGGACTCCCATTGAGGTGGGAGGCCCCTCCCACCTGGATGTAGAGGGGATCTCCTTTAACACTGCAGCCAGGGTAGAATGGACTCGCCTATACAGGCTGGATACCCACCCACCTGGAAGTCAGGTGTAGATCCTTTACCGCAGCAGCCAGGGTAGAGTAGACTCACCCATTCAGGCTAGGCACCCATCCGACCTGGGTGTCAAGGAAAGCTAATAAACCACTGCAGCCAGAGTAGAGGGGATTCACACCTGCAGGAGGGAGACTCCTCCTATCTGGGTATGGGTGGGTAGCTCCTATAACACAGAATCCAGAATAGAGTGGACTCACCCCTCCAAGCAGGAGACCCCTCCCACCTGCATGTCTGGAAGAGCTGGTACACACCCTCAGGTATAGGGAAGTCACCCCTGTAAGTGGGAGACCCATCCCACCTGAGTGCAGGGGGGGAGCTCCTTTACCACTGCAGCCAGGGTAGAGAGGACTAGCCCCTCCAGGCAGAAGACTCCTCCCACCTGTGTGTCAGGTGGATCTCATATACCCCAGCAGCCAGGGTAGAGGTGACTCACACCTCCAGGCAAGAAACATCTCCCACCTGGGAATGGGGGTAACTCCTATCCTGCCTTAGCCAGAGTAGAGAGGACTTGCACCTCCAGGTTGAAGACCCCTTCCACATGGGTGTCTGCAGAAGGGGGGTTCATATACAGCTTTGGCTGTGGTAGCAGCAACTCGCCTCTCCTGGGGGTAGGAGGGGGATCTTATACCACTGAAGCCAGAGTTGAGTGGACTCACCCCTTCATGTGGGAGACCCTCCCTCCTGGGTGTTCTGGGGAACTTGTATACCACCTTAGCCAGGGTAGAGGAGACTTGCCCATCCAGGTGGGAGACCCGTCCAACCCTGCTGTCAACAGGAGCTCATATACCTCCACAGCCAAGGAAAAATCTACTTGCCCCTTCTGGCGGGAGACCCCTCCATCCAGGGTGTCAGGGGATGCTCATATGGCCACAGACAGGATAGAGGGGAATAGCCCCTCCAGGCAGGAGGTCCCTCCCACCTGGGTGTCATGGGGAGTTTTTATACCACTGCAGCCATATTAGAGGGTACGTTCCATATCAGGCAGCAGAACCCTCTCACCTGGGTGTCATGGTAGATTCTATACCACTGCTGTCAGTGTAGAGGGAATGCTATCCTCCAGAACGGAGACCTTTTCCACCTGGGCAGCTCAAATACCATTGCATCAGGGTAGAGGGGACTCTAGCCTACTCTCCAGAGACTACTTCCAATTGGGTGGCAGGGGAGACCCTATATTACAGCAGCCAGGGTAGAGGGGACTCGCCCCAGCAGGTGAGAGACCCCTTTCACCTGGGTCTCGGGGTAAGCTCCTATACTTCCACAGCCAGGGTAGAGAGAACATGCCCCTGCAGGTGGAAGACCCCTCCCACCTGGGTGTACTGGGAGCTCTTGTGTGGCAACAGCTAAATTAGAGTTTACTTCCCCTTCCATGCGGGATACGCCTCCCACCTGGGGGTCTTGGAGAGCTTGTACACAGCCACAACTAGGGTAGAGGGGACTCATTGCTCCTGGTAGAAGACCCCTAATACCTGGGTGTCTGGGAACCTTGTATACCCCTGTGCCAATGTCGACAGGACTCCCCATTCCAGTCAGGAGACCCTATAACTTGTTTTTTTGGGGGGGCTCCTATGCTGCCAGAGCCAGAGGAGAGGGGACTAGACTCTCCAAATGGAAGATCTCTTCCACCTGGTTGTCACGGGAGTTCATATACTGCCATAACAGGGTAGAGGGGACTTGCCTTTTGAGGGGGTAGATCCCTCCCACCTGGGTGTAGGGGGAACCTCCTATAGCATTGCAGCCAGGGTACAGGGGAATCACCACTGGAAGCAGGAGACCTCTTCCGACTGGATGTAGGGGGAACCTCCTATACCACTGCAGCCAGAGTAGACGGGACTCACCTCTCCAAGATGGAGACCCTCCCACCTTTGGGTCAGGGGGAGATCCTTTACTTCCTCAGCCAGGGTGGAGGGGACTTGAAACTCCAGGCGAGAGACCCATCCAAACTGTGTGTCATGGAAAGCTAATAAACCACTGCAGCCAGGTAAATGGGACTCACCACTTCAGGCGGGAGACCCCTAACATCTGGGTATGGGGGGGCTATTGTGTAACAGCTGCCAGAATAGAGGGGGCTCGCCCCTCCAAGGAGGAGACCCCTCCCAAGTGGGTGTCTGGGAAAGCTGGTAAACCCTCCCAGCCAGGATAGAGAGAAGTCACCCCTCTAGGTGGGAGACCCCTCAATCCTGGGAGTCAGGGGAAACTCCTCAACCTCTGCAGCCAGGGTAGAGTGGATTCTCCCCTCCAAGCGGAAGAGCCCTTCCACCTGGGTGTCAGGTGTAGCTCATATACCCCAGCATCCAGTATAGACGCAACTCACATCTCCAGGCAAGAGATACCACCCACCTGGTAATGGGAGTAACTTCTATACTGCCTTAGCCAGGATAGAGGGGACTCACCCATCCAGTTAGGAGACACCTCCCACATGGGTGTCTAGTGAGGGAGGGTCCATATACAGCTAGAGCTGGGGTAACATCAGCCCATGCTTCCATGAGGGAGACCCCTCCCTACTGAGGGTAGAAGGTGGCTCCTATACCCCTACAGCCAGGGTTGAGGGGACTCACCCCTTCAGGTGAGAGACCACCCCACCTGGGTGTCACGGGGAGCTTGTATACCAACTTAGCTAGGATAGAAGAGACTCTCCCATCCAGGCGAGATACCCCTCCAACCTGGCTTACAGCGGGAGCTCTTATACACCATAGCCATGGAAGAAATGTACTTACCCTTCCTGGTAGGAGACCCCTCCAACCAGGGTGTCAGTTGGAGCTCATATACTTCCACAGTTAGGATAGAGGAGACTCGCCCCTCTAGGCAGGAGACCCCTCTCACCTGGGTGTCAGGAGTACCTCTTATACCACTGTAGCCATGGAAGAGGGTACTTTCCCCTTCAAGTTTGGAGAACCCTCCCACTTCAGTTTTGGGGGAGATTTTATACTGCCACATGTGGGGTAGAGGGAACTCTACCCACCAGACGGGAGTCTTCTTCCACCTGGTTGTCCTGCGGAGCTCTTATACAGCTGCAGCAGGGTACAGGTTACTCTAGCCCCTTGGCCAGAGACTCTTTTAAGTTGGGTATCAGAGGAGGTATTATACCAGAGCAGCAAAGATAGAGGGGACTAGCACCTCTAGGTGGGAGACCCCTCCCACCTGGGTGTCAGTGGGAGTTCATATACCACTGCCACCATGGTAGAGTGGACTTGCCCTTCCAATCAGGAGACCCGTCCCATCTGGGTGTCTGGGTCAGCTCCTATACATCCGTACACAGGGTAGTGGGGAATCACCCCTCCAATCAAGAGAACTCTCCCTCCTGGGTGTCTGGGAGAACTTGATTACTGCAGCAGCCAGGGTAGAGAGAATTCACCTCAACTTGCGAGAGACCCCTCCCACCTGGGTCTCAGGGGGATCTCCTATTCTGACACAGCCAGGGCAGAGGGAACATGGCCCTGCCGTTGGAAGACCCCTCCCACCTGGGTTAACTGGGAACTCTTTTATAATAAGAGCTAAAATAGAGGGGACCCACCCTTCCAGGTGGGATACTCCTCCCACCTGGTGTAGGGAAAGCGTGTATATTGCCAAAGTCAGGGTGGAGGGGAATTGCCTGTCCATGAAGAAGACCACTCCCCCCTGTGTGTAGGGGGAAACTTGTATACCACCCTAGCCAGGGTAGAGAAGACTTGCCCTTCCAGGCGGGAGATCCCTCCCACCTGTGTGTCTGAGAGAGTTTTATACTGCCACAGCCAGGGTAGAGGAGACTCATTGTTCCAGGTGGGAAATCACTCCCACCTGGGTGTCGGGAGGAGCTCATATACACCCGCAACCAGTGTAGAGGTGACTCGCAGTTCCAGTCAGGAGACCCAATAACCTGGGTGTCGTGCGGAGCTCCTATACCACCAGAGCCAGGGGAGAGAGACTCGACCCTCCAGGTGGAAGATCCCATTCACCTGTTTGTAAGGGGAATTCATATACTGCCACAGGCAGGGTAGAGGGTCTCATCACTTGAGGTGGGAGACCCCTCCCACCTGGGTGTAGTGGGGAGCTCCTATACCACTACAGCCAGGGTCAAAGGGATTTGCCTCTCCAGGCTGGAGACATTCCCACCTGGGTGTCAGGGGAAGATCTTTTACCACTGCAGCCAGGGTTGAGGGGACTTGCCCCTCCAGGTGAGAGACTCATCCAACTTGGGTGTCAGGCAAATCTAGTAAACCAGTGCAGCCAGGGTAGAGGGGACTTGCACCTTCAGGTGGGAGACCCACCCACGTGGGTTGGGGGGGTCTCGTATACCATTACAGCCAGGGTTGTGGGGACTCCTCCCTCCAGGCAGGATACCCCTCTCATCTGGGTATGGGGGGGAGCTGCTATACCACTACAGCCAGGATAGAGTGGACTTGACCTACCAGTGGAAGTCCCCTCCCACCTGGGTGTCAGGGGGAGCTCCTATACCACTGTAGTCAGGGTAGAGGGGACTTGCCCCTTCAGGCAGGAGATCCCTTCCATCTGGGTGTCAGGGGTAGCTCATATACTGCCCCAGAATGGGTAGAGGGGACTTGTCCCTAAAGGTGGGAGACCCCCCCACATGGATGTCCTGGGGAGGAGGGGGCTCATATAGAGCTGCAGGCAGGTTGCAGGGACTTGAAAGCCCTAGCAGAACACCACTTTCATCTGGTGTGTGGGGTAGTACCTATCTTGCAGCAGCCATGATAGAGGGCACCTGCCCCTCCAGACAAGAGTCCCCTCCCACCTGATGATCAGGAAGAGCTCATATACTGCCCCAGGCAGGAGAGAGGGAACTCGCCCCTCTAAGCAGGAGACCCCCTCTTACCTGGGTGTCAGGGAAACATAGTATACCACTGGAGCCAGGGAAAAGGGTACTCCCCCTTTCAGGCATAAGACCCCTCCCATCTGCTAATGGGAGTGGCTCATATACCACAGCAGCCAGGGTAGAGGGGACTTGCCCATCCATGCGGGTGACCCCTCCAACCTGGGTGTCTGGGGGGAGCTTCTAAACTGCCTTAGACAGAATGGAGGGTACTCTCTCCTCCAGGTGGGAGACCCCTCCCATCTGGCTATGTGTGGGGCAGAGTTCATGTATCAGTGCACCCTGGATAGAAGGGATTAATCCAACTAGACGAGAGACCCCTGAACCCTCACTGGCAGGGGAGTTCATATAGTGACGCAGACAGAATAGAGGGGATTCACTACAAAGGATGGGAGACCCCTTTCAACTTGGTGCAGGGGGGAGCTCCTGTACTACCAAAGCCAAGGTAGAGGGTACTCGTCCT
This sequence comes from Spermophilus citellus, assembly GCF_964194105.1. Taxonomy (NCBI): domain Eukaryota; kingdom Metazoa; phylum Chordata; class Mammalia; order Rodentia; family Sciuridae; genus Spermophilus; species Spermophilus citellus. The sequence continues at coordinate 1,302,483 of NW_027673039.1, read as the reverse complement.
TCCAAGTTGGAGACCCCTACCACCTGGGTGCCAAGGGGAGTTTATATACTGACCCATGCAAGAGGAAGGTGACTTGGCCCTGCTTGTGGGAGACCCATCCCACCTGTGTGTCACAGGGAGCTTATATACCACCTTAACCAGGGTAAAGGTGACTCGCAACACCAGGCGGGAAACCCCTCCCCCCTGGGAGTCTGGGAGCTTATATACTGCATTAGCCAGAGTGGAGGGTATGTTAGTATGTTATCCTTCAGGCAGGAGACCCGCCCCTTGTTATGGGGGGGGAAACTCATATACCACTGCAGCCAGGAGAGAAAGGACTTGCCCTGCTAGGTGGGAGATGCATAAACACTGGTTGTCAGGGGATCTCATATACTGGCAGAGGCAGGGAAGAGGGGACATGATATTCCAGGCCAGAGACCCCTCCTACCTCTGTGTGTGAGTTTGGGAGCACTTAAACCACTACAGCTAGAGTAGTGGGGACCCCACCTTCAGTCAGGAAACCCCTCCCACCTGGTTGTCATGTGGGAGCTTGTATACCACCTTAGAAAGCGTTGAGACTACTCACCACTCCAAGCGAGAGACCACTCCCACCAGGGTGTCAGAGGGGAGTGCCTATACCATCAATGCCAGGGTATAGGATATATGCCACTCCAGTTGGGAGATCAATCCCACCTGGCAGTTAAAGGGTGCTCTTCTACAGCTGCAGCCAGGGTACAGGGGACTTGCCCTCCAGGCTGCAGATGCCTCCCACCTGGGTGTTGGAGGGATCTAGTATACCTCTGCAGCCAGGGTAGAGGAAACTTAACCCTCCAGGGTGGAGACCCCTCCAACCTGTGTGTCCAGAGGAATTTGAATACTGCTGCAGACAGGGTATACAAGACTTGCCCTTCCAGTCAAGAGACCCCTCTAACCTGGATGTCAGGAGAAGCTCCTATAACAACTCATCCAGAATGGAGGGTACTTGACTCCATGCTGGAGACCCCTCCGACCTGGGTGTCTGGGGGACCTTATACACTTGCAAATCCAGGGTAGATGGGACTCACCACTCTAGATGGAAAACCCCTACCACCTGGGTGTCAGGGGGAGCTTCGATACTGCTGCTGCCAGGCTTCAAGGTACAGGCATTGAAGGGGACTCAGGTGATTGGCAGGGCTGTGTTTCCCATAGGGAGCATACAGGGTGCAGAGACCAGCCAATTCCACTCCTCTGCCCCAGGTGAGTAGATCCTCAGTGAGGGACCTGGACCAATGAGGTGAAAGAGGGTATTTTGAGGGGATACCTCGTGTTAGGAGATTTGGGGAGTCAGTGGGCTGCAAGACCCATTTGAGGAGCCTAGGCTATAGTGAATAGGCCTAGCTGAGGGTCTGGTCATTGCCAGGATACCATAGCACCAGTGGAACAGAGGGGAGGCACAGGACAGAGTCTATTAAAAGAGGTCTGAAACCAACGGAAGGGAAAGGTTCCTCCAGAAGGACAGTCAGGGGTTCAAACAAGGAGCCATGCCCAGTAATGGAGAGCCAAGTGCTATCACCTGGGCCTGGGTGAATGAAAAGAAACATGGAGGGGTAGCAGTGGGAGGGGAGAAAGTAGAGTGGGTGGCACAGGGGAATAAGGGCTCAAGGCCCGGGTGCACTGAAGGGTGTCAGGGGTCAGGAGCAGGGCCTGGGCTGAGGGAGGCAAAAGGGCCCAAGCAAGGGGCAGGGCTCTGTTTTCCCAAAGGAAGCTCCCAGGGCCAAGAGGCCAGGTCAAGTCACCTGGTCCAGGTGAGTATCCTGGGAAAGGGATCAGGAAAGCGGGCATGGCAGAGACAGAAATGACAGGAGGGCTGTAGGAGGGCACAAGCTGAAGGGCCACAGAACGGGTGTGGGTGGGGTGGGGGCCAGGACTCCAGCAAGGATCCCAGGCAAGGAACGTAGAGGAGGGTGCTGCCAGCCGATAGCAGAGAATGCTGGGACAGGAAGGAGGGGCTGCACTAAGGTACTGAGGTACAGGAAAGCGAAGGGGAGCAGGAAGCGGACCCAGCAAGGGGCCCTCAGAAAATGCCCAGTAAAGCAGTGAGCAAAATGGCCACCAGAGGCTCAAAAGAGGAGCCAGGCCTAGGAACAGAGAGCCAAGGGCCAGGGCTTGGGCAGGGGACACAGGACAGTTGACAATATTTGGGAGGGAAGGTAGGGGATCCAGCAGGGAGTAGTCAGGCTCTAGGCCCAGGGCCACCTCCAGGTGTCATGGTTTTTGGTGGAGGACCAAGCACCCAGGGTTATCAAGGAGCTCGGGTGAAGGGCAGAGTTCTGTTTCCTGTAAGGCGCCCTGGCTCATATTTGAATCCAGGGCCAGGGACCTGACAAAGGAGGCCAGACAAGGGAAGGGGGCCAAGAGGAGAGCGAAGGGAGGGCTCAACGGAGGGTCATGGTGGGTGCACGATAGGGTGAGATCCATGACCCAAGAACAGCCCTCAGACAAGGGACCCACCCAACCAATTGTGATGAGGGACACCAGGAGCAGGAGACCTGCAAGTGCCAGGAAAAAGCACAAAGGGAATGGAGGTAGGGGCTGCATGAAGACTAGGAGACAGAGGGAAGTGCAAGGGGCACCTAGAGGAGCCATCTGTGGGACCTAAGCAAGTGGCTCCCAGGTCAGTCCCAACACGTAGAGACTCAATGCTCTGCCAAGGTACATGAAGAACACCATCAGGGGCTCAGGAGAGTGTCCAGGCCTGGAGACTGGAGCAAAAAGTGTCAGGGTTAGGGAGGGCTGTGTTTGGGTATGGGTAGCATGAAGGCCAGAGGGCAGGGGAGGGAAGGGAGGAGATTGCTCATGGCTGGCTGGAGAAAGTCCCATGTTAACTGCCAGGCCTCAAGGTATAGGTGGTGAATGGGATTTAGGTGACTGGAAGGGCTGTGTTTCTCATAGCAGGCATATAGGGTGCAGAGACCAGCCAATTCTGCTACTCTGCCCCAGGTGAGTAAATCCTCAGAGAGGCACCTGGATCAATGGGGGGCAAAAGAGGGTACTGTGAGGGTATACCTAGTGTTAGGAGGTTTGGGGGGGTCGGAGGGCTGCAGGACCCTTTGAGGAGCCTAGGCTAGAGTGAATAGGGGTAGTTGAGGGTACAGACAGTACCAGGATACCACAGCATGATGGGAACAGAGGGGAGGCACAGGAGAAGGCTGGCAAAAGGGGCTTAAAACAAAGGGATAGAAACTGTGTCCTTGAGAAGCCTGGCCAGGGGCTCAAGCAAGAAGCTGGGCCAAGTAATGGAAAGCCCAGTGCTTGCACCTGTGCTTGGGTAAATGATAAAACAAATGGATAGGGAGGGTAGAAGGGGAGAAATGGGAGGGGCTAAAACAGGGAGAGGAGGGTTCAAGTCCCAGGTCCACAGCAGGGTGTCAGAGTTCAGGAGTAGGGCTCAGGCTGAGGGAGGCAAAAGTGCCCAGGCAAGGGTCAAGGCTACATTTTCCCAAAGGTCAAATCCTCTGGCTACTAGGGGCTTAAGACAGGAGTGGGGCCCAGTAATAGAGAGTGAAATTCTAGCACCTGGGCCTGGGTGAATGAAAAGAAACATGGATAGGGAGGGGAGGGAGGAGAGAAAGTGGAGTGGCTGGCATAGGAAGAGGAGGGCTCAAGGCCCAGGTCCACTATAGGGTGTCCAGGTTCAGGAGCAGGGCCCAGGCTGGGGGAGGCTAAAGCACCCAGGCAAGGGGAAGAGTTACATTTTCCCAAAGGTCATATCCTCTGGCCCAGATAAGCATACTGGGAAAGGGATCAGGAAAGCGGGCATGGCAGAGACAGAAAGGACAGGAGGGCTGAAGGAAGGCTGAAGGAACACAGGATGGGTGTGGTATGGGTGGATGCCAGGACCCCAGCAAAGAGTCTAGGCAAGGGACCTAGAGGAGGGCCCAGGCCAGGGAGAGCAGAGAACGCTGGGCCAGGAAGCCGGGTCTGCTCTAGGGTATTGCAGTACTTGGAAACAAGGGGATCAGGGAAGCAGACCCAGCAAGGGACCCTCAGACAAGAAAAGCAGTGAGCAAGAACAGCCACCAGAGGCTCAATCAAGGAGGCAAGCCAGGGAACTGAGAGCCAAGGGCCAGGGCTTGGGCAGGGGCTCAGGACAGTGAAGAAGATGTGGGAGGGAAGGCAGGGGATCCAGCAGGGTGTAGTCAGGCTCCAGGCCCAGGGCCATTTACAGGTTTTAGGCTTCCTGGTGCTGGACCAAGCATGCAGGGAGAGCAAGGGGCCATTGGGAAGGGCAGGGCATTGTTTCCCATAATGTGCCAAGGATCAGATGAGAACTTAAGGCCAGGGTCCTGGCAAAGGAGGTCTGGAAAAGAAGGGGCCAAGAAGGAGGGTGATGGGAAGGCATGGCTTGGGGTCAGAGTGGGTGTGTGGAAGGGCGAGAGCCAGGACCCAAGTCAGGTACCCAGGCAAGTGACCCACTCAATCAATGGTGATGAGGGACCCAAAGACCGGAGACCCACTAGCGCCAGAAAAAAGGACAAGGGGAAGAGGAGAAATGGCCTCCAATAAAGACTAGGAGAAGCCAAGCGGCACCTCGGGGAATCAGCTGGTGAGCCCAAGCAAGTGGCCCTCAGGTCAGACCCATTATGAGGAGACTACATGCTATGTCAAGGGCCATGAGGAATGCATTCAGGGGCTCAGGTGATTGCCCAGGCCCAGGGACTGGAGTGTAAAAGTTCCGGGTTTGGGAGGGCTGGGTTGCAGTAGGGGCAGCATGCAAGGTTAGAGGGCAGGGGAGGGAAGGGAGGGGATCGCTCAGGGCTGGGTTGGAGCAAGTCCATGTTAACTGCCAGGCCTCAAGGTTGAGGGAGTGAAGGGGACTCAGGGGAGTGGCAGGGCTGTGTTTCCCATAGGGAGCATTCAGGGTGCAAAGCCCAGCCAATTCCACTTCTTTGCCCCAGGTGAGTAATCCTCAGAGAGGGACCTGTACCAAAGGAGGGGCCAAAGAGGGTACTGTTTGAGGATACCTGGTTAGCGGATGTGGCGGGGGTGAGGCTCCCAGGACCCATTGAGGACCCGAGGGCCAAAGGAGGGCACAATCTGAAGGGCTGCAGGTCGGGTGTGAGTGTGTTGGGGACCAGGATCCCAGAAAAGAGCCCTGGCAAGGAACCTAGATGAAGGTCCAGTCCAGGGAAGAGTAGGGAATGCTGGCCCGGGAAGGTGGGCCTGCACAAGGGTACTGTAGTACAGGGAAGCCAAGGGGAGCAGGGAAGCGGCCCCAGAAAGGGTCCTGAAGTACTGCTAAAGGAATTAAAGGAATGCCAAAGGAGGGCACTGTGAATGGGTACTTTTTGTCCAGAATTGGGGGTTCAGTGGAGAGGCAGGGCCCATTCTTGGATCCCAGCCTAGGGAGAAGCAGTGGGAGGGGAGAGTCCCTGCAATGCCAGGATAGCACAGTACTGTTGTAGGGTCAAATGAGGCAAGGCAACAAATATAAAAGGAAACAGTTTTATTTGGCTGCAGCCAGTCTCAGAGGACATAGCTTTTGCTGTAATCAATCCCCTGAACCCCAATTTCAGGAAGGTTCAGAATATTATACCCAGCATGTAAGAGGAGGGGCTAAGGAATCCACAGAATGCAGAAGTTCACATAAAAGCAGCCTTTTCTGTCACTGTTTTCAGCAAGTTAACTCTTCAAGGACAACACCTGAGTAGGGAGAACTTCTTTTTCCCATTTTTTCTCTCCCTGCCAGTTGTTACCATGGAGCCCAGTTGGTAACATATCTTAAAACATTTAGACATCTCTGTGAGGCCCAGCTCAAGGCCAGAGGCCTTCTTTGCACATTTCTACAAACTACTGTACAGGATAAGTTTGTTAAAAACTAGTAAAGGGGTGCCTTTACTAGTACATTATCTTTACATGTACATTATCTTATAAAAAGAGAATCCAGTCCTCCTAGTGGGAGTGGACCTAATCCTTAATAGTGTAGTAAAAAGAAGTTCATCACAGTGGAAGTGGGTTTCATGAAACAGCTTACCCAATTCGGGCTTAAAGTCATGCTCATCCTTTGAACTTTACCAGAACTCCACAGCCTATAGGCGATATGTAAATTCCATGTGATGTTTAAATCCTTGGTCAGTAATCATATCACCTCTGCCCAAAAGCTGACCCAGTGTCTGAGCCAATAGTTATTGGGATAAAAAATCTGGAATCATTTCCCAGAGAAGCATCCTGGTTATCTCACTAGCTTTTTCAGGGCAGGTGGGAAAGGCTTCCACCAAGTCAGAGTAGGAACATACAAAAACCAAAAGTTACTTATAGCCCCATGAGCTTGGTAGTTCAGTGAAGTCTGCTTGCAAGTCTTCAAAAGGTACTCTTCCTATAGTTTGGATTTCGGTGGGAGCTTGGCCCCTGACAAGGATTGTTGTGAGTACAAACCTCACAGTGTTTTCAGAATATCCAGGTGATATTTCTGAGCCTGGGGACATAAGAATGTTGACTCAGAACTGTCTAACATGCTGTATGTCCAATGTGTTCTTCTGTAGAACTGTTTGATAAAGGCTGGGGCAAGAATCTTTGGGATGGCTATGCCAGTGATCACAATATCTCCATCATACTCCTGGGGAAAAATTTTTCTTTTTCAGTCTTAAACCATTTATGTTCATGTTAGGAGTATATTGGCTCAAACTCTGTTAAATATTTGGCCAGGCAGAAGGGCAGCCTTTAGACCTGGGACTGGATTTTTTTCTCATTCCTTGCAGACAGCTAACCTGGCCTCTCTGTCAGCTTTATGGTCCTCCTGAGAAACCACATTGTTTCGCTTTCCAAGACCTTGGCAATATATAATCACAGCTTTCCTGGGAGTCCACAGTGCATCCAAAAGTTTAAGAATTTCTTGCCTGCACATCATGCATTTTTTTTTCTGCCTGAGTTAATGAGCCCCTTTTCCTTACATAAGGCCCTATGAACATGAAGGGTAATAAACACATATTTTGAGTCTATGTAAGTATCCACACAGAATCCTACTGTCAACTGAGATGCTTGAATCATAGCAATAAGTTTTCCTTTTTGTGCTGAGGTTCCTTGAGGCAGAGATTCTGCCTTGACAATGTAGTCCCGAGTGACCACTGCATATCAACCAAAACATATACCATCTTTTATAAAACTTCTTCCTTCTGTGAAGTACTGCACATCAGGGTCCCTGAGGACTCTTCTCCTAGGTGTGGTCTGCTGGAGAACATTTCATCCATGACTTCAATAAAGTTGTGATCAGGTTGCCCAGGTCCAATGGACAGCAAGTTTGCTGGGCTCAGAGTCTGGATGACTTCCTAATAGAATCATGTGTTTTCACAAAACATGCACTAGTATTGACCATTCGTCAACCAATGTTGTCCTTTGTATTCTACCAATGTCAACACTGAAGGAGGAACCCTGAAAACCAATTTTTGTCCCATAGCCAGTTTATCAGCTTCCAACACCAGAAGGTCTGTGGCTGCAAGTGCCTGTAAACAAGGTAGACAGTCCTGGTCTACAGATCCCAGCTCTTCGGACAGATGTCCGTGTCAAGACTCCTACAGCCATTCCACACTGATCATGGTCATAAAGAAAGTAAAGATTTGTGATGTCAGGAAGCCCTAGTCCGGATGCACTGGGAGTGCTTGTTTAATGTCCTCAAAGGTTTTTTGCTTAGTTGGCCTACATATTAGAGAATCCCATTCTTCTTCCTTTGTGGCTTCACAGAGGGATTTGCTATAACTGAAAGTTGGGGATCCATTTTGGCTGAATCTTGTAGCACCCCAAAATTCTCTAGTCTCATGGCAGGTTGAAAGGAATGCCACATTGATGTTCATAGCAGCACAATTCACAATAGCTAGACTGTGGAACCAACCCAGATGCCCTTCAATAGATGAATGGATAAAAAAATGTGGCATTTATACACCCTGGAGTATTACGCAGCACTAAAAAATGACAAAATCATGGAATTTGCAGGGAAATGGAAGGCACTAGAGCAGATTATGCTTAGTGAAGCTAGCCAATCCCTAAAAAACAAATACCAAATGTCTTCATTGATATAATGAGAGCAACTATGAACAGAGCAGGGAGGAAGAGCAGGAAGAAAAGATTAACATTAAACAGAGACATGAGATGGAAGGGAAAGGGAGAGAAAAGGGAAATTGCATGGAAATGAAGGGAGACCCTCATTGCTATACAAAATTACATATAAGAGGTTGTGAGGGGAATGGGAAAATAAACAAGGAGAGAAATGAATTACAGTAGATGGGGTAGAGAGAGAAGATGGGAGGGAAGGGGAGGGGGGATAGTAGAGGATAGGAAAAGTATCAGAATACAACAGTTACTAATAGGGCATTATGTAAAATTGTGGATGCGTAACCGACATGATTCTGCAAGCTGCATTTGGGGTAAAAATTGGGAGTTTATAACCCACTTGAATCTAATGTATGGAATATGATATGTCAAGAGCTTTGCAATGTTGTGAACAACCAATAAAAAAATGAAAGGAATGGAATTGAGCAGATTTCCTGTTTCTTTTGAGGCCTAGTGGCCATTGTCTGTTCTGTTGCTGAGTCAGATGGCAACCAAAGTATTTGAAATTTTTCTTATAGATATGGGCTTTTAAGTCAGAGTCCAGTACTATTCCAAAGATGGTGTCCTCAAGCCTCTGAAAAACTGTTATTTAGGGAAGAAGAGCATACATAGATCCTCTGGCCCTTTAAGATGCAGAGGTTTTTTGGTATCTTCCAGTGTAGAATCTTGGCTGCTGGGATTCTTCAACTCTCAAATCTAATGTAAATCTTAGCAGAGATTGATGACCTGGGACATCATTTCTATAAAAGGCACCTATGTCAATCTCAGCGTGGGCCATCTGCCAAGTTGAGGGCAGATTCCTGCAGGTCCTGGTGTGGCAGACACATTGTGCTCACCTAGGTGTTGCTCTTTCTCTGCATGGCTTTCTCCTCTTGACAGGTGAGAGCCTGCTCTAATTGTATATATTAGCTGCCCTGCTTGTGTTTTTGTTTGCTATGCCTTGGTACATGGGGCTCTGTGTCCCTTTCTGATGGCGGCTCACAACGTGTTGCTTGGAGCCAGGGTGACATGTCCTTTTGGAGTGTGCACCCTATGCCCCCCTATTGGGTATTAACATGAATATATTTCTGGTTTATTTTGGGGTTTGCAAAGGCTGAGCACTCCTGAGTAGCTGGGACCCATGCATCAGATATAGTTGTGTGTGTTTATTGGACCCCTACCATATTTGTCAATCATCAACTTCTGAACAAGTGGGAAGAAACTGAAAGGAGGGTTTGGGGCCAAAGGCTGGGGAAAAACATTAATTCCTTCTCTGTTCAAGGCTTAGCATTTGAGCATGGAAGTGGGTGCATTCTCACTGGGGCTACTGGAGCCTTCCCCTTTTGTCTGGCCATGCTTTTTTTCCCTTATAAACAATTGGGCCATTGGCTTTGTCTAGTGAGACCCCCCTTTGAGTGACCTCTAGGTTTGTGGTGAGGGAAGCTGTAAGGAGACCCATCCTCCTCTTTATCTTTTTGGTCTGCCTATCTTTGAGCCTCTGGGTCTCCATTGAGGAAAATTTTGGTGGTCATATTTGTCAGCTCTCTGGCACATTTCTCAATAAAGCTTTTTGTAATTTTTGGCAAATGTCACTCTGAGCCAGTTCCACAAAGACTGCATTGGGCACCTGTTGCTTGAGCCTCTGCATCTCTTCTATGACAAACTTGCATTGTGACAGCTATGTTTGTATGTTGCCCCTCCTCTCCCAGGAACCTCTGAGCAAGGAGAGGGGCAGCAGCAGCAGTGGCCTGGACACTCAGCTCTGAGTCAGTTGGGCACACCTCTTTTGATCATTAGTGCTAGTTTCATAAGGCACAGGGGTCTTAGGCAGACATGGGGTCTAGATAATTGTTCAGGGCTATCACAGGTGCAAGAGGGGAGATCTTGGAGCAGTGGGAGTCTTTGCTCAGCTCTGTTTGTCTGCAGATGCCTTCTGGTTTAGGCTAGGGCTTAGGGCTGGCACTGATTTCATCTAAATCTTTGGCAAAGTTTTTTTTTCTTATTTTTTTTCTCTTAGAATTCCTATGATGGCTCCTTGATATCTCTTTATTTTTAGCCCTTCTTCTTTGTCGTGGCCCAATTCTAGGTCTGGATAATGGACACCATCAGATCAGTCATGGCCCAGGATTTCTCCATGTAGGAGGAAGTATGATTTTTCCAGCTTATGAGTGCAATGATAGTGAAAGGCTGGCACATAAAAGTGCCTTGTCTCCCTTAGGTGTTTCTCTCTGGGCAATATGGTCAGGTCCTTTAGTCCCTTGCAGGAGCATCTGGAGTGTTCTTATCTGAGTTGTGGCTGTGGTCTTGGGGCAAAGCTCCCAACTTAGTCTTGGGAGGTGAAAGAATCTTTCGTTCTAGGAAGCCTTTGACTCTGAGGACACCAAAAAGGAAGAAATAGCCAGTATTGGGGGCCATCATTTGTTGCTTCTGAGGATTATGGGGCTGAGGGGACAGTTTGCTGTCCCAGTGGTCTTGGCAATGTTGGATGAAGTGGCATATAAGGTAGTGGGTTCCCTTTTGGCTTATGAGGAAAACTGTTTCCCTTCCTGATTTTCCTCCATCAGGTATTCTGGTTAGTTGCTTTCCACTGGGTCTTAGAGACCATTAGGCTCTTGGCTAACATCAGCTTGTACTGTCCATCTATAAAGGCTCTCAACCAAGAGGGGTCTTTCTGTACTATCACTTGACAGCAATCAATATAAGAGAAATGGTTCAGGGACTCCAACAACCATCAAAAAGACCTGAGCAATACTCTCTCATCTAAAGAGCCTTTTGGTGTCTAGCCCACATCTTGAGTGGGCTATTCTAATTCAGAGGGTATGCTACCTTTGTGGAGTGAGATTCACCCCACAGTTACCAGGAAAATCTTCCTAAATGTTTCTACAAAAACATTTCAGAAGGTGTGCCCCCCCCCATGTTCTGTCCTTCGGACATTTAGGACAAGGTTCACTTTGTCCATCTCATGCTATTCCCCTTGTGGGAACTTAGGGCCCTCTTAGCCTTGTGGATTGGCATCAGCCTCGGACCTGGAGCTTTCACCTAGACATTGGTTGGTGAATTTTCTCCATAGACTGTATGAGGTGCCATGGAACATCAAATCAGGACTCCACACTCGATTTGGCCATGGGGTTCAGTAGGAAACCTTCCCTTTGTCCATCTCATTCACATAATTTTCCCACAGATATTGTCAGAAAAAAATTTTATACTGCCCAAATTCCAACATTTCCAAACCAAACAAAAAGGACATTACAGTTTCCCCTCTGCGAAGACAAAGGCCAGGGAAGGGCTGAGGGATCAGTACATTGGACATGGCAGGGGAGAAAAGGCAGGAGATATGGCAGTGAGGAGGCAGGCGCTATGCCCAGGGCCACTGCCAGGACTCAGGTTTTCAAGAGTAGGACCAAGGACCCCAGGAGAACCAGAGGCCCAGGCTAGGGACAGCGTTCTCTCTCCCATGAGGTGGCTTGCATAGACAGAGGCCTGGCAAGGGATGGGGGCCATGAGGAGGATTATGGGAGAGCAGGGTGGGGGGTCACAGTTGGTACGGAGAGAGGCAAGAGCCAGGACCCAAGCCAGGATCCCAGGTAAGGGACCAATCCCACTAACAATGCATTATAAATCCAGTAAGCAGGAGGCCAGCACTCTAGGGGAAATTGCAAGTCGAAGGAGTGGAAGGGTTGGTGCAAGGATGTGGAAACAGAGAGCAGTGGACTGCACTAAGGGGCACAAGCAAGGGACCCCAGGTAATTCCCAATGTGTAGTCACACCTTGCAAAGCCACACAACATGAGGAACATGGTCTGGGGCTCAGGTAAGCAGCCGGGTCCAGAAACTGAAGCTCAAAATGAAAAGGTTAGAGAGGGCTGGGTTGGGGTAGGGGCATCATGCAAGGCTATATAGTAGAGGACAGAAGGGAGATGATTGTGCAGGGCAAGGTCAACAGAAGGCCCATGTCCATTGTAAGGTGTCAAGGTTTGGAAGGCTAAGGGGGCACAGGTGAGGGGCAGGGCTGGGTTTCTTACAGGGAGCCTTCAGGGCCCAGAGGCCAGCCAATTTCACTCCGCTGCTCCAGGTGAGAAGAACCTCACAGAGAGATCAGGATCAAAGGAGGACCATAGAGGGCACTGTGAGGGGATACCTTGTGTCTGGAAATGGGGGTGGGGTTGGTGGGTAGCCAGAATCCCTTCAAGGATCCCAGGCTAGAGAGAAACAGTGAGAGGGGAGGGTCCGTGCAGTGCCAGGATACCTCAGTACAAAGGGAACAGAGGGGTGGCCCAGGAGGGGGCTGGAAAAATGGACCTGAAATCACAGGGCAGGTGCAGGATCTTCCAGAAAGTCACCCAGGGGTTCAAATAAGGGATGAGGACAAGGAATGGAGAGCCAAGTGGCAGGACCTAGGCTAGTGTCATATGGAAATGGATTGTGCTGGGGTTGGGAGGCAGAATAAAAATGGGATCAGGTGGTGCAGGCAGAGGACAGCTCACAGATCAGGTCCACAGTTGGGAGTAGGGCCCGGGCAATAGGAGGCCTAACGACCCAGGCAAGGAACAGGGCTACATTTCCCCAAGGGGAGCTGGAACGGCCAAAAGGCCAGGTCAAGTCCCTGGCCCTGGTGTGCATTCTAGTAAAGGTATCAGGAAAATGTGAGAGGAAGGGACAGGGACAACAGGAAGTCCAAAGAAGGCCACAGCAGAATAGGCCAGAGAATGTGTGTTGTTGAGTTGGGGGCCAGGAACCCAGCTAGGAGACCAGGTGACAACATATATGTGGTCCCATGTCAGGGCGGGGCTGGGAAGGGCAGGACCGGGAAGGTGGGAATCACTAGGGTTCTGCAAGGAAGGAAGCCAAGGGAAACAGAAAATCAGCCTAAGTGAGGAGTGCAATGTCAAAGTCCAGGGACGCTGGGAGCAAGAAGAGGCACAAGAGGCTCCAGGGAGGACCCAGGCCAGGGAATTGAGAGCCGAGGACCAAGGCTGGTGCTGGGGGCTCAGGACTGTATACAGGGCTGGGGAAGAATGGCAGGAGATCCGAGAGGCAACAGGCAGGCTCGAGGCCCAGGGCCTCTGCCAGATGTCCAAATTCCATGTTCAGGACCAAGAGCAAAAGGAGAGCAAGGGGCCCAGGCAAGGGGAAGGGCTCAGTTCCCATAAGGTGCCCTGGCCCAGAGGAGAATCAATGGACATTGAACAGGCAAAGGGTGCCTGGCAAGGGACGGGACCCAGGAAGAGGGCAACGGAGGACATGGTGTGGGGTTGCAGTGGGTGCAGGGAGGGCCAAGTGCCAGCACCCAAGCAAGGAGCCCAGGCAAATTTCTCACCCTCAGACCAAAAATGAGGGACCCAAAGAGCAGGAGGCTCCTGGGTGCACCCACGTAAAACACAAGAGGATTCATAAAGGGCTGACGGGAGAAGGAGGAGTCAGCTGGAAGCACAGGGCAAACCAAGATAAGCACCTAGGGGGCCCAAATCAGAATGACACCAGGTGAATCCACATGATGCCATGCAACTCAGGCATGCGGTCAGGTGCTCAGTTGAAGGTTCAGAATCAGGGAGGGCTGGGTTGGGGTTGTGGCAGCATTGAAGGCCATATGGAAGGTGAGGGAAGGGAGAGAATGCCACACATAATGTCTAACACAAAGCACAATTCCACTGCCAGGTGTCAGGTTTCTGGCAGTGAGGGGAATCAGCAAGGGGCAGGGCTGTGTTTCCATAGGAAGATTTCAGGAAGTAGAGGCCAGTCATCTGTCCTGGGTGAGTACATCCTCAGAGAGGGACCAGAAGCAAAGGAGGGGCAAAGGAGGGGACTGTAAGGACATATTTTTCATCTGGATGTTATGGGGGTGGCTAGGGACCAAGGACCTAATCAATGAGTCTAGTCTAGGCAGAACCAGTGGAGGGAAGGGTTCAAAAAGTGCCAGAATACCACAACACAAGAAAAAACAAAGGGAGGATTAACAGGGCCTGAGTAAGGGGCCTGAAATCAAGGTATATGAACAAGGTCCTCAAGCAGGGCAGCCAGGGTCTCAAGCAAGGAGCCAGGCCTAGGAACAGAGAGCCAAGTGCAAGGGCCATGGCCAGTGCAGCCCGAAATTGGACAGGGCTGGTGAGGGGACAGATGCAAAGGAGGGAGCTGGTGGCACAAAGGAGGTAGGATCAAAATCCAGGTCCACTGCAGGGTGTCAGTGTCCAGGAGCACGGCCCGGACTGAGGGAGGACAAATAGCCTATGCAAGGGGAAGGGCGACTTTAAAAAAAATGGAGCCTACAGAGGCAAGAGGCCAGGTCCAGTCTCCTGGCCTGGGTGAGTATCCTGCAAAGGGATCAGGAAAAGGGGCCTGGCAGTGAAAGGGCCTACAGGAGGGTCAAAGAAGGGCACAGCCTGAAGGGCCAAAGGAACAGTGTGGGTTGAAAATTTGGGCCAGAATACAAGCAAGAATCCCAGGTTAGGGACATATAGGAGTGTCCGGGCCAGGGGATAACAGGGAAGGGCGGGGCCTGTAAGGTGGGGCTGCACTAGGGTACTCCAGTACAGGAACTCTAAGGGGAGCAGGGAAGCAGCCCTAGAAAGGGGCCTGCACACCAAGCACAGGGAAACACTGATCAAGAAGGACCACCAGAGTCTCAAGTAAGGAGCCAGGGAAGGGAATGAAGAGCCAAGGGCTAGGGAAGGGATCTTAGGTAAGTGGACAAGCCTGGGTAGAGAAGGCTGGGGATCCAACAGGGCAGAGGCAGGCTCCAAGCCCAGGGCTACTGCCAGCTTTCAGGGTTCTGGGGATAGAACCAAGGACCCAAGGAGAGCAAATGGACCAGGCCAGTGGCAGGGCTCTGTTTCCTATAAGGTGCACTGGCACAGATGAGAATCCAGGGCCAGGGACTGGGCAAAGGTGGCTGGGAAGGGAAGGAGGCCAAGAGGAGGACGACAGGAGGGTTCCACCTGAGGTCACAGTGGGTGTGAAGAGGAGCAAGATCCAGGAACCAAGCAAGGAGTACATGCAAGGGACCCACTCAACCCAAGATAAGGAGAGACCCAAGAAGTAGGGGATTGCCCAAGGGGAAAGCAGTGAAGTGGAGGAAGGGGCAATGGGAGGATGAGGAGACAGTGGGAGGGTGGGCGGCACAAGGGGAACTTAGGGGAGCGAGGTAGGGGGTACAAGAATGCGGCCCCCGCGTCTGACACAACATGAAGAGACACCACGCGAAGCCACGTGACACTGTGGCACACGATGAACGAACACAGTTGGGCCCAGGCTAGAAGCCAGGGCCGAAGACTGGAGCACAATGGGTCAGGGTTCTGGTATGCTGGGTTGGGGTAGGCACAGCATGCAAGGGGAAAGGACAGAGGCTGAAGGGAGGGGATCTAGCAGGGCAAGGTCTGCACAAGGCCCACATCCACCTGGTGGGTGGAGCTCGTATACCCCTATAGCCAGAGTATTGGGTACTTGCCCCTCCAGGGAGGAGACTTCTCCCACCTGGGTGTAAGGGGGAGCTCTTATACCACAGCAGCCATGGTAGAGGGTACTTTCTCCTTCAGGGGGGAGACCCCTCTCACCTGGGTAGAGCTCATATATGGCAACAGCCAGGAAATACTGGACTCCTCCTTCCAGGCTGGTGACCCCTCCTATCTGGGTGTCACAGAAGCTCCAATACTGCTACAGGTGTTGTAGAGGGAAATCTAACCTCTAGATGGGAGACCCCTTCCTCCTGGGTGTCCTGGTGAGCTCTTGTACTGCTACAGCAAGGTAGAGAGGACTCTAGCCTCCTGGAAGGAGACTCCTCCCAATGGAGTATCAGGGGAGTTCCTATAATGAGGCAGCCAGTAAAGAGGGGACTCCCACATATAGGCCAGAGACCCCCTCCTATCTGCCAGTCAGGGGGAGTTTCTCTACCACTGCAGCAAGGGTAGAGAAGACTTGCCCTTCCAAGGGGTGAGCCCTCCCCCTTGGGAATCTGGGTGAGCTCCTATACCTCCACAGCCAGGGCAGATGAGACTCGTCCCTTCAGTCCGGAGACCACTCCCACCTAGGTGTCCAGGGGAGCTTGATTACTGCAGCAGCCAGGGAAGAAGGGAATCACCCCTACAGGCGGGAGACCCCTCCCACCTGGTTGTTTGTGGGGAGCTCCTATACTGCCACAGCAGGTTTGAGGGAACACAACCCTCCACGTGGAAGTCCTTCCCACCTTGTGTACTGGTACCTCTTATATGGCGGGAGCTAAAGTACAGGGGACTTGCCCATCCAGGCGGGATACCCCTCCTACATGGGTGTCAGGTTGAGCTCATATACCCCATCAGCCAGGTTAGAGGTGACTTTCACAGCAGGCAAGAGACCCCTCCCACCTGGGAATGGGAAACTCCTATACCACCTTAGCCAGGTTAGAGTGGACTTGCCCCTCCAGGCGGAACACCCCTCCCACCTGGGTGTCAGGTGGAGCTCATATACCCCAGAAGCCAGGGTATAGTTTCCTCGCACCTCCAGGTGACAGACACCTTCCGCCTGATAATGTGGGTAACTCCTATGTCACCTTAGCCAACATAGAGGGGACTCACCCCTCTAGGAGGAAGACCCATCCCACATGAGTTTCTGGTGGTGTGGGTTTCCTATACAACTGCAGATGTGATAGCAGCAACTTGCCCCTCTGGGAGGGAGACCACTCCCTTCTGGGGGTAAGAAGGGACTCTTATAACCTCTCAGCCAGTGTTGAGGGGACTCGTCCCTGCAGGCAAGAGAACCTCCCACCTGATTGTTGGGGGGCAGCTCGTATACTGCTGCAGGCAGGATAGTGGGGATTTGCCCCTCCATGCAGGAGACTCATCCTACCTGGGTGTCTGGGAGAGCTTGTGTGCCACCACAGCCAGGGTAGAGGGGACTCATTTCTCCAGGCAGGACACCTCTCCCACCTGAGTGTAGGGGGGAGCTCCTATACCACTGCAGCCAGGGCAGAGGGGACTCTCCTCTCCAGGCTGGAGACCCTCCCACCAGGGTGTCATGGGTAGATCCTTTACTGTCGCATCCAGGATAGAAGGGGCTCGCCATCCAGGTGAGAGCCCCATCCAAAATTGGTGGCAGAGAAAGCTAGTGTACTACTGCAACCAGCATAGAGAGGACTCGCCATTCAGGCCAGAGACCCTGCCCATCTGGGTATGGTGGGGGGAATCTCTTATATCACAGCAGCGAGAATACATAGGACAAGCCCCTCCAGGCAAGAGACCCCTCTCACCTGGGTTTCATGGGTAGATGGTACACACTCTCATCCAGGGTAGAGGGGACTCATTGCTCCAGGCAGAGGACCCTTCCCATCTGGGTGGTAGGGGAGCTGCTATATCACTGCTGTCAGGGATAGGTGACTCGCTCCTCCATGGGGGAAACCCCTCTCACCTGTGTGTCCAGAGGAACTCAAATACTGCAGCAGACAGAGTGTATGGGACTCACCCTTACAGTCATGAGACTCCTCTAACCTGGGTGTCAGGAGGAGCTCCTATACCACCTCATTCACAATAGAGGGTACTGGCCCCTCCATGCTGGAGACCCCTCCCACATGGGTGTCTGGGGGAGCTTATACACTGCCAATGCCAGGGTAGAGCAGACTCACCACTCTAGGTGGGAGATCCCTCCCACCTGGGTGACGGGGGGAGCTCCCATACTGCTACTGCCAGGGTAGAGTGGACTCGTTCCTCCAGTGGGAAGACCCCTCCCACGTGGATCTCTTTTGGAGCTTATATGCAGCTTGAGCCATGGTAGAGGGGACATGCCCCATCAGGCAAGGGACACCTCCCACCTGGGTGTCCAGGTAGCTCATAACCCAACAGCCATGGTAGAGGCAAGTCACCCATCCAGGCAGCAGACCCCTCCCACCTGGGAATCAGAGGGTACTAGTGTACCACTGCAGCTAGGGTAGTGGGGACTCTCCCTTCCAGGCGGGAGACCCCTCCCACCTAGGTTTCCTGGGGTGGGGGTGCCTATACAGCTCCAGGCATGGTAGCAGGGATTCGCCCCTCCATGGGAGAGACCCCTCCCTCTTGTGTTCGGGGGAGCTCCTATACCTTTGCAGCCTGGATAGAGGGGAATTGCCCCTACGGTGGGAGACCCCTCCATCCAGGGAGTTGGGGGGAAGCTGCTATACTACCAGAGACAGGGTAGAGGGGTTCGCCACTGCAGGTGGGAACCTCTTCCACCTGGGTGTCAAGGGGAGATTGTATACCACCACAACCAGGGTAGAGGGGACTTGCCCCTCCATGTGGGAGACTCTTCCCACTGGGAGAGTTCCTATACCGCTGCAGCCACCATAGAGGGGACTTGCCTGTCCAGGAAGGAGAGCCCTCCCAGCTGCAGTGTTGGTGGAAGCTTGAATTTGGCCAAACCAGGGTAGAGAGGACTCGCCCCTCCAGTCAAGATACCCCTCCAACCTGGGTGTCCTGTGGAGCTCATATACCACCATAGCCAGGATATAGGGGACTTGCCCCTCCAGTCAGGAAACCCCTCCCACATGGGTGTCCAGTGAGAGCTTGTACACCACTGCAGCCAAAGTAGAGTGGACTTGCCTCTCCAGGCTGGAGACCCTTCCCACCTGGTGTCAGAGGGAGCTCTTATACTGACAAAGCCATGGTAGAGGGGATTGATTCTCCCATCTAGGCGGGAGACCCCTTCCACCTGGGTGTCCTGAGGAGCTCCTATACTGTGCCGCAGTCTGGCTGAGCACAAATCACGAGCCACTGAAGCAGGAACAAACTATTTCTGAACTCCAACAAAAACCTTCACACACGCTCCCGGGGAATTATTCTGAATCCACGGGGCTCCTCCAGGAACCAGCCACTGGAAATATCTCCTCCGGAAAATCCCTCCTCCTGCACTTCCCCAACCAATGGGAACTCTCGGGAATCTCCGGGAATCCCCACGAGAACTCCAAAGTAGCGCGAGAACTCAAAAGTAGCGGCCGAGGCGGAGAGTAATGCCTCGCCTGTCAACCAAAACTGTTGGCAAAAATGCCAACATACCGACTTGGCTGTGCCTCTCAGCAATACTGCTGAAGCCAAGGTATTGGGGACTCGCCTTTCCAGACAGGAGACCCATCCCAACTGAGTGTCAGGGGTAGTTCTTATATCTACAAAGCCAGGTTATAGGGGACTAGCCCCTCCAGGCCAGATACCCTCACACCTGGGTATGGGGGGAGAGGTCCCATATAGCTGCAGCCAAGGTAGAAGGTACTTGCCCCTCCAGGTGAGACACCCACCTGGGTGTCTGGGTGAGCTCCTATACCTCCCCAGACAGCTTAGGTAGGATTCACCAGTCTAGGTGGGAGACCCCTCCCACCTGGATGTCAGAGGAGGCTTGTATACCACAGCAGCCAAGGTAGCAGGTACTGTCCCCTCCAGAGGAGAGAACCTTCCCCTCCTGGGTGTCTGGGGAAGCTCATATACCACCACATCCAGGGTAAAGGGGAATCACCATGGAAGGCAGGCGACCCCTATCACCTGCATTTCAGGGGAAGCTTTTATACTGCTGCAGCCAGGGTAGAGCATACTCACCCCTCCAGGTGGAAGACCCCTTTCACATGCGTGTGATGTGGAGCTCATATACCGCTAAAGCATGTAGAGCGAACTTGCCACATGAGGCGGGGGACCC
The DNA here is from genome assembly GCF_964194105.1 of Spermophilus citellus. NCBI lineage: Eukaryota > Metazoa > Chordata > Mammalia > Rodentia > Sciuridae > Spermophilus > Spermophilus citellus. The sequence goes on along the minus strand of NW_027673039.1, from coordinate 1,282,828 downwards.
ATCCCACATGAGAGTCATGGGAGGTCATATATCCCAGCAGCCATTATAGAGGCAACTCGCCTCTCCAAGCGGGAGAATGCTCCCACCTGCGTGTGTGTGTGTGTGGGGGGACTCCTATACTGCTGCAGCCAGGGTAGCAGGGACTCCCGCCTCCAGTAGAGACACCCCTCCCTCCTGGGTGTTGGGGGAGCTCCTGTACCTCAGCAGCCAGGGTAGAGGGGGTCTTGTCCCTTCAGTCAGGAGACCCGTCCCACCTGGTTGACAAGGCGAGCTCCAATTCTGCAGCAGCCAGGATAGAGAAAAATCACCAGCTCCAATACTGCAGCAGCCAGGATAGAGAAAAATCACCTCAATAGGGGCGAGACCCCTCCCAGCAGGGTGTCTGGGGGAGCTCCTATAGTGCAACAACCAGAATAAAGGGGTTTGCCCCCGAAGGGCCGAATACCCCTCCCACCTGGGTGTCCAGGGAGCCCTCATAGGGCAATAACTAAAGTAGAGGGGATTCCTCCTTCCAGGTTGGAGATCCCCTCCCACCTGGGTATCAGGGGAAGCTCCAATACTGCTGCAGCCAGGGTAGAGGGGACTCGCCCCTTCAATCAAGAGAATCCTCTAACTTTGGTGTGGGGGAAGCTCCTATACCTTGCAGCCAGGGTAGAGGGGATTCGCCCATGCAGGTGAGACTCCTCCCACCTGTGCTTTGGGGAGTTGCAAGCTTGTATACAGCCTTAGTTAAGGTAGAGGGGACTTGCCTTCCATGCAGGAAACTGCTCCCACCTGGGTGTCAGGGGGAGCTCGTATACTTCCACAGCCAGGGTAGAGGGGTTCACCTCTTTAGGCAGGAGACTCCTCCCACCTGGGTGCTCCTGGTGCTTTTATAGAGCACCAGCCAGGGTAGAGGGGACTTGCGACTCCAGTGGGAGACCCCTCACACCTTATTGTAGGGGTGGGGCTTACATACCACCTTAGCCAGGGTAGAGGTGACTTGTACCTCCAGGTGAAAGACCCCTCCTACCAGGGTATCTATCTGGGAGAGCATTACAAAGCAGCAGCCAGGGTAGAGGGAACTCTCCTCTCCAGCTGGGACACCCCTCCCACTGGAGAGTTAGCCATAGCTATGGAAGAGTAGCTTCACCCCTCCAAGCAGGAGACCTCTCCCACCTAGGTGTAGGATGAGGGGGCTAATATCCCACCAAAGCCAGGGTAGAAGGGAATCACCCCTCCATGAGGAACACCTCTCAGACTTGCCTGTCTGGGGGTAGCTTCTCCACCCCGAAACCCAGGGTAGAGGGGACTCGCCCCACTAGGGGGGAAACGCCTCCCAACTGGGTGTTGGGGGAGCTCATATACCATTGCAGTCAGGGTAGAGTGGACTTGCCTGTCCAAGCGGGAGACCCCTCCCACCTGAGTGTCTGGGGGAACTCCTATACTGCAGCAACCATGGTAAAGGTGCTCACCCCTCCAGGCAAGAGACATCTCCCACCTGGGTATGGGGGGTCTCATATACCACTGCTTCCAGGGTAGAGTGGACTCGCCCCTGCAGTAGGGAGACCCCTCCCACCTGAGTGTCTGGGGAGAGCTCTTACACTGCTGAAACCAAGATAAAGTGGACTCACCCCTCCAGGCGGGAGACCCCTCCCACTTGGGTATAAAGGGGAGCTTGAATACCACCTTAGCCAGGGTAGAGCAGGCTTGCCCCTCCAGATGGGAGATCTCTCCAGCCAGGTTGTCAGGGAAAGCTCCTATACCAAAGTAGCCAGGGTACCAGGGACTCGCCCATCCAGGCGGAGACACCTCCCACCTTTGTGGAAGCTCATAAAATGAACAGGCCATGGGAGGGGGGATTCGCCCCTCAAGGCTAGAGACCCGCCCCTCAAGGCAAGAGACCCCTCCCACCCCTCCAATAATGTTGCAGCAGGGTAGAGAAAATTCTAGCCACCTGTTGTGAGACTCCTCCCATTTGGGTGTCAAGGGAACTCCTATACCACCAAAGCCAGGGTATACGGGACTTGCTCTTCAAGGCAGGAGAAATACCTTTCATGGGGAGCTCTTCTACCATTCCGCAAGGGTGGAGGGGACATGTGCATCCAGAAGCTAGATCCTTCCCATATAGGTGTCGGTTGGGGGTTCTGGTAAACCTCAGCAGCCAGGGTAGACGGGACTCACTCCTCCAGGCCAGAGTCCCTCCCACTTGGGTGTTTTGGGAAACTCCTTTATTGCCACAGCCAGTGTAGAGGGAACTCATGCCTCCAGGTGGGTAACCCTCCCACCTGGCTGTCAGGGAATGCTAGTATACCACTTCACCAGGGAAAAGTGGACTTGCCCCTTCATTCAGGGGACCCCTCCCACCTGCATGTCAGAGGGAGCTTGTAGACCGCCTTAGCTAGGGTAGAAGTGAATTTGCACCTCCAGTCGGTAGATCCTTCCCTCATTGGTATCCAGGAACTTGTATACTTCATTAGACAGTGTGAAAGGTACTAACTCCTCCAGGAAGGAGTCTCCTCCAATCTTGTTATGAGGGGAATCTTGTGTACTACTGCAGCCAGGAAAGAGGGGACATGCTCCACTAGGTGGGAGACCCCTAAACCCGGTTGTCAAGGGAGCTCATATACTGCAGGAAAAAGGGGACTTGCTACTCCAGGAGGGAGAACCCTCCCACCTATATGTATGTGGGGGAGGTCAAATACCACAACAGCCAGGGTAGTGGGAACTCACCCTTCCAGAAAGGAAACCCCTCTCACCTGGGTGTCATTGGGAGCTTGTATACCACCTTAGCCAAGATACAGAATCCTCGGCATTCCAAGCAGGAGACCCCTCCCACCAGGGTGTCAGTGGGGATCTCCTATACCTTGGAAGACAGGGTATAGGGTATATGCCACTCCAAGCGGGAGATCCATCCCACCTTGGTGTTAAAGTGAGCTCTAATAAAGATTCAGCCAGGGTACAGGGACTCACCCCTCCAAGCTGGAGACACCTCCCACCTGGGTGTCAGGGTGGGGGAGCTCCTATACCACTGCAGCCAGGGTAGTAGGGACTGGAACCTCCAGACAGGAAACCCCTCCCACCTGCGGGGAGCTTGTATACCACCTTAACCAGGGTAGAGAAGACTCACCCCTCCAAGCAGGAGACACCTCCCTCCAGGGTGTCAGGGAGAGCTCTTATACCACAGCAGCCAGGGTAGAGAAGAATCGCCTCTCCAGGTGGAAGAACACTCCCAACTTGGTGTCCGGTTTGTGGGGGAGAGGCTCCTATATACCCCTTGCCAGGGTCGAGGGGACCTGTCCCTCCAGGAAGGAGACCCCTCCAACCTTGGTGTTTCAGGGAGCTTGTATACCAAGTTAGCCAGGGTAGAAGGAACTGGAGGTGTGAATCCCCTCTACCCTTGCAGTGGTGGTATATAAGCTCCCCCCAAACCCAGGTGGGTGGGGTCTCCCGCCTGGAGTGGTGAGTCAACTCTACCCTGGCTGTGGCTGTTTCAAGGGTCTCCCACCTACAGGGGCAAGTGCTCTCTATCCTGGCTGCAACAATGTAGGATCTCCCCCCAAAACCCAGGTGGGAGGGGTCAACCGCATAGAGGAGGCAATCCCTCTACCCTGGCTACTGGGCTATAGGTGCTTCCCCAAAACCCAGGTGGGAGTTGTCTTCTATCTGGAAGGGTGAGTCCGCTCTCTCCTGGCCGTGGCTGTATATGGGGAGAAAGGGGAGTAAAGGGGAATGGGTGGTGCAGGAAGAGGAGGGATCTTGGTCCAGATTTACTGCAGGGTGTCAGAATTGAGGAGCAGGACCTAGGCTGAATGAGGCCAAAGCCCCCAGGCAAAGGGCACTGCTAACATTTGCAAAGGAAGACAGCTGGGCCAAACATCCCAGTTCCGTCCTCTAGCTCTGGTGAGCATTCTGGGAAAGGGATCTGGAAAAGGAGTCTAGCAGGGACAAGGACAACAGTAGGGACAAAGAAGGGCACAGCGTGAAGTGCTGGAAGAAGGGTGTTTGTGGTGTGCGGGTCAGGACCACAGAAAGTAGCCCAGGCTAGGGACCTAGAGGAGAGCCTATGCTACGGGAAAGCAGGTAAGGGTGGGGTCAGGCAGGCAGGGCTGCACTAGGGTTGTGAGATGCAGGGAAGACAAAGTTAGCAGGAAAGTGGCCCCAGCAGGCCCACAGTTCAAGCACAGGGAAGCACTGAACAAAAGGACCACCAAAGGCTCAAGAGAGGAGCCAGTCCAGGGAATGGAGAGTGAAGGGCCAGCACTGTGGCAGGGGGCTCAGGACAGTGGACAGGGCTGGGGAGTGAAGGCAGGGAATCCTGCAGGGAGGTGGCAGGTTTGAGGCCCAGCACCACTTCCAGGTGTCAGGGTTCCTGGTGCTGCCCCAAGGGCCTATGGAGAGCAAGTAGCCCTAATGAGGGTCAGGGTTCTATTCCCCATAAGGCGCCCTGGCCCAGATGAAGAACAAAAGCCAGGAACCAGGCCAAAGGGCCTGGCAACAGACAGGGGCCAGGAGGAATTCGATGTGAGGGCACAGTATGGGGTCGCGGTGGGTGCAGAGAAGGGCAAGTACCAGGACCTAATCAAGAAGCCGAGTTAAGGGACCAACCCCACCAAAATGTACTAGGGACTCAATGAGCGGGAGGTCCCTGCTTCAAGAAAAACACTAGGGGAAGGAGATGTAGGATCGGCGCTAGGATGAGGAGACCGAGGGCTGCAAAAGGGCACACAGGGGAGTGAACTTGGGGGCTGAAACTTGGGGCACCCAGGTCAGAAGCAACAGGAAGAGACACCAGAAAGAGCAACACAACCTGAGTAATGCAATAAGGAACTCACGCAGGCAGCCAGGCAAGGGGATTGTAGGGCAAAGAGTCAGGTTAAGGAAGGGCTGGATGGCTTAGTGGAAGCTTTCAAGGTTAGAGGGCAGGAGAGGGATGAGAGGGGATCACCAGGAAAAGGCCATCACTAGGCCTAAGTCCACTGCCAGTTGTCAAGTTTGGGTGGCAAAGGAAGTCCAGGGATGAGAAGGGCTATGTTGCCCATAGAGATCCTTCAGGGCCCAGAGGTCACCCAATTTCACTCCTCTGCTCCAGGTGAGTTGATCCTCAGAGAGAGACCAGAACCAAAGGAGGGCAATGTGAGGGATACCTTTGGTCTGGGATTGGGGGGGGTGTCAGTGGGGATTCAACAACCATTGGAGATCAGGCTAGGGGGAAGCAGGGGGAGGGCAGAGTCCTGGCAATGACAAAATATCACAGTACAAGGGGAACAGAGGTGAGGAGGAAGAGGGGGGGCAAGCATGGGGCCTGAAATCAAGTGACAGGGACAGGGTTCTCAAGAAGGACACCCGGGGGCTCCAGCAAGAAGTCAGGCCCAAGAATGGGGAGCCAAGTGCCAGGACCTGGTCCTGGGTCCTATGAAAACCGACAGGGCTGGGGAGGGGATAAAGGGGAGCAAGGGTAGTGGGTGGCACAGGGAGAGGAGGGCTAAAGGCTCAGGTTCACTGCTGGGTGTCAGGATTGAGGAGCAAGGCCTGGGCAGAAAGAGTCCAAAGTGCCAGGCAAGGGGCACAACTACATTTTCCCTAAGGGAGCCCACAGGGCCTAACACCCAGTTCCAGTCCCCTGGACCTGGTGAGCATCCTGGGAAAGGGATCTTGGAAAGAGGCCCAGCAAGGACAGGCACAACAGGAGAGATGAACGAGTTTACAGCATGAAAGACCAGAGGAATGGTGTTGATGGGGTGAAGGCCAAGACACCAAAAAGGATCCCAGGCTAGGCAGCAACAGGAGAGCCCAGGCCAGGAAAATGCAGGTAAGTGCAGGGCTGGGCAGGCTGGTGATATTAGGGTTCTGAGGTTCAAGGAAGCCAAGTGGAGTAGGATACTGGCTCCAATGAAGCCTGTCGCCCATGCCCAGGGAAGCATGGAACAAGAAGGGCCCCCAGAGTCTCAAGTGAAGAAGCTGGCTAGAGAACAGAGAGCCAAGGGCCAGGCCTTGGGAAGTGGGCTCAGGATAGTGGACAAGGTTTAGGAAAGAAGGCAGGGATCCAGCAGGGGCAGTCAGGCTCCAGGCCCAGGGCCACCTCCAGGTTTCAGGGTTCCTGGTGCAGGACCAAGCACTCAGAGAAAGAAAGGGGCCCAGGCGAGGGGCAGTACATTGTTTTCCATAGGCACCCTGGATCAGATGAGAATCTACAGCCAGGGTCCTGGCCAAGGGGGCCAGAAAAAGGAAGGGTTCCAGAAGGAGGGCGACAGGAGGGAATGACAGGTGGTCAGGGTCGTGTGCATATGGGCGAGACCCAGGACCCAAGCTAGGAGCCTAAGCAAGGGACCCACCTGATCAATGGTGATGGGTGACCCAAGGAGCAGGAGACCTATGAATGCCAGAAAAAAGCAAGAGGCCAAGTGGCAGAAGGGGCTGTGTGTGGACAAGGAGAAGCCAAGCGGCACACAGGGGAGCCCACAGGTGAGCCAAGCAAAGGGCCCCTAGGTTAGACCTAACATGAAGAGACTCCTTGCTATGTCAAGGGCCATGAGAAACATGGTCAGGGGCTCATGGAACGGCCAGACCCAGAGACCGAGCACACAGCGTCAGGGTTAGGGAGTGCTGGGATGCAGTAGTGGCAGCATACCAGGCCAGAGGGCATGGAAAAGAAGGGAGGGGATCGCTCAGGGCTGGATTGGAGCAAGTCCATGTTAACTGCCAGACTTCAACGTTCAGGCAGTGAAGAGGACTCAGGGGAGTGGCAGGGCTGTTTCCCATAGGGAGCATTCAGGGCACTGAGTCGAGCCAATTCCGCTCATTTGTCCCAGGTGAGTAGATCCTCAATGAGGGACCTGGACCAAAGCAGAGGCCAAAGAGGGTACTGTGAGAGAATATCTGGTGTGTGAAATTGGTGGGCAGGTCAGACTGCCAGGACCCATTGGAGCAGCATAGGCTAGGGAGAAGCTGGAGGAGAGGAATTTCTGTGCAGTGCCAGGATACCACAGCATGAGGGGATCAGAGCGAAGGTGAGGAGGGGCCAGCAAGAGGGGCCTGTAACCAAGGGACAGGTAAAGGGGTCCTGAAAATGGGTGGTTGGGTCTCAAGCAATGTGCTGGATCCTGTAATGGAGAGCCAAATGCTAGCACCTGGGCCTGGGTGAATGAAAAGAAACATGGAGGGGGAAGAGCGAGAGGGTACAAAGTTGACTGGGTAGCACAGAGGGAGAAGGATCCCAAGGAAGTTAAACTGCAGGGTGTCAGGGGTAAGGAGCAGGGCCCAGGGTGAGGGAGGCCAAAGGCTCCAGGCACAGGGCAGGGCTACGTTTTCCAAAGGGAGCCCCCAGGGCCAAGAGAACTGGTCAAGTCTCCTGGCCCCGGTGGTGAGCATCCTGGAAAGGGGATCAGGAAAACGGGCATGGCAGAGACAGAAAGGATAGGAGGGCACAGACTGAAGGGCCACAGGAAGAGGGTGGGTGGTGTGGGGCCCACGACCTCATCAAGGAGCCGAGGCAGGGGCACTATAGGAGGGCCCAGGCCAGGGGAGAGCAGGGAATGCTGGCACTGGAAGGTGGGCCTGCACTAGGGTTCTGTAGTACAGAGAAGCCAAGGAGAGCAGGGAAGTGGCCCCAGTGAAGGGCCTTTAGACAATGCCAAGAAAAGCAGTGAACAAGAAGGGCCACCAGAGGCTCAAGGCAGGAGTAAGGCCACGGAACTGAGAGCCAATTGCCAGGGCTTAAGCAGGGGTATCAGGACAGTGAACAAGATTTGGAAGGGAAGGAAGGGGATACAGCAGTGGGCACTCAAGCTCCAGGCCTACGGCCACCTCCAGTTTTCAGGGTTCCTGGTGCAGGACCAAGCACTCAGGGAGAAAAAGGGGCCCAAGCAAGGGACAGGACATTGTTTCCCGTTAGGTGTGCTGGATCAGATAAGAATCTATGGCCAGTGTCCCAGCAAAGGAGTCCATGAATAGGAATGTGGCTGGAAGGAGGGTGAAGGGAGGACACAGCAGACGGTCGGGGTGGGTGCCCACAGGAGCAAACACAGGACCCAAGCCAGTTGCCCAGGCAAGGGACCCACCCAATCAATAGTGATGTGAGACCCAAGGAGCAGATGAACAAGTGCCAGAAAAAAGCAACAGGTGAAGGGGAGGAAAGGGTTGCATGAGGACCAGGAAAAGACAAGGGGCACCTAGGGGAGACCACTGGCAGGCCCAAGCTAGGGGCCCCCAGTTCAGACACAACACAAAGAGACTGCTTGATTTGCCAAGGGCCATGAAGAACATAGTCAGGGGCTCAGGTGAATGCCCAGGCCCAGCGACTGGAGAGCAAAGGATCAGGATAATGGAGGGCTTGGTTGCTGTTGGGGCAGCATGCAAGGCCAGAAAGCATGGAAGGGAAAGGAGGGGATAGCTCAGGGCTGGGTTGGATCAAGTCCATGTTAACTTGCAGGCCTCCAGGTTCACACAGTGAACAGGCCTCAGGCAAGTGGCAAGGCTGTGTTTCTCATAGGGAGCATTCAGGGCACAGAGGAGAGCAAATTTGCTCCTCTGCCACAGGTAAGGAGACCCTCAGAGAGAGAACTGGACCAAAGGAGGGGCCAAAGAACGTACTGTGAGGGGAAACCTGGTATGTGGAAGTTGGGGGGGGGGGTGTCTGGCTGCCAGGACCCATTTGAGCAGCATAGGCTAGGGAGAAGCAAGGGGAGCAGTGGGTCTGGGCAGTGCCAGTATACCACAGCCTGAGGGAATCAGAGGGGAGGCACAGGAACCAGCCAGTAAATGGGGATTGAAATCAAGGGACAGGGACTGGGTCCTTGAGACAGGCAGCTAGGGGCACAAGAATGGAGCCTGGCCCATTAATGGAAAGCCAAGTGCTTGCACCTGGGCCTGGGTGAATGAAAAAGGACATGGTTGTCTGAGGGAGCTCTTATAACTCTGAAGCCTGTGTAGATTGGACTGGCTCCTCCAGGAAAGAGACCCCTCCCACTTTGCTGTCCAGGCTACATTGCATTCTGCCTTAGCCCATATAGAGGGGCCTCACCACTACATTCATGAGATCCCTTCCACCTTGGTGCCCAGTTGTGGGGCAAAGTCACGTACAGCTACAGCCAGGATATCAGGGACTCTCTCCTCCAAGTAGGATATGACTTTCACCTGGGTGTCAGGGGGAGATCATATCTGGGTGCAGCCAGAGTAGCAGGGACTTGCTTCTCTAAGCACAAGACTCCTCACAGTTGCGTTTGTACAGCTGACCCTAACCCTAACCCTGTACAGCTGCAGCCAGGGTATCAGGGACTCACCCCTCCAGGAGGGAAACACCTTTCACCTGGGTGTCGGGGGAACTTGTATACCTCTGCAGGCAGGGTAGAGGGGACTCAGCTTCCAGGCAGGAGACATCTCCCAACTAGGTTTTTTGGGAGCTAATACACTGCCCCAAACAGGGTAGAGGGGACTCATGCCTCCAGGCGGGAGACCCCTCCCACCTGATTGTTGCGGGGATCTTGTATACTGCTGCAGCGAGGCTAGAGGGGACTCACCTCTCCAGGCAAAGACCCTTCCAACCAGGGTGTCAAGGGGAGCTCATATACCAGTTCACCAGGTTAGAGGGCACTCTCGCTGCCAAGCTGGAAACCCCTACCACCTGGGTGCCTGGGGGGGGGGCTCTTATACTGCCTATTCAGGGTAGCATGATCTTGCCACTCCAGGCGAGAGACCCCTCCCACCTGGGTGTCAGGGGAGCTCCTATAGCACTGCAGCCAGGTTAGAGGAGCCTTGAATCTCCAGTTGGGAAACCCCTCCCACCAAGGTGACTGGGGGAGCTCCTATACCTTCCAGCCAGGTTAGAGGGGACTTGCTCCTCTGGTTGGGAGACGCCTCCCACGTAAGTGTCCTTGGAGCTCTTATATGGCACCAGCCAAATTAGAGGTGACTGGCCCCTGTTGGTGGGAGATCCCTCCAACCTGGGTGTTACAGTCTTGTATAACTTGTATGCCACCAAAGCCAGGATAGAGGGGACTCGCCCCTCCAGGCGGGATACCCCACCCAACTGAGTGTCTTGGGAAGCTTGTATACCTGCACAACAAGGGTAGAGGGGATTCCCTGCTCTAAGCGGGATACCCTTCCTACCAGGGTGTCAGGGATACTCTTATCCTGCCACAGCCCTGGTATAGGGGAATCGCCTTTCCAGCATCCAGAATACAAGGGACTCGCCCCACCAAGCAGAAGACCCCTCCCCCCAGGTGTGGCGGGGAGCTGCTATATCTCCAAAGCCAGGGTGGAGGGGACATGCCCCTCCAGTCCGGAGACATCTAAAACCTGGATGTCAGTGGGAGCTCCTATACCACCACAGGAAATGTCCAGGGGAATCTACCCTCATGGTGGGAGACTCCTCCCAAATGGGTGTCAGGAGAGCTCCTGTACTGCAGGAGCCAGAGTAGAGAGGATTCAACCCTCCAGGCGGAAGACCTCTTCAACCTGGGTGTCTCAGGGTAGAGGCGACTTGCCCCTGCAGACGAGAGACCTCTCCCACCATCAAGCAAGACAACTACCACTTGAGAATGGGGATAACTCTTATACCGCCTTTTCCCGGGTAGAGGGGACTCGCCCCTCCAGGAGGGAGACCCCATAACCTGGGTATCGGGGAGCTCCTATACCACCAGAGCCAGGGGAGAGGGGACTCGACCCTACAGGTGGAATATCCCATCCACCTGGTTGTCACGGGACTTCATATACTCCCACAAGCAGGGTAGAGTGGACTCTCCACTGGAGGCGGGAGACTCCTCCCACCTGGGTGTACAGGGAACCACCATACCACTGCAGCCAGGATAGAGGGGACTCGCCTCTCCAGGCTGGAGATGCTCCCACCTGGGTGTCAGGGGGAGATCCTTTACCGCCGCACCTAGTGTTGAGGGGTCTCGCCCCACCAGGTGAGAGACCCATCAAACTCGAGTGTCTAGCACAGCCAGGGTAGAGGGAATTCAACCCTCTAGGTGGGAGACCCCTCCCACCTGGGTGTCAGCAGGGTAGAGGGGACTCTAGCCTCCTGTCTGGAAACTTCTCCCAATTGGGTGTCAGGGGAGCTCCTATACTGCAGCAGAGAGAGTAGAGAGGATTCCCAGCTCTAGGTGGGAGAGCCCTCCCACCTGGGTGTCAGGGGGATTTCCAATACAGCTACAGCCAAGTAAGAGCTGACTTTCCCTTCCAGTAGCGGGACCCCTCCCAGCTCTGTGTCTGGGTGAGCTCCTATACCTCCGCAGCCCTGGTAATGGGGGCTCACCCCTCCAATCAGGAAACTGCTCCCTCCTGGGTTACCTGCAGAGCTTGATTACTTCATCAGCCAGTGTAGAGCGGACTCACCCTACAGGGGGGAGACCCATATCCCCTGGGTGTCGTGGGGAACCCCTATACTGCAATAGCCAGTACACCCCTGCAGGCGGCAGAACCCTCCAACCTGGGTGTACTGTGAGCTCTTATATGGCAAGAACTAAAGTAGAGGTGACTCAACTTCCAGGCGGGATACCCCTCCCACTTTTGTGTCTGGAAGGGCTTGTATACAGCCACAGACAGAGTAATGGGGACTCACTGCTCGAGGCGGGAGACCCCTAACACCTGGGTGTCTGCAGGAGCTCAGATACCCCACAGCCCGTGTAGAGGGGACTCTTCCCTAGAGGCAGAAGATCCCTTACACCTGGGTGTCAGGTGGATCTCATATACCCCAGCAGCCAGGGTAGAGGCAACTCACAAATATGTGCGACAGACACCTCCCACTTGGGAATGGAGGTAACTTCTATACCACCTTAGCCAGGGTAGAGGGGACACACCCCTTCAAGTGAAAGACCCATCCCAAAGGGTGTCTGCCTGGGTGGGGGATCATATACAGCTGCAGCTGGGATAGCAGCTACTCGCCCTTCCAGGTAGGAGACCCCACCCTACTGATGGTAGGAGAGGGCTCTTATATCTCCACAGCCAGGGTGAGCAGAATTGCCCCTTTAGGCGGGAGACACTCCCACCTGGGTATCACAGGGAACTTGTTTACCACCTGGGCCAGGATAGAGGAGACTTGCCCATCCATGCGAGAGACCCCTCCAACCTGGCTTTCAGCAGGAACTTATATACCACCATAGCCAGGGTAAAAAGTACTTTCCCCTTCTGGTGGGAGACCCCACCCACCAGGGTGTCAGGTTGTCAGAGGGTACTTATATATCATCACAGCCAGGATAGAGGGGACTCACCCCTCCATGCGGAGATGCCTCCACCTGGGTGTCTCGGGGAGTTTGTATACCTTCGCAGCCAGGGTAGAGGGGACTCCCCCTTCCAAGCGGAAGACCCCTCCCACCTGGGTGTCAGGGAGAGTTCCTACACCCCTGCAGCCAGGGTAGAGAGGACTTGCCCTTCCACTTGGGAGACCCATCACACCTAGATGTCTGCGTGAGCTCCTATAAGTCTACAGCCAGGATAGAGGGGATTAGCCCCTCCAATCAGGAGACTACTCCCACCTGGGTGTCCAGGAGAGCTCCTATACTGCCACAGCCAGCGTAGAAGGAACACTCTCCTTCAGGCAGAAGCCCCCTCTCACCTGGTTGTAATGGGAGCTCTTATATGGCAAGAGCTAAACTAAAGTAGACTCGCTACTCCAGTCGAGAGACCCCTTCCCACCTGTGTGTCAGGGGGAGCTTTTCTACTTCCAAAGCCAGGGTAGAGGGGAATTGCCCCTCCAGGTGTGAGATCTCTCCCGCATGGGATGTGTGTGTGTGTGTGTGGGAAATCTAATAACGCAAAAGCCAGGGTAGAGGGGACTCCCACCTGGATTTCAGGGGGAGTTTTTATACCGCTGTAGCCTGGGTAGAGGGGACTCGCCCCTCCAGGAGGGAGACCCCTTTTACTTGGTTGTCCTGGGAATCTCCTGTACCACTGAAGATAGGGTAGGGGGGACTCGCACCACTAGGAGGGAGACCTCTCCCACCTGGGTGTCAGAGGGAGTTCCTATACATCTGCAGCCAGTGTAGAGCAGACTTCTTAACCTTCCAGTTGGGAGACCCCCTCCTATATGGGTGTCTGGGTGAGCTCCTATACCTCTGCAGCCAGGGTAGAAGGGACTCACCCCTCCAATCGGGAGACCCCTCACACATGGGTCTCCCTGGAGGCTTGATTACTGCAACAGCCAGGGTAGAGGGGACGTGCCCCTACAGGCGGGAGACCCCTCCCACCTGGGTTTCAGTGGGACCTCTTCTACCCCTGCAGCCAGGGTGGAGCAGACCTGCCCTTCCAGTCGGGATACCCCTCCACATGGGTGTCTAGGTGAGCTCCTATACCACTGCAGCCAGAGTAGAGGGGACTCCCCCTTCCAATCGGGAGACTCCTCCCACCTGGGTGTCAGGCGGAGCTCCTATACTGCCACCGCCAAGGTAGAGGAAACACACCCCTGCAGGCCGAAGCCCCCTGCCACCGTGGTGTACTGGGAACTCTTATGTAGCAATAGCTAAAGTAGAGGGGACTCGACCTTCCAGGACGGATACCCCTCCCACCTGGGTGGCGGGGGAGCTTGTATACTGCCAAAACCAGGATAGAGGGGACTCACCCATCCATGCAGAAGACGACTCCCACCTGTTTAGGGAGGCCCTGGAATAACGCCTTAGCAGTGTAGAAAAGACTTGCCCCTCCAAGCAGAGGACTCCTCCCACCTCGTTGTCTGGGGGAGCTTGTATACCTCCACAGTCAGGGTAGAAGAGACTCATTGCTCCATCAGGAGACCCTTCCCACCTGTTGTCAGGGGGATATCATATACCTCCACATCTAGGGTAGAGGGGACTTGCCCCTCCAGGCTGGAGACCCCTCCCACCTGGGACGTGGGGGAGATCCTTTACGCCATAGCCAGGATAGAGGGGATTCGCTGCTCCAGGGGGGATACTCCTCTCACCTGAGTTTCAGGGGGAGCTCCTATACCACTCCAGTAATGGTAGAGGGTACTCGCTCCTCCAAGATGGAGTCCTCTTCTACCGGGGTTTCTGGGGAGCACCTATATCGCTGAAGCCAGTCTAGATGGGACTCACACCACTAGGCAGGAGACCCCTTCCACCTGGATGTTGGGGGAGCTCTTTTACCACAGGAGCCATTGTAGAGGGGACTCACCCCTCAAGTCAGGAGACCTTATAACTTGTGTGTCACGGGGAGCTCCTATACTGCCATAGCCAGAGAAAGGGGACTCAACTCTCCAGGCTGAAGATCCTTTCCACCTGGTTGTCAGAGGAGTTCACATACTGCAAAAGCCAGGGTAGAGAGGACTCCCAACTTGAGGCAGGAGACCCCTCCCACCTGGTTGTAGGGGGGACTTCCTATACCACTGCAGCCAGTTAGAGGGGACTTGCCTCTCCAGGCGGGATACCCTCCCACCTAGGTGTCAGGGGGAGATGCTTTACTTCCGCAGCCAGGGTAGAGGGGATTCGCCCCTCCTGGCAAGAGACCCATCCATCCTGGGGGTCAGGGAAAGCTAGTGAACCACTGCAGCCAAAGTAGAGAGGACTCGCCCCTTCCCATCTGGGAAGGGGGGGGGTCTCCTATACCACAGCAGCCAATGTAGAAGGGATACGCCCCTCAAAGCAGGAGATACCTCCAACCTAGGTTTCTGGGAGATCTGGTATACCCTCAGCCAGGGTAGAGGGGTCTAGCCCCTCCAGGTGAGAGACCTCTTCCACTTGAGTGTCTAGCGGAGGTCCTATACTGCTGAAGCCAGGGTAGAGGAGACATGCACCTCTAGGGGGGAGACCCCTCCCACCTGGGTGTCAGGGCGAGTTCCTATACTATTGCAGCCAGGGTGGAGAAGACTCGTTCTTCCAATTGGGAGACCCCTCTCACTTGGGTGTCTGGGTGACCTCCTATACCTCTGCAGCCAGGGTAGAGGGGAGTGAACCCTCCAATCTGGGATACCTTCCACCTGTGTGTCTGGAGGAGCTTGATTACTTCAGCAACCACGGTAGAGGGGACTCGCCCCTACAGGTGGGAGACCCTCCCCACCTGGGTGTGTGTGGGGGCAGCTGATATAGTGCCACAGCCAGCATAGCAGGAATTCCGTGCTCCAAGCGGGAGACTCCTCCAAACTGGGTGGCTGGGGGAGCTTGTATACCTCAGCAGTCAGGATAAAGGGGGCACACTATTCCAGTCCGGAGACCCTTCCTATCTGTGTGTCAGGAGGATCTTATATACGACCGTAGCCAGGGTATAGCAGACTTGCCCATCCAGACGGGAGACCCTTCCCACCTGGATGTGTGGGGGGATCCTATACCACCACTGCCAGAGTAGAGGGGACTAGCCTTTCCAGGTGACAGACTCCTCCCACTTGTGTTTCAGAGGTAGCTCTTATACTGCTGCATCCAGGGTAGAGGGGACTCGCCCTCAACATGGAAGACCCCTCCCATCTCTGTGTTGGGGGGAGCTCATATACTGCCACAGGCTGGGTAGAGGGAACTCGACCCTCCAGAAGGGGGACCCCTTCCACCTGGATGTCCTGGGGAGCTCCTATACCACTGTAGTAGGTTAGAGGGGATTTTAGCCTCCTGGTGGGAGACTCTTCCCACCTGGGTGTCAGAGGGAGTTCCAGTCCAGAGACCCCTCGCACCTGAGTGTGTGGGTGAGCTCCTATACCTCTGCAGACAGGGTAGAGGGGACCTGCCCCTCTAGAGGAGAGACTCATCCAATTGGGTGTTAGGGAAAGCTAGTAAACACTACAGCCAGGGTAGAGGGGGCTCACCCCTTCAGGTGAGAGACCCCTCCCATCTGGTATGGGGAGGAACTCCTATACCATAGCAGCCAGAATAGAGGGGATTTGCCCCTCCAAGCAGAAGGACCCTCCCACTTGTGTGTCTGCATGAGCTCCTACACCTCCGACGCCAGGCTAGAGGGGATTTTCCCCTCCAGGTGGAAGACCCCTCCCACTTGTATGTCGGGGGTAAGGTGACACCACTGCAGCCAGGGTAGAGTGGACTTGCCCATCCAGGCTGGAGACCCGTTCCAACTGGGTGTCAAGGAAATCTAGTGTACCAAGGCAGCCAGGGTAGAGAGGACTCGCCCCTTCAGGCAGAAGACCCTCCCATCTGAGTATGGGAAGGAGCTTTTATACTGCCACAGCCAGGGTAGAGTAGACTCTTTCCTCCTTTCGGGAGACCCCTCCCACCTGGGTGTCTGGGGTAGCTTGTACACCTCCTCAGCCAGGGTAGAGTGGACTCGCCCCTGCAGGCGAGCTTCCCCTCCCAACTGGGTGTAAGGTGAGCTCCATTACTGCTGCAGCAAGGTTATAGGGGAATCACCCCTAAAAGCGAGAGACCCCTCCCTGGGTGTCTAAGGGAACTCATACACATCTGTAGCCAGGGTTGAGGGGACTTGCCCCTTCAGGCCTCACACCCCTCTCACCTGGGTGACTGGGGGAATTCATACTTACACAGCCAGGGTAGAGGGGACTCACCTCTCCAGGCTGGTTATCATAGCACTTGGATTTCTGGGGTTGCTTATTATGGCTGCATCCAGTGTACAGGGGATTAGACCCTCCAGGCAGGAGATGGCTCTAACCTGGGTGTTGGAGGGGAGCTCCTATTCTGCCTCAGCCAGGGTAGAGGTGACTTGCACTCCAGGCGGAAGACTCATCCAACCTGGGTGTCAGGGGGAGCTCTTACACTGCCACAGCCAAGGTAGAGGGAACTTGCTCCCTTAGGTGGTAGACCCATCCCACCTGGGTTTCAGAGGGAGCACTTATACTGAGTCAGACAGGATAGAGGGGACTCTCCCCTCCAGTCGGTAGACTCCTCCCACCTGTGTGTCAGGGGAGCTGCTATACCACAGCAGCCAGGGTAGACGGGAATTCACTCTCCAGGTGAGAGACAACTCCCACCTGGACGTGTAGGGAAGGCTTCTATACCAACCTAGCCAGGGTAGAGGGGACTACCTGAGTGTTAGGGGAGCTCATATATTGCCACAGCAATGGAAGAGGGGTCTTGCCCCTCCAGGGGGGAGACCTCTGCCACCTGGGTGTCAGAAGAGGTCTCATGCAGCCTCAGCCATAGTAGAGGGGATTCGTCCCTTTAACTTGGGGATCCCTCTCATATTGGTGTCTGGGAGAGCATGTATTCTGCTGCATCAAGGATACAGGGGACTCGCCCCTCCAGGCTGGAGACCCCATCCCACCTGTGTTTAGAGGAGACCTTCTCTACCCCCACTGCCAGGGTACAGGTTACTCACCTTTTCAGGCAGGAGAACCCTCCCGCCAAGGTGTCAAGGAAAGGTAGTTTTCCATTGCAGCCAGGGTAGAGGGGACTTTCCCCCTTCAGGCGGGAGACTCTTCTCATCTCATCATGGGGGGGGAGTTCCTACACTGTAGCTGCCTCAGTAGAGGGGACTCACCCCTCTATGGTGGCACCCCTCCCACCTGGGCACCTTAGGGAGCTTGTACACTCTGCTTCCAAGGTAGAGGGGACTCCCCCCTCTAGGCGGGCAACCACCCCCCACATTGGTGTCAGGGCGAGCTTGTATTTCACCTTAGCCAGGGTAGAGGGGACTCGCTGTCCCAGGTGGGATAACCCTCTCACCTGTGTGTGTGTGTGTAGGCGGGACGTTCTTATACAACTGCAGCAGGGTAGCAGGGACTGGCCCCTAAATGCGGGTGAACACTTTCACCTGGGTGTCAGGGGGAGCTCATATCCTGCCACAACAAGGGTAGACGGGACTCACCCCTGCAGGGGGGAGAGCCCTCACACCTGGGTGTCCCAAGAACCTTTATAAAGCACCAGCCAAAGTAGAGCGGACTCGCCCCTCCAAGCGAGAGACCCCTCTCAACTGGGTGTCGGTGGAGCTTGTCTTCCTCTGAAGCCAAGGAAGAGGGGACTTGCACAGCCAGTCGGAAGACCCCTCCCACCTGTGTTTTGGAGAAGCTTTTTTTTTTAACATTTGAATCAAATGGGGTATGATTTCTCATTTTTCTGATTGTACAGGTTGCAGAATCACATTGGTCATACAGTCACCTATATACATCCAGCAATAATAATTTCTATTTTATTCTGCTGCCCTTATTATCCCCTCTCCCCCCATCACTTCTCTCTACCCAATCTAATGTGACACATTTTATTTTCTCCTCACAACATCATGCATGTATTCTGTATAATGATTGGGTCTTCTTCCATCTTCCATGCAATTCCCCTTCTCCCTTCTTTTCCCTCCCACCTTTCTTCCCTATTTAGTGGTAATCTTCTTCTCATGCTCTTCCTCCCTATCCCATTTTGAGTCACCCCCCCCTTATATCAGAGAAGACATTTGACATTTGGTTTTAGGGATTGGCTAACTTCAATTAGCATATCTTGCTCTAATGCCATCCATTTCCCTACAAATGCCATGAACTTGTTATTTTTTAGTGCTAAGTAATATTCCATTGCATATAAATGCCACATTTTTTATCCACTCATCTATTGAAGGGCATCTAGGTTGGTTCCAAAGTCTAACTATTGTGAATTGTGCTGCTATAAACATTGATGTGGCTGTGTCCCTTTAGTATGGTCTTTTTAGGTCTTTTGGGTATAGTCCCAGAAGGGGAATAGCTGGGTCAAATGGTGGTTCCTTTCCCAACTTTCCAATGAATCTATATACTGCTTTACAAATGGGCTGCAACAATTTGGAGTCCCACCAGCAATGTATGAGTGTACCTTTTCCCTGACATCCTTGCAAGCACTTATTGTTGTTTGACCTCATAATGGCTTCCATTCTTATTGGAGTGAGATGGTATCTTAGAGTAGTTTTAATTTGTATTTCTCTGATTGCTAGAAGTGATGAGCAATTTTTCATGTATTGGTTGATTTTTTTGTATATCCTCTTCTGAGAAGTGTCTGTTCAGGTCCTGGGCCCATTTGTTTATTGGGTTATTTGATTTTTTGTTTTTTAACTTTTTGAGTTCTTTATATACTCTAGAGATTAGAGGTCTATCTGATGTTCGAGGGGTAAAAATTTGTTCCCAGAATGTAGGCTCCCTATTCACCTCACATATTATTTCTCTTGCTGAGAAAAAACTTTTTAGTTTGAATTAATCCCATTTGTTGATTGTTGGTTTTAACTCTTGTGCTATAGGTTTCTTATTAAGGAATTTGTGGCCTGCCCCCATGTAATGAAGATTAGGGCCAACTTTATCTTCTATTAGATGCAAAGTCTCTGGTTTGATTCTTAGCTCCTTGATCCATTTTGAGTTGACTTTTGTGCATAGTGAGATAAAGGGATTCAAGAGTAGCTTGTATACTGCCTTAGCCAGGATAGTGGGGACTCGAACCTTTAGAAGGGAGACCCCTCACACATGGTTGTCAGGGGAGCTCATATGCCACCTCTGGCAGGGTAGAGGGGACTCACCACTACAAGAGGGAGACACCACCCACCTGGGTGTACAGGGAAGCTTATATGCTGTCACAGCCAGAGTAGAGGGGTATCCCCCCCAAGCACATGACCCCTCACACCTGGGTGTCAGGGGGAGCTCATATAACCCCACAGCCAGGAGAGTGGGGACTCGCCCCTACAGGGTGGTGACACCTCCCACCTGGGTGTTGGGGGAATCTCGAATAACTTCTCAGTCAGGATATATTGGACTTGCCCCTACAGGTGGGAGACTCCTCCTAGCTGGGTGTCATGAGAAGCTCTTATACTGCCACAGCTAGGGTACAGGGGTTTGCCTCTTTAGGCAGGTGAGCCCTCCAAACTGAGTGTTCCTGCCGCTGGAGACCCTCTCACCTGATTGGGGGGGGGGCTTGCATATAACGTTAGCCAGGGTAGAGATGACTTTTCCCTCTAGGTGAAAGTCTCCTCCCACCTGGGTGTCTGGGAGAGCATGTATATAGAAGCAGCCAGTGTAGAGAGGACTCTCCCCTCCAATCGGAACACCCATCCCACTGGGGTGTCATGGGAGCTCCTTTACTGCCACAGGAAGGGTAGAGTGGATTCTCCTCTCCAAGCCAGAGACCTCTCCCACCTAGGTGTAGGGTGGGGAGTCTTGTATATCGCCCAAGCCAAGGTAGAAGGGACTCACCCCTCTATGCGGGAGACCTATCCTTGGGTGTCTGGGGGAGCTCATATACCACTGCAGGCAGGTTAGAGTGGACTTGCCAATCCAGGTGGAGACCCCTCCTGCCTGAGTGTCGGGGGGAGCTCCTATACCGCAGCAACCATGATAAAGGTGCTCACCCCTCCAGGCAAGAGACCCCTCCCACCTGTGTATTGGGGAAGAGCTCTTATACCACTGCAGCCAGGGAAGTGGTGACTCACCCATCCATGCGGGTGACCCCTCCAACCTGGCGACCCCTCCAACCTGGCTTTCAGCGGGAACTTATATATCACCACAGCCAGGGTAAAAAGAACTTTCCCCTTCTGGTGGGAGACCCCTCCCTCCAGGGTGTCAGGGGGAGCTGATATACTGCCACAGCCAGGAGAGAGGGGACTCATCCCTCCATGTGGGAGACACCTCCACCTGGGTGTCTGGGGGAGTTTGTATACCTCCCCAGCCAGGATAGATGGGACTGGCTGCTCCCCCTGGAGACCCCTCTCACCTGGGTTTTGGGGGAGCTCCTATACCACCACAGAAAGGGTAAATGAGACTCGCCCCTCCAGGTGGAAGAACCCTCCCACCTGGGTGTCAGGGGGAGTTCCTATACCGCTGCAGCCAGGGTAGAGAGGACTTTGCCCTTCCGCTCAGGAGACCCCTCACACTTGGATGTCTGCATGAGCTCCTATACCTCTATAGCCAGGGTAGAACAGACTTGACCCTCCAGGCGGAAGACCCCTTCCACATGGGTGTCAGGGGGAGCTCCAGGGGTAGCAAGGGTAGAGGGGACTCCCCACTTCAAGCAGGAGACCCTCCCACCTGGGTTTCGAGGGGAGCTCGTATACCACCCCAGAAAAGATAGAGGGGTCTCCCCCTAAAGGTGGGAGACTCTTCCCACATTGTGTCCTGGGGAGGGGGGGATCGTATACAGCTGCAGACAGGTAGCAGGGACTGGAAACATGAGCTGGAAGACCACTTTCACCTCCGTATCCGAGGGATTGCCTAGACTACAGCATCCAAGGTAGAGCGGACTCACTCCTCCAGACAAGAGTCCCCTCCCACAAAATTGTCAGGGGTAGCTCAAATACTGCACCAGCCAGGAGAGAGGGGACACACTACTCCAGGTAGGAGACCACTCCCACCTGGGTATCAGGGAAAGCTAGTATATCACTGGAGCCAGGGAAAAGGGTACTTGCCCCTTTGGGCAGGAGACACCTCACATATGGGTATGGGGGGCTTGTATAACAAGGCAGCCAGGTTAGAGGTGACTCACCCCTCCAGGCAGAAGACCCTTCCAACCTGGGTGTTTGGGGGAGCTCCTATACCACCGCAGCCATGGTAGAGGGTACTTTCCTCTTTAGGCGGGAGACCCCTCTGACCTGTGTGTTGGGGAGAGCTCATATACCGCTGCAGCCAGGGAGGAGGGGACTCACCCCTCAAGGTGGGAGAACCCTCCCACCTGTGTGTTGGAGGAGCTCCTATACTGCCGCAAGCTGGGTAAACAGAACTCTCCTCCAGACTAGAGACTCCTTCCACCTGGGTGTCCTGGGGAGCTCCTATACTGCTGCAGCAGAGTCGATGGGACTCCACCCTCCTGGTGGGATACTCCTCCCAATTGGATAGTGGGAGGTGTCTCTGGCTTTGAAGAGCCCCTTCCCTCTACCCTGGATGCTGGGGTATATGACCTCCACTTGACACCCAGGTAGGAGGGTTCTTTCGCAAAGAGAAGCGAGTCACCTCTAATCTGGCTGTGGTGGTATACAGTTCCCCCAGACACCCAGGTGCGAGGGGTCTCCGGCATAAAGGGGCGAGTCTCCTTTATCCTGGCTGCTGTTATAGGAGCTCCCCTGACACTGAGGCGGGAGGAGTCTTCAGCCTGGAAGGGGGAGTCCCTCATACATTTCCTGCAGCATTATAGGAGCTCATCAGGACACCAAGGTGAAAGAGGTCACCCACCTGGAGGGGAGAGTGCCGTCTACTCTTGCTGTGGTGGAGTATGAGCTCCCACAGACACCCAGGTGGGATGGGTCCCTGCCTGGAGGGGCGAGTTCTATTTATCCTGGCTGTGGCAGCATATGAGCTCCCCTAACACCTAGGTGGGAGCAGTCATCCAAGTGGAGGGGCAAGTACCCTCTACCTAGATATGGCGGTATATGAGCCTCCCCACCATACCCACGTAGGAGGGGTCTCCAATATAGAGAGGTGAGTTCCCTCTACCCTGGCTACTGTGGTATATGATCTCCCCTTGACACCCTGGTGGGAGGGGTCTCCCGCCTGGAGAGGCAAGAACCCTCTACCCTGGATGCTGTAGTATATGAGCTCCCCTGACACCCAGGTGGGAGGTGTCTCCCTCCTAGAGGGGCAAATCCCCTCTACCCTGGCTAAGGTGTTCTACAAGCTCCGAGCTACAGCCAGGTGGGAGGAGTCTCCTTCCTGGAGGGGGGAGTCCTCACTACCCTGTCTGGCACACTATACTAGCTCCACCTGACACCAGGTGGGAAGGGTCTTAAACCTGGAGTGGCGAGTTTCCCCTACACTTCCTGTTGCAGTATAGGAGCTCCCAAGGACACCCAGGTGAAGGGGGTCTCCCACCTGGAGGGGCGCGTCCCATCTACTCTGGCTGTGGGATATAAGAGCTCCCCCTGAAACCCAGGTGGGAGGGGTATTTGCCTGGAAGGTTGATTCCCCTCTACCAGGGCTGTGGCAGGGTAAGAGTTCCCCCTTACATTCTAGTGGAAAGGTTATCCCACCTAGAGCAGGGAATCCCCTCTACCCTATCTGTGTAGGTTTACAAGCTTCCCCAGACACCTAATTGGGTGAGGTATCCCGCCTGGGGGAGCAATACAAGACTGCAGCACCCAGGTGGGAAGGGGTCTCCCACCTAGAGGGTGAGTTGTCTCTACTTTGGCTGGAACCATATAAGAGCTCCAAGGATACCAAGTGGGAGGTGTCTCCCACATGGAGGAGTGAGTCCCCTCTACCCTGGCTGGGAGGTATAGGAGCTACACAGTCATCCAGGTGGGAGGGGTTTCCCGAATGGAGGTTCGAGGCTCCTCTAACCTGGCTGTAGTGGTATAGGAGCTCCCCTGACACACAGGTGGGAGGGAGTCTCTAGCCTAGAGGGGAGAAATCCTGCTACCCTGAATCAGAGGCATGAGCCCCCCACCTAGACACCTAAGTGATAGGGGTCTCCAGCCTGGCAGGGCGAGTGCCCTCTACCCTGGCTGCAGTGGTATATGAGCTCCCCTCCACACCCTGGTTGGAGGGGTCTTTGCCTGGAAAGGTGAGTCCCCTCTAGCCTGGCTGCAGTGGTATATAAGATCCCGCAACACTCAGGTGGGAGGGGTATACCACCTGGAGGCACGAGTCCCCTCTACCCTGTTTGGGGCAGTGTACTAGTTCCCAGACACCCAGGTGGGAGGCATCTCTTGCCTGGAGGGTTGAGTCCCCTATACCCTGCCTGTGGAGGTATATGAGTTCCCCTAGACACCCAGGTGAAAGGGGTCTCCTGCCTGGAGGGGCGAGTCCCTGATACCCTGGCTGAAGCTGCATAGGAGCCCCCCGTACAAACCCTTGCTTAGAGGGGTGAGTCCCTCCTACTCTGCCTGCACCAAATATGAGCTACCCCTGAAACCCTGGTGAAAGGAGTATCCTGCCTGGAGGGGCAAGTCCCTGATATCCCAGCTGCAGCTATACATGACCCCACCCCCGCACTGGGCACCCAGGTGGAAGGGATCTAATGACTATATTGTTGAGGCCCCTCTCCATGGGTTGAGGCAGAATGCAAGCTAGCGTGGACACCAAGGTGGGAGGTGTCTCTTGACTGGAGGAGACAGTCCTCTCTACCCAGGCTACAGAGGTATAAGAGCTACCACTGACAACCATGTCCTTTTTCATTCACCCAGGCTGAGGTGCAAGCATGTGGCTCTCCATTACTGGGCCTGGCTCCATTCTTGAGCCTCTGGCTGCCTGTCTCAAGGACCCAGTCCCTGACCCTTGATTTCAGGCCTTTTTTACCGGCCACCTCCTGTGCCTCCCCTCTAATTCCCTCAGGCTGTGGTATACTGGAACTGACCATAGGCTCCACTCCCCCAGCTTCTCCCTAGCCTATGCTGCGGGATGGGTCCTAGTAGCCCACACCCCACCCCCGCCACTTCTGCACACCAGGTTTCGCCTCACAGTACCGTCTTTGTCCCCTGATTTCTCTTCACTGCATGAACCTGGAGGCCTGCCAGTTAAAATGAACTTGCTCCAAACCAGCCCTGAGCGATCCCCTCCCTTCTTTCTCCTGTCCTCTCGCCTTGTATGCTGCCACAATTGCATCCCAGCCATCCCTAACCCTGACCCTTTGTGTTCGGGTCTCTAGGCCAAGGCGTTTGCCTGAGCCCTGATCACATTCCTCGTGGCCCTTGGCATAGCAAGGAGCCTCTTCATGTTGGGTGTGACCTGGGGGCCCCTTTCTTGGGCTCACCTGAGGGCTTTCCTAGGTGCCCCCTAGCTTCTCCTGGTCCTCACACAGCCCCTTTCTCCTCTTCCTCTCATGCTTTTTTCTGGCACTCGTAGGTCTCCTGATCCTTGGGTCACCCATCACCATTGATCGGGTGTGTCCTTAGGCTGGGCACCTGGCTTGGCTCCTGGGCCTCACCCCTATGTGCAACCACCCTGAGGCCCTGTCATTATCTTCCATCGCCCTCCTTTTGGCCACTTTCTCTTTCCTGGCGTCCTTTGCCAGGACCCTGGCTGTAGATTCTCATCTGATAAAGGGTGCCTATGGGAAACAATGCACTGCCCCATGCCTGGGCCCCTTTTTCTCCCTGGGTGCTTAGCCCTGCACCAGGAACCCTGAAACCTTCAGGTGGCCCTGGGACTGGAGCCTGACTGCCCTCTGCTGGATCCCTGTCTTCTTTCCTAAAACTTGTCCACTGTCCTGAGCCCAGCGCTCAAGGCCTGGCCCTTGGCTCTGCATTCCCTCACTTGCTTCCTTGCTTGAGACTCTGGGGGCCCCTCTTGTATGAGGCTTCCCTTGGCTTGGACTATGGGCTTTGCTGTGGCCAGTATCCCACTCCCCTTGGCTTCCTTGAATCTCAGAACCCTACTGTCACCAGCCTGTCCAGCCCCACCCTTAACTGCCCTTTCCTGGCCTGGGCCCTCCTGTTGGTGCCTAGACTGGGCTTCTTTCTGGAGTTCTAGCATGCACCAAATTAACACCCTTCCTTTGGCCTTTCACGCTGTACCCTCCTTCATCTCTCCTGTTGCCCCTGTCCCTGCTGGGCCCCTTTTCAAGATCCCTTTCCCATGATGCTCACCAGGTCCAGAGGACTGGAACTGGGTGTTTGGCCCTGTGGGCTCCCTTTGGGAAAACATAGTGTGCCCCTTGCCTGGGACTTTGGACTCTCTCTGCCCAGGCCTTGTACCTCGATCCTGACATCCAGCAGTGAACCTGGGCCTTGATCACTCCTCTTCCTGTGCCACCAACTACCCTTGATCCCCTTTCTTCCCTCCCCAGCCCTGTCTGTTTTCATAGGACCCAGGACCAGTTCCTGGCACTTTGCTCCCCATTCTTGGGCCTGGCTTCTTGCTGGAGCCCCCAGTCACCTTTTGTAAGGACTCTCTCCCTGTCCCTTGATTTCAGGTCCCCTGCTTGGACCTCCTCCTGTTCCTCCCCTCTGTTTCCTTGTACTGAGGTATTTTGTCATTGCCAGGACACTGTCCTCCCGCTGCTTCCACCTAGCCTGGTCTCCAATGGTTGTTGGCTCCCAACCAACACCGCCCCCCCAAAAAAAAAAAACTGAATCAAATATATCCCTCATATTGTCCTCCTTTGGTTCTGTACTCCCTCTGAGGATCTATTCACCTGGGGCAGAGGAGTGAAACTGGCTGGCCTCTGGGCCCAGAAGGATCCCTATGGGCAACACAGTCCTGCCTCTGGCCTATGCTCTCTTTGCCGCCCAAACTTGACAACTGACAGTGAATTTAGGCCTAGTGATGACCTTGTCCTGGACAATTCCCTTCCATCCCTCTCCTGCCCACTAACCTTGAAAGCTGCCCAAAGCCAACCCAGCCCTTCCTCACCCTGACTCTTCACCTTGCATTCCCCTGGCCTGGTTGCCAGCCTGTGTTCCTTACTGCATTACTCAGGTTGTGTTGCTTTCTGTGGTGTCTCTTCCTGTCATTTCTGACCTGGGTGCCCCCAGTTTTGGTCCCCAAGTTCGTTACCCTCTGTGCCCTTTGTGCAGTCCTTGGTCTCCTCATCCTAGCGCAGATCCTACCTCTCCCTCCCCTAGTGCTTTTTTTCTGGAGCATGGACCTCTTACTCATTGTGTCCCTAATACATTTTGGTGGGGTTGCTCCCTTAACTGGGCTCCTTGATTGAGTCCTGGATCTTGCCCCTCTCTGCACCCACCATGACCCCCCACTGTGCCGTATATTGGACTCCTCCTGGACTCTGTCCATTGCCAGCCCCTTTGGCCTTCTCCCTGGCCCTTGATCCTCATCTAGGCTGAACCTCGACTGGGCTACTTGCTCTCTGTCGGCCCTTGGGGGCAGCACCAGGAACCTAAAATCAGGCAGTGGTGCTGGGCCTCGAACCTGCCTCTCCCCTGCTTTATCCCCTGAAATCCCTGCCCAGCCCTGTCCACTGTCCTGAGCCCCCTGCCCCAGTCCTGGTCCTTGGCTCTCCATTCCCTGGACTGGCTTCTCTCTTGAGACTCTTAGTGTCCTTCTTGCTCTGTGCTTCCCTGTGCTTGAACTGCAGGCCTCACTGGGGCCACTTCCCGGCTACCCTTGTTTTCCCTGAATCTCACAATACTAGTGCAGCTTCTGCCTGCCTGACCCCACCCTTACCTGCTTTCCCTTAGCCTGGGCCCTCCTCTAGGTCCCTAGTCTGGGCTCTTTTCTTCAGTCCTGGCCCGCACCCCACAAACACCCTTCTTCCAGTACTTCATGCTGTGCCCTTCTGTAGCCCTCCTGTTGTCCTTGTCCCTGCTGGGATCCTTTTCCAGATCCCCTTCCCAGGATGCTCACCAGAGCCAGGAGATGGAATTGGGATGTTTGGCCCAGCTGTCTTCCTTTGGGAAAAGTTAGCAGTGCCCCTTGTTTGGGGGCTTTAACCTCCTTCAGCCTGGGCCCTTCTCTTCAATCTTGACACCCTGCAGTGAATCTGGACCATGATCCCTCCTCTTCCTTCACCACCCATTCCCCTTTACTCCCCTTTCTCCCCATATACAGCCACGGCCAGGAGAGAGGGGCCTCTCCCTTCCAGATGGAAGACCACTCCCACCTGGATTTTGGGGGAGCTCCTATAACCCAGTAGCTAGGGTTAAGGAACTCCCTCATATTTTTGGGAGACCCCTCACACCTGGGTTTTGGGGGTAGACCCTACACTGCTGCAGCCAGGATAGAGAGCACTTGCCCCTATAGGCAGGAGACCCTTCACACCAGGATGTTGGGGGGAACTCAAAACAGCACAGTCAGGGTAGAAGTGACTCACCCCTCCATGCAGAAGACCCCACTCACCTGGATTTCGGGGAAAGCTCATTGCCACCAGAGGCAGGGTAGAGGGTATTCTCACCTCCAGTCCCCTCTACCCTGGCTAACTTGGTATACAAGCTCCCTTAAACACCCAGGTGGGAGGGGTCTTCTTCCTGGAGGGGTGAGTCCCTTCTACCCTGGTAGGGCTGTATATGAGCCCCTCATCAATGGACACCTAGTTGGGAGTGGTCTTCCACCTGGAGGGGTGATTCCTCTCTACCCTGGCTGCTGTGGTATAAGAGTTCTCCCTGACACCCTGGAGGGAGGTGTCTCCTGCCTGGAGTGGTGAGTCTTCTCTACCCTAGCTAAGGTGCTTTAGTAGCTCCCTGTAGGTGGGAGGGATTTCCTATCTAGAGGGGTGAGTCCCCACTATCATATCTGCTGTGATATAAGAGCTCTCCCACTGTGACACCCTGGTTGGAGTGGTTTCTAGCCTGTAGGGGAGAGTTCCCTCTACCCTGGCTGCTGGGGTATACTAGTCCCGTCCAACACCCAGGTGGGAGGAATCTCTAGCTTGGAGGGGTGAGTCCCTGTACCCTTGCTGCAGCTTTATAAGAGCTCCCTTTAACACCCAGGTGGGATAGAACTCCCTCCTGGAGTGGCATATACTCTATACCCTGGCTTCCATAGTATAGGAGCTCCCACCTGACACCCTGGTGGGAGGGGTCTCCCGCCTGGAGTGGCCAGTCCTCTGTATTCTAGCTAAGATGGTATACAAGCTCCCAAGGACACACAGGTGAGAGGTGTTTCCTTTCTGGAGGGGCGGGTCCCCACTACCCTGGCTATAGTAGTATAATAGCTCTTATATAATAGCTCTTATACTGCTGAAGCCAAGATAGAGTGGCCTTGCCCCTCCAGGCGGGAGACCCTTCCCACCTGGTTGTCGTGGGGAACTTGTATACCACCTTAGCCAGGGTAGAGCTGGCTTGCCTCTCCAGATGGGAGATTTCTCCCACCTGGGTGTTAGGGAAAGCTCCTATAATGCAGCAGCCAGGGTAACAGGAATGCGCATCTCCAGGTGGACACCCCTCCCACCGGGGTGTCACAGGGAGCTCATATATCGCCCCAGCCAGGGGAGGGCAGACTCACCGCTCAAGCCAGGAGACCCGCCCCGCAAGGCAGGAGAAACCTCCCACCTGGGTGTCCTGGGGAGCTCCAATACTGCTGCAGCAGGGTAGAGAAGACTGTAGCCACCTGGCGGGAGACCCCTCCCAATTGGTGTCAGGGGAGCTCCTTTACCACCGAAGCCAGGGTATCGGGGACTCACCCCTCCAGGCAGGAGACACATCTCCCCAGTTTTTCAGGGGGAGCTCTTCTGCTAAGGCATGGTAGAGGGGACATGTCCCTCCAGACGGCAGACCCCTCCTATCTAGGTGTTGGTTGGGGGTTCTCATATGCCTCCGCAGCCAAGATAGACAGGACTCGTCCCTCCAGGCCAGACACCCTCCATCCTGGGTGTTGTGGGGAGCTCCTTTACTGCCACAGCCAGTGTAGAGGGAACTCATGCCTCTAGGCTGGAGATCACTCCCACTTGACTGTCAGAGAAAACTAGTATACCACTTCAGCAAGGGAAAAGGGGACTCACCGCTTCAGTCAGGAGACCCCTCCCATCTGCATGACACAGGGAGCTTGTAGAATACCTTAACCCAGGGTAGAGGTGAATTTGCACCTCCAGGAGGGAGATCCCTCCCTCATGGGTGTCAAGGAGGTTGTATACTGCATTAGCCCGGGTGGAGGGTATTAGTTCCTCAAGGCAGGAGACCCCTCCCATCTTGCTATGGGGGGGGGAGCTCGTAAACTGCTGCAGCCAGGAGAGAGGGGACTCTCCCCAATAGGTTGGAGACCCCTAAGCCCTGGTTGTCAGGGGAGCTTATATACCACAAAGGCAGGAAAAAATGGACACCCAGGTGGAAGGGGTCTCCCACCTGGATGGGAGAGTCCCCTCTATCATGGCTTTGTCAGTATAAGAGCTCCCTCTGACACCCAAGTGAGAAGGGTCTCCTGCCTGGAGAAACAAGTCCACTCTAATTTGGCTGCAGTGGTGTACAAACTCCCACTGGACACCCAGGTGGGAGGGATTTCCCCACTGGAGGGGCGAGTCCCCTCTACCCTGGATTGGCCAAATTCAAGCTTCCCCAGACACCCATCTGGGAGGGCTCTCCTACCTGGACAGGCAAGATACCTCTATGCTGGCTGCAGCAGTATAGGACCTCTACCGGACATCCTTGTTGGAGGAGTCTCCCATATGGAGGGGAAAAACCCTCTACCCTGGGTATATAAGGGTATACAAGCTGTGGTGATATACAAGCTCCTCCTGACACCCAGGTGGGAGGGGTCTCCCAGCTGGAGGGTATACCCCCTCTACTTTTGCTGGTGCCCTATTAGAGCTCCCTGGACACCCAGGATGGAGGTGTCCCCCACCTGCAGTGGTGAACCCTCTACCCTTTCTCTGATAGTATAGGAACTTCCCCCAACACCCTGGTGGGAGGGTTCTGCCTCTTTAGGGGCGATTTCCCATCTATCCTGGCTTCAAATGTATAGGAGCTCCCCCAAACCCAAGTGAGAGTTATCTCTCCCATGGAGGGGTGAAACCCTGCTACCCTCGTTGGAGCAGAATAGGTGCCCCCACCCCAGGATACTCATCTGCGAGATTTCTCCGGCCTGAAAGGGCGAGTTTCCTCTACCCTGGCTGCAATGGTACACCAGTTCCCTCCAATTACCAGGTAGGAGGGGTCTGCCGCATAGATGAGTGACTCAGCTCTACCATGGCTGTTGGGGTATATGAGCTTCCTTGACACCCAGGTGGTAGGTGTCCCCTATACCATGGCTCAAGCTGCATATAAGCTCCAAAGAGACCCACGTGGGAGGGGTCTTCCCACTGTAGGAACAAGTCCACCCTACCCTGGCAGCAGCAGTACAGGAGCTCCCTCTGACACCCAGGTGGGAGGGGTCTCCAGAATGGAGGGTCGAGTACCCTCTTTTCTGGATGAAGTGGTATAGAAGCTCCTCCTGACCAAGGTTAGTGGGGTCTCTTGACTGGAAGGGCGTGTCCCATATACCCTCTCTGCTGCAGTATTTGAGTTCCTCTGGACATAAAGGTGGGAGCGGTCTCCCCCCTAGATGGGCGAGTCACCTCTCCCTGACTGTAGTGATATAGAAGCTCCCCAACACCCAGGTGGGAAGGGTCCTTTGCCTGCAGTGAGGAGTCCCCTCTACACTGGCTGAGAGGGTGTACCAGCTACCCATGAAACCCATGTGGGAGGGGTCTCCTACCTGGAGGGTGAGTCCTCTCTATTCTTGCTGCTGTGATATAAGAGATTCCCACCCCCATACCCAGATGGGAATGGTCTACTTCCTGAATGGCGAGTTCCCTCTACCCTGGCTGCAGTAGTATACTAGCTTTCCCTGACACCCAGGTTGGATGGGGCTTCTTGCCTGGAGGGGCAAGTCCCCTCTACCCTGGCTGCAGCAATAAAGGATCACCCCCTGACACCCAGGTGGTAGGATCTCCAGCATGAAGAGGGAAGTCCCCTCTACCCTGCTGCAGTGGTATAGGAGCTCCCTCCTACACCCAGGTGGGAGGGGACTCCCGCCTGGAGTAATGAGTTTCCTCTACCCTGGCTGTGGCTGTATACAAGCTCTCCCAGAAACTCAGGTTGGATGGGTCTCTCGAATGGAGGGGCAAATCCCCACTATCCTGGCTGCAGTGGTATATGAGCTGCCCCACAACACTCAAGTGGGAGGGTCTCCTGCCTAAAGGGGTGAGTTCCCTCGACCCTGGATGCAAGGGCATAAGAGCCCCCTTTTAACCCAAAGAGGGAGGGGTCTCCTTCCTGGAGGGTTGAGATGCTGCTACCACATCTGCAGCTGTATATTAAACCCACTTTGTCAGATACCCATGTGGGATAGGTCTTCCTCCTGGAGGGGCAAGTCACCACTACCCTGTCTAAGGTTATATAGGAGTTACCCCCATTATCAGGTTGAAGGTGTTTGTCACCAGAGGTGTGAAACGACTCTACCCTGGCTGCTGGGGTATATGAGCTCCACCTGACACCAGGAGGGATGGGTGTTCTGCCTGGAAGGGCAAGTACCCTCTACACTGGCTAAAGTGGTATGAGTTTCCCCCAATCCCAGGTGGGAGGTGTCCCTCTCCTGATCTGCAAGTCACCTCTAACCTGGCTGCTGGGGTATATGAGCTCTACCTGACACCCAGGTGGGAGAGGTATCCCACCTGGATGGGTGAGTCCCCTGTACTTTACCTCTTGCCATATAGGAGTTCCCAGTACACCCAGGTGGCAGGGGCCTCCACCTGGAGGTTCCTGTTACCTGTACCCTCCTGTGTCAGTATAGGAACTCCCCACTAACACCCAGGTGGGAGGGGTCTCCCGCCTGTAGGAGCAAATCCCCTTTACCCTGCCTTCTGCAGTAATCAAGCTCCCCTGGACACCCAGGTGGGAGCAGTCTCCTGATTGAAGGGGCGAGTCCCATCTACCCTGGCTGTGGAGATATTGGAACTTACCCAGACACCCAGGTGGGAGGGGTCACCCCTTGGAAGTTCAATTCTGCTCTACCCTTGGCGTAGTGGTAGAGGAACTCCCCCTTATATGCTGATGGGAGGCAGTCTCCCGCCTAGATATGGGAGTACACTCTACCTTGGCTGATTCACTACAGGAACTCCCTTTACACCCCATTGGGAGGAGTCTCCCACCAGGAGGCTAGAGTCTTCTCTACCTTCCTGCAGCAGTATAGGAGCTCCCAGGAAACCCAGGTGGAAGGGATCTCCCATCTGGAGGTTAGAGTTCCAACTAAACCACCTGCGGTGGTATTGGAGCTTCCATTACACCCAGGTATTTGGGGTCACCAGCCTGGAAGAAGGAGTCCAGTCTTCCCTGGCTGCTGTCATATACGAGCTCCCATGACACCCAGGTGAGAGGAGTCTTCCCCCTGAAGGGGAAAGTACCCTCTACCATGGCTGCTCTGGTATAAGAGCTCCCCCTTATACCCAGGTGGAAGGAGTCTCCTTCCTGGAGGGGCGAGTACCCAATATCCTGGCTGCATGGTTATAGGAGATCATCCTCAACACCCAGGTAAGAGAGATCTTGCCCCAGGAGGAGCAATTCTGCTGTACCCTAACTGTAGAGATATAGGATTTCCCACCCCCCACATGGTGGGAGGGTCTCCCGCCTGTAGGGTCGAGTCCCCTCAACCCTGGCTGCAGGGGTATAAGAGCCCCTCCTACCCTCAGGAGGGAGGGGTCGTGCTACCCCAGCTGCAACTGTTTATGAACACCCCACTCGACAGACATCTCTGTGGGAAGGGTCTTCAGCCTGGAGGAGCGAGTCCCCGCTACACTGGCTAAGGAGGTATATGAGTTACCACCATTCCCAGTTGGGATGTGTCTCTCACCTGGAGTTTTGAGTTGCCTCTACCCTGGCGGCTGTGGTATATATAATCCACCTGACACCTATGTGGGAGGGTACTTCTGCCTGGAGGGGCGAGTCCACTCTACCCTGGCTGCAGCAGTATACCAGCTCCACCTGATACCCAGGTGGGAGGGATCTCCCTCCTAGAGGGGTCACTCCCCTCTTACCTGGCTGAGGGGGGTGTACCAGCTCTCCCAGGCACCCAGATGGGAGGGTTCTCCTGCCTGAAGGGGCGAGTACCCTCTATCCTGTCTGCTACAGTATATGAGCTCCCCCTGACACTCTAGTTGGAGGGTTCTACCACCTGTAGGGCAAGAATCCTTTACCGTGACACCCAGGTGGGAAGAGATTTTGGCCTGGAGGGGCGAGTCCCCTATACCCTGGCTAAGGTGTTATACAAGCTTCCTGTGATACCCAGTTGGGAGGGGACTCCTCTCTCATATACTCCTGGCTACAGTGGTATATGAGCTCCCCCACCCACACCCAGGTGGTTGAGTATCCTGCCTGGAGGGGTGAGTCCCCTCTACTCTGGTTGGGGCAGTATACTGGCTCTCCCTGACACCCAGGTCAGAGGGGTTTCCTGCCTGGAGTGGCGAGTTTCCCCTACCATTCCTGTGGCAGTATAAGAGCCCCCTGGACACCCAGGTGGAAGGGGTCTCTCCCAGAGGGGCATGTCCTCTCTACCCTGGGTATGTTGGTATAAGAGCTACCCCTGATACCCAGGTGGGAGGTGTATCTTGCATGGAGGTGCGGATCCCCTCTACCCTAGCTGTGCATGGATACAAACTTTCTCAGACACACAGATGGGAGGAGTCTCCCACCTGGAGGGGCGACTCCCCTCTACCATGGCTTGGGTTGTATAGAAGCTCACCCCAGCAGCCACGTGGGAGTGTTCTCCCACCTGGAGTGCAGAATACCCTCTACTTTAGCTGGTGCCATATAAGAGCTCCCAGGACACCCACGCGGGAGGCATCTCCCTACTGGAGGGGCAAGTACCCTATACACTAGCTTGGAGGTATAGGAGCTCCCCCAGACACCCAGGTGGGAGGGGTTTATTGACTGGAGGGGTGAGTCCCCTCTAACCTGGTTCCTGGGTATAGGAGCTCCACTAACACACAGGTAGGAGAGGTCTCTTGCCTGGAGGGGCGAATCCCTGCAACCCTGGCTGTGGCGGTATAGGAGCTTCCCTAACACTCAGGTGGGAGAGATCTCCAGCCTGGCTGGGTGAGTCCCCTCTACCCTAGCTGCGGTGGTATAAGGACTTCCTGGACACCCAGGTGGGAGGGGTCTTCACCTGGAGAGGCAAGTCCTCTCTAACCTGACTGCAGTGGTATACAAAATCCCACAGACACCCAGGTGGGAGGGGTTTTCCACTTGGTGACACCAGTAACCTCTGCCCTGGTTGAGGAGGTGTACTAGCTCCTCTGACACCCAATTGGGAGGTATCTCCTGCCTCATGAGGCAAGTCCCCTCTACCCTGCCTGCGAAGGTATAGGAGTTCCCCCAGACATCCAGGAGGGATGGGGCGAGTCCACTTCACCCTGCATGTGATAGTATGTGAATTCCCTCAGACATCCAGGTGAAAGGGGTCTCCTGCCTGAAGGGGCAAATCCCTCTTACCCTGGCTGCTGCTGTATAGAAGCCCACCCTACAAACCCAGGTGGGAGGGGTCTCTTGCCTGGAAGGGCAAGTCCCCTCTACACAGGCTGAGGCAGAATACAAGACAGACTGGACACCAAGGTGGGAGGGGTCTCTTGCCTGGAGGAGCCAGTCTTCTCTACCCAGGCTGCAGAGATATAAGAGCTCCCACAGACAACCATTTCCCTTTTCATTCACCCAGGCACAGCTGCTAGTGCTTGGCTCTCCATTACTGGGCCTGTCCCCTTGCTTGAGTCCCTGGCTG
Source organism: Spermophilus citellus (assembly GCF_964194105.1). NCBI lineage: Eukaryota > Metazoa > Chordata > Mammalia > Rodentia > Sciuridae > Spermophilus > Spermophilus citellus. The sequence goes on along the minus strand of NW_027673039.1, from coordinate 1,247,961 downwards.
CCCTTCTCAAGGAACCTATCCCTGTCTTAGTTTCAGGTCCCCTTTATGGCCCCCTCCTGTGACTCCCCTTTGTTCCCCTTATGCTGTGTTACCAGACCCTCGGCTCCCCCCACTTTCTAGCGCGGGCTCCTCTAATTGGTCCTGGCTGCCCAACGACCCCACCCCAAACTCTGCACCACAGGTATCACCTCACAGTGCCTGCTTTTGCCCCTCTTTTGCTCCAGGTCCCTCTCTGAGTATCTTCTTACCTGGGGCAGAGGAGAAGAATTGGCTGGCCTCTGCACCCTGAATGTGCCCAGGGGGAAACACAGCCCTGCCACTTGCCTGTGTCCCCTCCACCACCTGAACCTTGATGCCTGGCAGTTAATATGTAACTTGCTCCAACCTAGCCCTTAGAGATCCTCTCCCTTTTCTCCAGTTCCCTCTTGCCTTGCATGCTGCCAATACCCCAACCCAGCCTTCACTAACCTTGGTCCATTGTGTCCCAGTCCCAAGGCCTGGCTTCTCACCTGATCCTCTGACTGCTTTCCTCATGTCCCTTAGCATTGCATGGAGTCTCTTTGTGTTGGGTTTGACTTGGAGGACTCTTGCTTTTGCCCATCAGTGGGCTCCCCTAAGTGCCCCTTGTGCTTTTCTCTGTCTTCTGGTCCTTGTGTGACCCCTTCCTCGTCTTCGCCTAGCAAATTCCCCTGGTGCTGGTGGGTCTCCTTCTCTTTGGTTCTCTCATCCATGATCAGTCGGGTGGGTCCCTTTCCTGTGCTGCTGGCTTGAGTCCTGGGTCTCACACCTCTGAGCACTCAGCAGGACCCACCGACATGCACTCTTGTCACACTTATCCTGTCTCCCTTTCCTTGATAGGCCTCCTTTGCCAAGTCCCTGGACCTGGATTCTAATCTGGGCCAGGGTGCCTAATGGGAAAAAGAGCCAAGCTCCACACCTGGGTGCCTTGCTCTTTCTGAGTGCTTGGTTCTACACCTGGAATCCTGACACCTGGCAGTGTCCCTGGCATGTACCTGCCTTCCCCTGTTGGATCCCCTGCCTCCCCACCCAAGCCTTGTCCTGAGCCTCCTGCCCCAGCCCTTGGCTCTCAATTCCCTCTCCTGGCTCCTTGCTTGAGCCTCTGATGGCCCTTGTTGCCCAGAGTGTGTGGGCGTTGATTGTTGGCCACTTGCTTGGACTGCTTCCCTATTCCCTTTGGTTTTCATGCACTGCAGTTCACTAGTGCTTCCTGCCTGCCCAGCCCTGCCCTTTGCTGTACTCCCGTGGTGTGGGCCCTCCTCTAGGTCCCTAACCTGGGCTCCTTGTTGGAGTCCAGGCCCTACTCCTCTAGCACCCATCCTCCAGCCCTTCCCGTTGTGTCCTCCTTTGGCCCTCCATTTGCTCCTGTCCTATCAAGCCCCCTTTCTTTATCCCTATCCCAGAATTCACACCCACGCCAGGGAGGTGGTCCTGGGCTTTGGAGCTTCTGGATCCCTAAGGGAAAAAAGTATCCCTGCCCCTTGCATGGGCCCTTTGGCCTCTTTCAGTCAGGGTCTTTCTCCCCAACCCTGACACCTTTCCGTGGACCTGGGCTTTAAGCCTTACTACCTATGCACCACCATCTCCCCTCTCTCCTATCCTAACCTCCCCAGTCCTGTCCTGTTTCAGGTGCCTCCCTGAGGATCTACTTATCTGAGGCAGAGGAGTAGAATTAGCTGGCCTCTGCACCCTGAAGGCTCATATGGGAAATAGAGCCCAGCCCCTCACCTGGTCCCCTTTGTCTGCTGGAACCCTGACACTTGGCAGTGGACATGGGCCTTGTGCAGACCTGGCTCTTCTTCTTCCCTCCTCCTTCCTCTCCTTTTGCATGGTGCCCCTCCCCCAACCCAGCCCTCCAGAACACTGTCCCTTTGTGCTCCAGTCTTCGGGACCTGGCTCCTCGCCTGGACCCCCGACTGAGTTTGTTCATCATGTGGCATAGAGTCACGTGGCTTTGTATGGTGTCTCTTCATGTTGGATTGGATGTGGGGGCCCCTTTATTGTGCACCCTACTTCACTCCCCTAAGTGCCCCATGTGCTGCCTGCCCTCCTGCTGGCTCCTCATCCTGCATCACCCTTTCCTCTCCTTCACTGCTTTTCCCTTATGTGGTCCCCTGCTTCTTGGGTCTCTCATCATCTTGGGCCAGGTCAGTCCCTTGCCTGGTCTCCTTGCTTGGTTCCTGGCTCTTACTCAGCTCTGCACCCACTGTGCCCTCGCGTCAAGCCCTATCATTGCACTCTTCTTGGCCCCCTTCCCTTGCCAGCCACATTTGCCCAGTCCCTGGCCCTGGATTCTCATCTATGCCAGTGCGCCTTATAGGAAACTGAGCCTTGCCACTGGCCTGGGCCCTTTGCTCTCCCTGGGTTCTTGGTCCTGCCCCTGGAACACTGAAAGCACTGAACACTCCTGGGCTTGGAGCCTGCCTCCCCCCTGCCAGATTCTCAGCCTTCCCTACCCCGCCTTGTCCACTTACCTGAGACCCCTTCCCCAGCCCTTGGCCAGGCTCCTTGCTTGAGCCTCTGATGGGCCTTGTTGCCCAGAGTGTGCCTGGGCATTGACTGTGTGCCTCTTGCTTGGACTGCTTCCCTGTACCCTTTGGTGCTCCTACACTGCAGTCCACTAGTGCTTCCCGCCTGCGCAGCCCTGCCCTTCCCTATTCTCCCCTGGAATGGGCCCTCCTCTAGGTCCCTAACCTGGGCTCCTTGTTGGGTTCCAAGCCCTACCCCACCAGCACCCATCCTCCAGCCCTTCCCGCTGTGCCCTTCTTTGGCCCTCCTTTCATTCCTGTCCCTGTCAAGCCCCCTTTCTTTTTCCCTTTCTCATGATTTACAACTACACCAGGGAGGTGGTCCTGGCCTATTGGCGCTTCTAGATCCCTAAGAGAAAAAGTAGCCCTACCCCTTGCATGGGCCCTTTGACCTCCTTCATTCCAGGTTCTGCTCCCCAACCCTGACACCTATCCATGGAACTGGGGCTTGAGCCTTCCTACCAATGAACCACCATCTGCCCTCTCTCCTTTCCCTACCACCCTTGCCCTGCCTGTTCCAGGGGCCTCCCTGAGGATCTACTTACCTGAGACAGAGTAGTGGAATTAGCTGGCCTCTGCGCCCTAAATACTCCTATGGAAAAAGAGTCCAGCCCCTCGGCTGGGCCCCTTTGGCTGTCTGAACCCTGACACCTGGCAGTGGACATGGGCTTTGTGCAGACCTTTTTCTGCTAGATCACCTTCTTCCCTCCTCTGTTCTCTCCCCTTGCATGCTTCCCCTACCCCAACCCAGCCCTCTTGAACCCTGACGTGCCTCAGTCTGGCTGGGCACAAATCATGAGCCACTGAAGCAGGAACAAACTTTATTTTTGAACTGCAAGAAAACACTTCACACACGCTCCCGGGGAATTCTCCTAAACACCACGTGGCTCGTCCAGGAAACCCCAGCCAGAAATATCTCTCTGGAAATCCCTCCTCCTGCACTTCCCCAACCAATGGGAACTCTCAGGGAATCCCTGGGAATCCCCACGAGAACTCTAAAGTAGCACAAGAACTCAAAAGTAGCGGCCAAGGCAGATAGTAATGCCTCGCCTGTCAATCAATACTGTTGGCAAAATGCCAGGGGCCATACAGACTCGGCCATGGCTCTCAGCATCTCCCCCCTTCTGTTTAATTAAACAACAAGCAATGTGGCTTAGGGACCGTGCCTCTTAGGTTGTCCAGTTCAACATATGGTCCTTACCCGTGATCGGATGAGCTGACTTCTAAGCGTCAGCCTCCTGTTGTAGTTTTTTTTCCCTAATAGCTGTTTCTCCTCTAATCTTTCTTCCTTTAAATTTTCTTCCTCTGTCTGACTAGCTCAAAAGACCTTCTCTTTTGCTTGATCTAAAATGTCTTTCTCTATGGTCTGAACCTCTAACAATTTACTTAACAGTCTTTCAGTTTGTTTTTTACTAATTTCTAATCTTTTATAAAGATAACGCAACCCAATAAGATAACACAAAACAAAACCGAAACAGAATGAAACAAAAACGGAACAAAAATTGTTGTATCAATTTTCCTATTTTCTTGACATGTGCATTTGGGGGTCTATTTCTATCTCTTCCTCAGGGGTGAACAACTTCAAACCTTGAGCCAACCATTTTTCCCAGTCTGCCTGAGAAAGTTCTAGGTATAGGCAGCTTGAAACAAAAACAAAACAAATCAAAACAAGAACACATTGTTTTCTAAGGTCACCACCTTCCCTTAGAGGCGAGCAATTTCATTTACCCCCAAGCTTTAGACGTTCCCTGTATGGGCCACCAAATGCTGCAGTCTGGCTGGGCACAAATCACGAGCCACTGAAGCAGGAACAAACTTTATTTCTGAACTGCAAGAAAACACTTCACACATGCTCCCGGGGAATTCTCCCGAACACCACGTGGCTCGTCCAGGAACCCCCAGCCAGAAATATCTCTCCTGAAATCCCTCCTCCTGCACTTCCCCAACCAATGGGAACTCTCAGGAAATCCCTGGGAATCCCCACGAGAACTCCAAAGTAGCGCAAGAACTCAAAAGTAGCGGTCAAAGTGGATAGTAATGCCTCGCCTGTCAATCAATACTGTTGGCAAAATGCCAGGGGCCATACAGACTCGGCCATGGCTCTCAGCACTGACACTTTGTGCTCCAGTCTTCAGGCCTGGCTCCTCGCCTGGGCCCCTGACTGTGTTCGTTCATCATGTGGCATAGAGTCATTTGGGTTCAGGTGGTTTCTCCTCATGTTGGTTTGGATGCTGGGGCCCCTTTCTTGTGTACCCTACTACTCTCCCCAAAGTACCCCTTATGTTGCCTGCCATCCTGCTGTCTCCTCATCCTCACATCACCCTTCCAACCCTTCACTGCTTTCCCCTTGTGCGGCCCCCTGCTTCTTGGGTCTCTCATCATCTTGGGTCAGGTCAGTCACTTGCCTGGACTCCTTGCTTGGTTCCTGGCTCTTACCCCTCTCCACACCCACTGTTTCCTCACATCAAGCCCTATCATAGCCTTCCTCTTGGCCCTCTTTTCTTGCCAGCCACCTTTGCCGAGTCCCTGGCCCTTGATTCTCATCTGGGCCAGTGTACCTTATAGGAAACTGAGCCTTGCCACTGGCCTAGGCCTGTTGCTCTCCCTGGGTTTTTGGTACTGCCCCCAGAACCCTGAAAGCTGGCAATGGCCATGGGCTTGGAGCTGCCTACCCACTGCCTGATCCCCAGCCTTCCCTAACCCCGTTGTCCATTTACCTGAGACCCCTTCCCCAGCCCTTGGCTGTTTCTCTGTCGCTTCAGGCTGTGCCCTCCTTTAATCCTCCTATAGTCCCTGTTGCTGCCAGGCCCCTTTTCCTGATCCCTTTCCAGGATACTCACCCATACCAGGAGACTGGACCTGGCCTCTTGGAACTGTGGGCCTATTTTCTTAAATGTAGCCCTTCCCCTTGCATAGGCCATTTGGTCTCCCACAGCCTGACCCCTGCTCATGGACACTGACACCCTGCAGTAGGCCTGGGCCTTGAACTTCCCTCTTTTGCACCACCAGCTCCCTCTCTTCCCTTCCTCCCCTAACAAGTCCTGTCCGTTTTCATATTCCCCTTGCCCCAGCTCTTGCACTTGGTTCTCTGTTCCTAGGCCTGGTTCCTTGCTTGAGACCCTGGCTGTCCTGATCGAGGACCTTGCTCATGTACCTTGATTTCAGCCACCTTACTAGTGGCCCTGTTATGCCTCCCTTCAGTTTTCCTTGTGCTGTGTTATCCTGGCACTTCCTGGACCCTTCCCTCCACTGTTTCTGCCTAGACTGGGCTCATTGATTGGGTCCTTGCTCCCCAGCCACTTCACCCACGTCCAGACGAAAAGCATTTCCTCACAGTCCCCTCTTTTGGCCCTCCTTTGCTTCTGGACCCTCTCTGAGGATCTACTCACCCAGGACAGACTACTGGCCTCAACTTCCTGAAATCTCCCTATGGAAACATAGCCCTGCCCCTCGCCTGGTCCCCCTTGCTGCCAGAAACATGACACCTGGCATTGGAAATGTGCTTTGCAACAGACATGCCCTGAGCCATTCCCTCCCTTCCTTCTATTGCCATCTGGTCTTCAATGCTGCTGCAACCCCAACACAGGCCTCTCTGACCCTGAACCTTCAACTGAGCCTCTGACTTCATACCCGAGTTGCATGGCATCATGAGGCTTCACCTGGTGTCATTTTGTTTTGGGCCCCCTAGTGTGCTTTTCTTGGTTTGCCCTGTGCTTCTAGCTGACTCCTCCTTTTCGTGTCTCCCCTTACTTCAATACTCTTGTATTTTACCTGGGTGCACCCAGGAGCCTCCTGCTCTTTGGGTCCCTCATTTTTGGTCACTCAGGTGAGACCCTTGCCTGGGCTGCTTGCTTTGTTCCTGGCACTGGGCCCTCTCTGCACCAACCATGATCCTGAGCCATATCCTCTGTTGCAATCTTCCTGGGTCCTGTCCCTTGCCAGACCCCCTTTGCCCATTCAATGTCCTTGGATTCTCATCTGGGCCAGGCACTTTATGGGAACAGAGCCCTGCCCCTCGCCTGGGCCCCTTGCTCTCCTTTGGCCTTTGGTCCTGAACATTGAACTTGGATACCTGGCAGTGGCCCTGGGCCTCGAGCCTGCTTGTTGCCTCTCGGATCCTTTGCCATCCCTCCACGGCCCTGGTCCTGAGACCTTTGCACCAGCCTTGGCCCTCCACTCTCAATTCCCTGACCTGGCTCACCCCTGGGTCTTCCAGTGCCCCTTCTTCCTCCCAGCATCCCTGGGCTTTGACTTTTCACCCCTCTCTTGGGCCAATTTTCTGCTTCCCTTGGCTTCCCTTCCTTGCAGAACCCTAGTGCTGTCCGCCTGCCTGGTCCTGCCCTTCCCTGCTCTTTCCTGGCATGGGACCACATCTAGGTCCATAGTCTGGTCTCCTTGCTGGGGTCCTGGCCCCCAACCCAACAACACACATCCTCTGTCCTATTCTGCTGTGCCCTTCTTTGGATGTCCTGTTTTTCCTGTCCCTTCCTTGCTCATTTTCCTGATACTTTTGCTAGAATGCACAACAGGGCTGGGGACTTGTTTCAGAACCCTATTGTCACCCGAATGTCCAGCCCCACACTTCCCTTCCCTTAGTGGCCTTGGCCCTCCTCTTGCCCCCTAGCCTTGGCTTCTTTCTGGAATCCTGGCCTGCACCCCACAATAGCCTTCATCTGGCATTACACACTGTATCCTCATTCATTCCTTCTGTTGTCCCTGTCCCTACTGGGCCCCTTCTAAAGATCCCTTTTCCATGATGCTCACCAGGTCTATAGAACTGGAACTGGGCATTTGGCCCTGTGGCTTCCATTTGGGAAAACATAGATCGCTGTGAACCCCAATGTGCCCTCACATTGCACTCCTCCTGGTCCCTGACCCTTGCCAGGCTTGTTGGCCTGGTCACTGGCCCTTGATCCTCATCTGGGCCAGGGTACCTTATGGGGAACAAAACCCTCACCCACCATGGGCTGCTTGCTCTCCCTAGGCCCTTGGGGCAGCACCAGGGACCCTGACACCTGGCAGTGGCACTAGGCCTCTAGCCTGCCTCCACCCTGTTGGATCCCCTGACTTTTCTCCCCAGCCCTGTCCACTCTAACGAGTCCCGTGCCCCAGCGCTGGCCCTTGGCTCTCCATACCCTGGACTGGCTCCTCTCTTGAGCCTCTGGGGGTCCTTCTTGCTCCGTACTTCCCTGAGCTTGAACTGTGGACCTTGAAGGGGCTGCTTCCCCACTCCCCTTGTCTTCCCTGCATCTCAGAACCCTAGTGCAGCCCCTGCCTGCCCAACCCCGCCGTCCCCTGCTCTTCCCTAGCCTGGGCCCTCCTTTAGGTCCCTAGCCTGGGCTCCTTTCTGCAGTCCTGACCCACTACCCCACAAACACCCTTCTTCCAGCACTTCATGCTGTGCCCTCCTTTTGCCCTCCTGTTGTCCTTTTTTTTGATGGTCTCCTTTTCCAGATCCCCTTCCCAAGTTGTTTACCAGAGCCAGGGGATGGTAGTGGGATATTTTTCCCTGCAGTATTCCTTTGGGAAAAGGTGGCATTGCCCCTTGCAGGGGACTTGGGCCTCCTTCAGCCTGGGCCCTGCTCGTCCATCCTGACACCCTGCAGTTAAGCTGGGCCATGATCCCTCCTCTACCTGCGCCACCCATTTTCCTTACTCCCCTTTCTCCTCATATACCGCCACAGCCAAGAGAGAGGAGACTTGCCCTTTCAGATGGAAGACTACTCCCACCTGGGTTTCAGGGGAGCTCCTATAGCCCAAAAGCCAGGGTAGAGAGACTTCCTCCTCTATGCAGGAGACCCCTCCCACCTGGGGATTGGGAGGTGTTCCTATAATGCTGAAGCCAGTGTAGGGGGCTCTTGCCCCTACAGGAGGAGACCCTTCAAACCTGGGTGTTGGGGGAAACTCAAAACAGCCACAGCAAGTGTAGAGGTGATTCGCCCCTCCAGGCAACAGACCCAACCCACCTGGGTTTCAGGGGGAGCTCATATACCACCACAGCCAGAGTAGAGGGAATTCTTACATCCACTCCCCTCTACCCTAGCTAACTTTGTTTACAAGATCCCTGCAACCCCAGGTGAGAGGGTTCTCCTTCCTAGAGGGGTGAGTCCCCTCTACCATGGCTAGGGCTGTATACCCGCCCCCCCCGGACCCCTTCACTAGGTGGAAGGGGTCTTTTGCATGGAGTGGTGCTTCCCCTCTACCCTGGCTGCTGTGGTATAAGAGCTCTCCCTGACACCTTGGAGAGAGGGGTCTCCTGTCTGGAGGGGCGAAGCTCCTCTACCATGTCTAACGTGGTATACAAGCTCCCCAGGAGATCCAGGTGAGAGAGGTTTCCTGTTTGGAAGGGCAAGTCCCCACTATGCTGGCTGCATTGGTATAAGAGCTCCCCCATCCTGACACCCTGGTGGGAGGGATCTCCGTCTTGGAGGGCCGACTTACCTCTACTCTGGCTGTGGGGGTATACTAGCTTCCTCCATACCCAGAAGGGAGGCATCTCCAGCTTGGAGGGGCGAGTCGCTGTACCATGGCTGCAGCTATATAAGAGCTCCCTTTAACACCCTGGTGGGATGGATCTCCTGCTGGGAGTGGCATATACCATATACCCTGGCTTCGAAGGCATAGGAACTTCACCCTGACACCCTGGTGGGAGGGGTCTCCCGCCTAGTGTGTCGAGTCCTCTCTACCCTGGCTAAGGTTGTATACAGGCTCCCCATGACACCCAGGTTGGAGGGGTTTCCTTTCTGGAGAGGCAAGTCCACACTACCCTGGAGTTAGTGGTATAAGAGCTCTCCCCCACACTCACAGGTGGGAGGGTTCTCCCTCCAGGAGTTGCGAGTCCGCTTTTTTTGCCTCTGTGGTATATGAGCTCCCCTGACAACCAAGGTTTAGGGGTCTCCCGCCTAGTGAAGCAAGTCCCCTCTCTTCTTGCTGCAGCAGTATACGAGCTCCCCTCCCATAGCAAGACAGGAAGGGTCTCCTGCCTGGAGGAGCTAGTACCCTCCACCCTGGCTAATGCAGTATACATGCTCCAGTACACCCAGGAGGAAGGGATCTCCCACCTGGAGGTGCAAATTTACCTCTACCCTGGATAAGGTGGTCTACAAGCTTCCTGTGACATGCAGGTGGAAGGGGTCTCCCGACTGAAGGGGCAAATCCCCTTTTCCCTGGATGAAGTGGTATTCTAGCTATCCCTGACAGCCAGGTGGGAGGGGTCTCCCGCCTGAAGGCATGAGTTCTCTCTACACTGGCTATGGCAGTAAAAGGGCTCCCCCTGACACCCAGATGGTAGGGTCTCTGGCCTGGAAGGGTGAGTCCCCTCTACCCTGGCTGCGGAGGTATACCAGAACCCCCAACAGACACCTAGATTGGTGGGGTCTCCCATCTGGAGGAGAAAGTCCCATCTATCCTGGCTGCAGTGGTATAAGAGCTTCCCCTGAAAAACTGGTGACATGTGTCTCCCGCCTGGAGGGGCAAGTCCCCTATACCCTGCTGCGGTGGTATAGGAGCACCCCTGACACCCAATTGGTAGGAGTCTCCTGCCAGGAGGCTAGAATCCCGTCTACCCTGCTGCAGCAGTATTGGAGCTTCTCAGCACACCCAGGTAGGAGGGGTCTCCTGCCATGGCTAGGGCAGTATATGAGGTTTCCTTGACGCCCAGGTGGGAGGGATCTGGCAAGTCGGCTATACCCTGAGTAAAGTGGTATACAAGTTCCCGGCAACACCCAGGTGGGTTTGAGTCTCCCACCTGGAGGGGCCAGTCCACTCTATGTTGGCTTCAGCAGTGTAAGAGCTCCCCCTAGAAACCCAGGTGTGAAGAGTCTCCTGCCTGGAGGGGCGAGTTCACTCTACCCTGGATTTGGGGGTGTACAAGCTACCCCCAGACACCCAAGTTGGAGAGGTGTTCCTCATGGCGGGCGAGTCCCTTCTACCCTGGCTTGGGCAGGATACAAGCCCCCCCCCCATCCTACACCTAGGTAGAAGAGGTCTCTCACTTGGAATGGTGAATCCAATCTACCCTGGCTATGGCGATAAACGAGCTCCCCTGACACTCCAGTGATTGTGGTGTCCCAGCTGGAAGGGAGAGTCCCCTCTACTATGGCTGCTGCTGTGTACATGCTCTCCCAGACAACCAAGTGGGATGGGACTTTCGCCTGGAGGGGCAAGTCACCTTTACCCTGGCTAAAGTGGTATGCAAGACCCCCCTACACTCAGGTGAGAGGGGTCTGCTGCTGGAGTCATGAGCCCCTTCTACCCTGGCTGGTGCTCTATAAGAGCTCCAGGAACACCCAGGATGGTGAGATCTCCCACCTAAAGAGGCGAAACCCTCTAAACTGGCAGTGGCAATATAGGAGCCCCCCCCCCACACACCCAGGTGGGAGGGGTCTCCCTCCTGTAGGGCGAGTCCCCTATACCCTGACAGCAGAGTTATTTGAGCTTCCCCTAACACTCATGTTGGAGGGGTCACCCGAGAGGAGGGTCGGGACCCCTCTACCCTGGCTGCAGAGATATAGGGTCTCTGCCAGACACCAAGGTGGGAGAGGTCTCCTGCCTGTGGGGGCGAGTCTCTACTCTCCTGGCTGTAGCAGTATATGAGCTCCCCCTGACACCCAGGTGGGAGGGGTCACCTGATTGGAAGGGCGATTCCCCTCTACTCTGGCTGCGACAGTATACAAGCTCCCCTGTATACACTGGTGGGTGTCTCCCTTCTGGAGTGGAGAATCCCCTCTACCCTGCCTGAGGCGGCATATGAGCTTCCCTGACAATCAGGTTTGAGGGGTCTCCCGCCCAGTGGGGTGAGTCCCTGCTATTCTGGCTTCAGTGGTACACAAGCTCCCCCTTCAATACCCAGATGGGAGGGTCTCATGCCTGGAGTGGCAATTCCCCTCCATCCTGGCAGTATAAAAGCTCCTCCAAACACAGGAGGGAGGGGTCTCCCAACTTGAGGTGCAAGTCCCCTCTACCCTGTCTTCAGAGGAATACAAGCTCCCCCCGACACCCAGGTGTGATGGGTCTCTTGCTTGGAAGGGTGAGTCCCTCTAGTTTGGCTAGTGTTCTATAAGAATTCCCTGGATACTCAAGAGGGAAGTCTCTCCCAATGCAGGGGTGAGTCCCCTCTACCCTGGCTGTGGTGGTATAGGAGCTGCTCCCCCATACCCAAATGAGAGGGGTCTCTTGCCTGAAAAGGCAAGTCTCCTCTATCCGGGCTGTGGCAAGACACGTGCTCCCCCAGACACCCAGGTGAAAGTGTTCTCCCACCTGGAGGGGCAAGTCCCTTCTACCTAGCTGCAGTTGTGTACCAGCCAACAAACACAAACAGCCAGTTGGGAGTGGTCTCCCACTGGCTAAGGTGAAATACAAGCTTGCCCTGTCACCAATGTGGGATAGATCTTTCGCCTGGAGGAGCAAGTCCCCTCTACAATGGCTGCAGAGGTATAAGAGCTTCTCCAACACCCAGGTGAGAGGGTTCTCCCTCCTGGAGGGGTGAGTCCCTCTACACTTGCTGCAGAAGAATACATGCTCGCCCAGACACAAATATGGGAGGGGTCCCCAGCATGGAGGGGCGAGTCCCTTCTAAAGGGGTTAATGTGGTATACATGTTACCCACTACACCCAGGTGGGATGGGTCTCCTGCATGGAGGGGCTAGTTCCCACTACCCTGGCTGGAGTGATATATGAGTCCTCACACACATCCAGCTGCGAGGGGACTCCAGCCTGGAGGGGCGAGTGTCCTCTACACTGGCTGCTGCACTATATGTGCTCCCCGTAACACCTGTTGGAAGGGGTATCCCACCTGGTGGGGCGATTCTCCTCCTCTTTGGCTGGTGCCATATAAAAGCTCCCAGGACACCGAGGTGAGAGGGGTCCCCCAACTGCAGGGGCAAATCCCCTAACCCAGCCTTTGGCAGTATGTGAGCTCCCGCTGACACACAGGTGGGAGGGGTCTCCTGCCTTGAGGGGCGAGTCTCCTCTACTTTGAGTGGTGGCATATAAAACCTCCCTGGACACCCTGGTGGGAGGGGTCTCCCTGACTGCAGTGGTATTCAAGCTCCTCCCTGACAACCAGGTGGGAGGGGTCTCCCACCTGGAGAAACATGTCCCCTGTACCCTGGCTTCAGCGTTATACAAGCTCCCCCAGACACACAGGTGGGAAGTGTCTTCCGCATGGAGGGGCAATTTCCCTCTACCCTGGCTAAGGCCATATACGACTTCCCCCTGACATACAGGTGGGAGCCGTCTCCCACCTGGAGGGAAATGTCCCATCTACTTTTGCTGGTGTCCTATAAGAGATCTCTGGAAACCCAGGGGGTAGAGTCTCCCACCTGCAGGGACTAACTCCTGTACCCTAGCTGTGAAAGTATAGTAGTTCTCCCAAACACCCTGGTGAAAGGGGTCTGCCACCTGTAGGGGCGAGTCCCGTCTACCCGGCTGCAGCAGTATTCGAGCTCCCTCCACAATCAGATAGGAAGGGTCTCCAACTGGAGAGGTGAGTGCCCTGTACACTGGCTGCAGAGGTATAGAAGCTCTCCCAAAAACCAGGTAAGAGGGGTGTCTCCCCTTGAGTGGCGAGTCCCTGCTACCTTAGCTGTGGGGGTATACGAGTCCCACCCCACCAAAATGCAGGTGGGAGGGGTCTCCAGCCTGGAGGAGCTAGTCCCCTCTACCCTGGCTGCAGTGGTATACAAGTTCCCGTGGATTCCCAGGTGGGATGGGTCCTCTGCCAGGAGGGGCAAATCGCCTCTACCATGGCTGCTGGCGTATATGAGTTCCCATGACACCCAGTTGGGATGGGGTCCCCTCCCCTGGAAGGTGCAAGTCCCCTATACCATGGCTGCAGAGGTATAAGAGGTATAAGAGGTATAAGAGCTCCACCAGACACCCATGTGAAAGGGGTCTTCTGCCTGGAGGGGCAAGTATTCTCTACCCTGTCTTCAGCAATATAAAATCTTCCCCTGACACCCAGGTGAGAGGAGTCTCCTGCCTTCAGTTGTGAGCCCCGTCTACCATGGCTGTGGCTGTGTATGAGCTCCCTCAGATACCCAGGTGGGAGAGGTCTCCCACATGGAGGGGAGAGTCCCCTCTATTGTGGCTGAGGCGGTATAGGACCTGCCCCCTACTCTCAGGTTAGAGGGGTCTCTTGACTAAAGGGGCAAGTATCCTCTACCCTGGCTGTGACAGTATTCAAGCTTCCCCAACACCCATGTGGGAGGGGTCTCCCACCTGGAGGAGCGAGTCCCCTCTCCCCTGGTGTGGCAGGATACAAGCTCCCCTAATACCCAGGAGAGAGGCGTCTCTGGCCTGGAATCAACAACTCCCCTCTACCCCGGCTAAGGCTGTATACAAGCTCTCCTCACCCCAAAGCACAGGTGGGAGGGGTCTTTCCCTGAATGGTCGAGTCTCCGTTACACTGATTGCCCAGTATAGGAGATTCCCTGACACACAGGTTAGAGGGTTCTCTTGACTGGATGTTCGAGCACCCTCTACCCTGGCTGCAGCAGTATTGGAGCTCCCACAAAAAACACTGGTGGAAGGGGTCTCCCGCCTATAGTGACCAGTTTCCTCTACCCTGGCTGCGGTGGTATTGGAGTTCCACTTGTCAACCAGGTGGGAGGGGTCTCCTGACTCGAGAGGCATGTCCCCTCTACCCTGACTGCGGAGGTACAGAAGCTCCCCCAACACAGAGGTGGGACGGGTGTCTCCCCTGGAGGGGTGAGTCTCTGCTACAGTATAGGAGCCCGCACACACACAACACAGGTGGGAGGGGTCTCCCGCTTGGAGAGGCGAGTTGCCTCTATCATGGCTGCTGGGGTATATGACCTCCCATGACTCCCAGGTAGGAGGTGTCCCTCACCTGGAGGGGATAGTTCTCTCTACCTTGGCTTTGGTGGTATATGAGCTCCTCATGACACCCATGTGAAAGAGGTCTTCCACATGGAGGGGCGAGTATGCTCTACCCTGGATGCAGCAGTATGCAAGCTTCCCCTAACATGCAGGTGGGAGGGGTCTCCTGCCTTCTGTGATGAGTCCCCTGTACCCTGGATGCTGCAGTGTATGAGCTTCCCCAGATACTCAGGAGGGGAAAGGTCTCTCTCTGGAGGGGAGAGTCCCTGATACTCTGGCAGCCATGGTATTCAACCCCCCTCTGACTCCCAGGTGAAAGGGGTTTCCCGCCTAGACTGCTGAGTCACCTCTACCCTGGCTGTGTGTGTATAGGAGCTCCCCTCCCCCCACATCCAGGTGGGTGTCTCTTCTGGAGGGGCGAGTCCCTTTTACCTTGGCTGCAGCTGTATAGGAGCTCCCCCCCCCCTATAACCATGTGGGAGGGTATCCCACCTGGAGGGGCTACTCTCCTATATCCAGGCTTTGGCGATATAAGAACTCCTCCTGACACTCAGGTGGGAGGGTTATCCTGCCTGGAAGGGCGAGTCTCCAGTATCCTTGCTTCAGCGGTATAGAAGCTCCCCAGGACACCCAGGTGGAAGAGGTCTTCCGCCTGTATGGGAGAGTCCCCTCTACCATGGCTTTGTCAGTATAAGAGCTCCATCTGACACCCAGTATAAGAGCTCCATCAGACACCAGGGAAGGGTCTCCCGCCTGGAGGGGTAAGTCCACTCTACTTTGGCTGCAGTGGTGTACAAGCTCCCACTGGACATCCAGGTGGGAGGGATTTCCTGACTGGAGGGGCGTGTCCCCTCTACCCTGTCTATGGCAGTATATGAGCTCCCCAGGACACCCAGGTGGGAGGGGTTTCCCGTTAGAGGGGCAAGTCCCCTCTCCCCTGGCTGTGGCGGTATATGAGCTCCCTCTGACACCTAGGTGGGATGGGTAACTTCACTGGAGGGGTGACTCCCCTCTACCCTGGTTTGGCCGAATTCAAGCTTCCCCCTATACCTAGCTGGGAGGGGTCTTCCGCCTGGACAGGCGAGTCCCCTCATTGGTGGCTGCAGCAGTAGAGGAACTCCACTGGACACTGGAGCCTCCCACATGGAGGGGCAAGTCCCCTCTAGCCTGGCTGTGGTGGTATACAAGATCCCCCTGACATCCAGGTGGGAGGGGTCTCCTACCTGGCTAGGGGAGTCCCCTCTACATTGGCTGCTGCCCTACAAGAGCTCCTTGGACACCAAGGTGGGAGGTGTCTCCCGCCTGCAGTGGTGAACACCTCTACCCTAGTTCTGGTAGTATAGAAGCTTCCCTCAACACCCTGGTGGGAGGGGTCTCTAGCCTTTCGGGGCAATTCATCTCTACCCTGGCTGCAAAGGTATAGGAGCTCTCCCCGAATCCAGGTGGGTGGTGTCTCCCCCATGGAGGGGCAAATCCCTGCTACACTGGGTTGAGCAGTATATGAGCCCCCACCCCAGGACACCCAGGTGGGAGGGTTCTCCCACCTGGATAGTCCTGTCCCCTCTACCCTGGCTGTGGTGGTACACCAGTTCCCTCTGATTCCCAGGTGGGATTCCCAGGTGGGATGGGTCTGCCATATGGATGAGTGTCTCGCCTCTACCATAGCTGCTGGGGTATATGAGCTCCCTTGACACCCAAGGGGGAGGTGTCCCTTGCCTGGAGGGGTCTACCATGGCTCAAGCTGTACATAAGCTCCAAAAGACACCCACGTGGGAGAGTTCTTCCGAAAGGAGGAGCGAGTCCACTCTACCCTGACAGCAGCAGTATAGGAGCTCCCTTTGACACCCTGATGGGAAGGGTCTCCCGCCTAGAGTGGTGAGTCCCCTCTACCCTGGCTTTGGCAGTGTATAAGCTCCTCCAGTCATTCAGGTGGGAGCTATCTCTAGCTTGGAGGGGCGAGTACCCTCTCTTCTGGCTGGGGTGGTATATGAACTCCTCCCAACACCTAGTTTAGAGGGGTCTCTTGACTGGAAGTGTAAGTCCTGTAAACCCTGTCTGCTGCAGTATTCAAGTTCCTCTGGACGCACAGGTGGGATGGGCCTCCTGCCTGGAGGGGTAAGTCACCTCTCCCTGGCAGCAGAGGTATAGGAGCTCGGCTACCACCTAAGTGGGAAGGTTCCTCCACCTGGAGCAATGAGTACACTCTACACTGGCTGAGGGGGTGTACCAGCTACCCGAGAAACCCAGGTGTGAGGGATCTCCTTCCTGGAGGGGCGAGTCCCCTCTATTCTGGCTTCTGTGATATACAACATTCTCTGCCCCCACATACCCAGGTGGGAGGTGTCTATTGCCTGAGGGGGCGAGTCCTCTCTACCCTGTCTGCAATGGTAAAGGAGCTCCCCCCTACATCCAGTTTGGAGGGGTTTCCTGCCTACAGGGATGAATTCCCTCTACCCTCGCCTTGGGTGTGTGCCAGCTCTCCCAGACACCCAGTTGGGAAGGGTTTCCTGCTTGGAGGGGCAAGTCCCCTCTATTCTGGTTGCTGTGGTATAGGAGCTCCCCCACAAACCCAGATGGGAGGAGTCTCCCGACTGAAGGGGCGAGTCCCCTATACACTGGCTGCAGTGGTTTAATAGCTTTCTATGAAATCCAGGTTGGATGTGTCTCTCATCTGGAGAGGCAAGTCCCCTCTACCCTAGCTGCAGTATATTGGACCTCCCCTGTACACCCATATGGGAGGGGTCTCCTGCTCCAGTAGGAGTCCCCTGTACCCTGCCTCGGGCAATATATGTACACCTCTGACAACCACCTGGAAGGGATCTTCCACCTGGACGGTCGAGTACCCTCTCCCCTGGTTCTGGCGGTATAAGAGCTCCCCCCAACACCTAGGTTATGGGGTCTCCCGACCGGAGAGGCGAGACCACTCTACACTGGCTGCGGGGATATAGGAGCTCCCCCTGACATCAGGTGGGTGGAGTCTCCCCCTGGAACAATGATCACCCCTACCCTGGCTGTGGTGTTATACAAGCTCTCCCAGACACTCAGGTGGAAGGGATCTTCTGCCTGGAGGGGCAAGTTTTCTCTATCTTAGCTAAGGTGGTATAAAAGCGCCGCCTAGGCACAGGTGGAAGTGGTCTTCCACATGAACAGGAGAGTCCCCTCTACCCTGGCTTTGGTGGTACACAAGCTCCCCCGACACCCAAGTAAAAGGGGTATCTTGCCTGGAAGGGCGAGTCCCCTCTACTTTAGCTCTGGCCATAAAAGAGGTCCCAGTACAGCCAAGTGGGAGGGGTCTTCCGCCTTCAGGGGTGAATCCTCTCTACACTGGATGATGCAGTAAACAAGCTCCCCCAGACACCAAGGTGGGAAGGGTCTCCCAATTGGAGAGGAGAATCCCCTTTATCCTTGCTTCAGAGTACAGGAGCTCACCCAGACACCAAGGTGAGAGGGGTCTCCGACTGGAAGGGCAGGTCCTCTCTACCCTGGCTGCAGCAGTGTAGAAAATCCCCCTGACACCCAGGTTGGCGGGGTCTAGCTCCTGGAGGTGTAAGTCCCCTCTATCCTTGCTGTGGCCTTATAGGATCTCACCTCACAGACCCAGGTGGGGGGGATCTCCCGCCTGGAGGGACAGGTTCCCTCTACACTGGCTATGGCTGTATAAGAGATCCCCCTGACACAGTGTGAAGGTTTTCCCGACTGGAGCAGCGAGGCCTCTCTACCCTAGCTTCAGAGGTATAAAAGCTCCCCCAGACACCAGGTGGAAGGGGGTCTCCTACATGGAGGAGCGAGTCCCCTCTATCCTGGCTGTGGCTGTATATGAGCTCCCCCTGACACCCTGTGGAAGGGCTCTCCACCTAGACATGCGAATCCCTTCTACCCTGGCTAAGTGGGTCTAGGTGTTTCTCCATTTCCCAGGTGGGAGGTGTTTCTCACCTGGAAATGGGAGTTGCTTCTATCTTGGCTGCTAGGGTATATGACCTCCACCTGACACCCAGGTGGGAGGGCTTTTCTGCCTGGAAGGGCGAGTTCACTCTACACTGGCTACAGCATTTAAGGAGCTTACCCTGACACACAGGTGGAAGGGGTCTCTTGCGGAGAGGGGTGAATTCCCTCTACTCAGCCTGAGGGGATGTACCAGCTCTCCCAGACACCCAGGTGGAAGGGGTTTCCTGCTTGGAGGGACGAGTTCCCTCTATTCTGGATGCTGTGGTATATGAGCTCCCCTCCCCCTTAACCAGATGGGAGGAGTCTTCCACCTGAAGGGGCAAGTCCCCTCTATCCTGGCTACAGTGGTTTACTAGCTTTCCCTGACACCCAGGTTGGATGGGTCTCTCACTTGGAGGGGTGAGTCCCATCTACCCTGGCTGTGGCGGTAAAGTATCTCCCCCTGACACCAAGGTGGTAGGATCTCCAGCCTGGAGAGGCAAGTCCCCTCTACCCTAGATGCAGTGGTATAGGAGGTCCCCCCTACACCCAGGTTGGAGGGATCTCCCGCCTCCAGTGGGAGTTCCCTCTACCCTGCCTGTGGCAGTATATGTACACCCCTGACAACCAGGTGGAAGGTATCTTCAGCATGGAGGGCCGAATAACCTCTCCCCTGGCTCTGGCATATAGGAGCTCCCCCAGACACCCAGGTTATGGGGTCTCCCAACTGGAGCAGCAAATCTGCTCTACACTAGCTGCAGGAGTTCACAAGCTCACCTTGACACCCAGGTAGGAGGGGTCTTCCACCTGGAGGAATGAGTCCCCCCTACCCTGGCTGTGACAGTATATACTCTCCCAGACACCCAGGTTGGAGGGGTCTCCTGCCTGGACGGTAAAATCTTTTCTACCTAATTCAGGCGGTATACAAGGGCCCCCGCTACACACAGGTGGGAGTGGTCTTTCCCGTGGACCAGCGAGGCACCTCTGGCTTTAGAGGTATACACGCTCCCCAACAACCAGATGGCAGGGGTATCCCACCTGGAAGGGCAAGTCCTCTCTACATTAACTCATGCCATATAAGAGATCCCAGTACAGCCAGGTGGGAGAGGTTTCCACCTGCAGGAGCTTATTTCCTCTACCCTGACTGTGGCACTATAGGATCTCCCCCCCACTCCCATGTAGGGGGAGTCTCCCGCCTGTAGGTGCGGGTCCCCTCTACACTGGCTGCTGCAGTATTAAAGCTCCCCCAGACACCCAGGAGGGAAAGTCTCCCAATTTGAGGGGCGAGTCCCCTCTATCTTTCCCTCGGAGGTATAGGAGCTAACCCAGACACCCAGGTGTTCGGGGTCTTTCTACTGGAAAGGCAAGTCCCCTCTACCCTGGCTTTGGGGGTATAGGAGCTCCCCAGGAAACCCAGGTGGAAGGGGTCTCTCTCCTGGAGAGGCGAGTCCCCTCTACCTTGGCTGGAACGGAATAAGATCTACACCTGAAACACAGATGGGAGTGGTCTCACATCTTTAGGGATGAAGTCCCCTCTACTCTGGCTAGAGCAGTATAGGTTTTCCCCTCATATACCCATGTGGGAGGAGTCCCTCGCCTCTGTGGGCGAGTCCCCTGTACCCTGGCTGCTTCAGTAAATCAAACCTCCATGGACACCCAGGTGGGAGGGGTCTCCCGATTGGAGGGGCAAGTCCCTTCTACCCTTGCTGCAGAAGAATAGGAGCTCACGCAGACACCCACGTGGGAGGGAGCTACCGAATGAAGGGGCAAGTCAGCTCTACCCTGGCCCTAGCTACAACAGTATAGGAACTCCCCCTGACACCCAGGTTGAAGGGATGTCCCGCTTAGAGCAGTAACTCCCCTCTACCCAGGCTGAGGGAGTTTAGCAGCTCTCCCAGACACCCAGGTGGGAGGAGTCTCCTGCTTGAAGAGGGGAGTCTCCTCTATTCTGGCTGCTATAGTATAGGAGCTCCATTCCCCATACCCGCCTTAAGGGGCGAGTCCCCTCTACCCTGGCTGCAGTGGTTACTAGTTTTCCTTGAAATCCAGGTTGATGGGTCTTTCTCCTGGAGGGATGAGTCCCCTCTACCCTGACTGTGGCGGTAAAGGATCTTCCCCTGACACCCAAGTGTTAGGGTCTCTGGATTGGAGAGTATAGGAGTTCCCCTACACCCAGGTGGGTTGGGTCGTCAGCCTCAATTTGAGAGTCCCCTTACCCTGCCTGTGGTAGTATATGAACTCCCCTGACAACCAGGTGGAAGGGATCTTCTACCTGGAGGGTCGAGTTCCCTCTCCCCTGGCTAAGGTAGTATAGTAGTTACTCTCATTCCCAGGTGGGAGGTGTTTCTTGTCTGAAGGTGAGTTGCCTCTACCCTGGCTGCTGGAGTATATGACCTCTACCTGACACCCAGATGGGCGGGGTATTCTGCCTGGGTGGGCAAGGCCACTGTACCATGGCTACAGTGGTTAAGGAGCTTCTCCTGACACCCAGGTGGATGGGGTATCCTGGCTAGAAGGGTGACTTCCATCTACCCTGTCTGCAGGGGTTTACCAGCTCTCCCAGACACAAAGTTGGAGGGGTCTCTTTCTTAGAGGGGTGAGTCCCCTCTATTTTTGCTGCTGTGATATATGAGCTCCCCCCTGCAAACCAAGATGGGAGGGGTTTCCCGCCTGAAGGGGTGTGTCCCCTCTACCCATGTGAAGGCGGTATAGGAGTTACCCCCATACCCAGGTGGGAGGTGTCTCTTGCCTTGAGGTGTGTGTTGCCTCTACCCTGGCTGCTGGGGTATATGACCTCCCTTGACTCCCAGGTGGGCGGGGTCTTCTGCTGGGAGGGGCGAGTCACCTCTACTCTAGCTACAGTGGTTAAGGAGCTCCCCCGGACACCCAGGTTATGAAGTGCCCCGACTGGAGGGGCGAGTCCTCTCTACACAGACTGCAGGGGTATATGAGCTCTTCCAGACACCCAGGTGGGAGCTGTCTCTCGCTTGGAGAGACCAGTCTTCTCTACCCTGGCTAAGACGGTATACAATCACCGCACTACACACAGGTGGAATGGTCTTCCACATGTTCAGGTGAGTCCCTCTAACCAGGCTTTGGCGGTATACAAGCTACCCTGACACCCAGGTGGGAAGGATATCCCGCCTAGAAGGGCAAGTCCCTTCTACTTTAGCTCTTGCCTTATAAGGGGTCCCAGTACACCCAGGTCAGAGGGGTCTTCCACTTGCAGGAGCATGTTCTCTCTACCCTGGCTATGGCAGTATAGAAGCTCCCCCCAACACTCAGGTGAGAGGGGTCTCCACCTGTAGGGATGAGTCCCCTTCTACCCTGGCTGCTTCAGTAATCAAGCCTCCCTTGACACAAAGGTGGGAGGGGTCTCCTGATTGGAGGGGCAAGTCCCCTCTACCCTTGATGCTGATAAATAAGAGCTCCCCCAGACACACAGGTGGGAGGGGTCTCCCGCGTGTAGGGGTGAGTCCAGTTTAATCATGGCTGTGGAGGTATATGAGCTCCCACTGACACGCTGGTGGGAGGCTCTCCTGCCAGTCAGGGCAAGTACTTTCTACCCTAGCTGTGTTGGTATATTAGCTCCTGCTGACAGCCAAGTTGGACAGGTCTCCTACCTGGAGGGGTGTGTCCCCTCTTCCCTGGCTCTGGCGGTATAGGAACACCCCCTTACACCCACGTAGGAAAGTTCTCCCACCTGAAGGTGAAAGTAACCTCTACCATGGCTGCGGTGGTAAAAGAGCTCCCCCTGACACCCAGGTGGGAGGGTTCTCTTGCCTGACAGGGCTAGTCCCCTCTATCCTGGCTGTGGAGGTACATGAGCTCCCCATGACACGCTGGTTGGAGGCATCTCACGCCAGGAGGGGCAAGTAATTTCTTCCCTGGCTATGGTGGTATAAGAGCTCCTGCTGACAGTCAGGTTGGAGGGGCATCCAGCCTGGATGTGCGAGTCTCCTCTACCCTTGCTAAGGTGGTTTACAAGTTCCCCTGACACCCAAGTGGGAGAATCTCATGCCTGAAGTGACCAGTCCTCTGAACCTTGGGCTGCAGGGGTATAAGAGCCCCCTCCTACCCTCAGTAGAGAGGGATCTCCCACATGGAGGGGCGAGTCACTGCTACCCCAGCTGCAGCTGTATAGGAACCACCCCTCACCAGACACCCATGTGGGAGGTGTCTCTCTACTGGAGGGGCCAGTCCTTCTACTGGCCTGCAGCGGTATAGGAGCTCCCCCAAACCCAGGTGGGAGGGGTATCCTGCCTGGAGTAGTGAGTCCCCTCTTCCCTTGTTGTGGTGGTATAGGAACTCCCCCCAACACCCAAATGGGAGGGGTCTCCTTCCTGAAGGGGAAAGTACCCTCTACCCTGGCTACAGTGGTATAAGAGCTTCCCCTGACACACAAGTGGTAGGGTCTCTGGCCATAAGGGGCGAGTCCCCTCAAACCTGGCTGAGGGTGATATAAGAGCCCCCCTCCTACCCTCAATAGGGAGGGGTCTCCCGCCTAGAGGGCGAGTCGCTGCTACCCCATCTGCAGCTGTATATAATCCCCCCTTGTCAGACACCCATGTGGGAGGGGTCTTCCGACTGGAGGGGCAATTCCCCTCTACCTGGGCTAAGGGGGTATAGGAGTTACTCCCAAACCCTGATGGGAGGTGTTTCTCCCCTGGAGGTGTGAGTTACCTCTACCCTGGCTGCTGGGGTATATGAGCTCCACCTGACACCTGGGTGGGAGGGATATTCCACCTGGCTTCAGTGGTTAAGGAACTTCCCCTGACACACAGGTGGGAGGAGTCTGCTGCCTAGAGGGATGACTTTCCCTCTGTCCTGGCTGAGGGGGTGAACCAACTCTTCCAGCCACCCAGGTGGGAAGGATCTGCTTGCTTGGAGGGACCAGTACCCTCTATTCTGACTGCTGTTGTATATCAGCTCCCCCCCATACCCAGATGTGAGGGATCTCGTGCCTTAAGGGGTGCGTCCTCTCTACCCTGGCTGTAGTGGTTCACTAGCTTTCCCTGACACCCAGGATGGATGGGTCTCTTGCCTGAAGGGGAGAGTCTCCTCTATCCTTCCTCTTGGGGAAAATTATTTCCCCCTGACACCCAGTTGGGTGGGACTCTGGCCTGGAGAGGCAAGTCCCCTTTACCCTGGCTGCAGTGGCATAGGTGGTGCACCCTACCCAGGTGGGAGGGGTCTCCTGCCTCCAGTAGCAAGTCCCCTCTACCCTGCTTGTGGGAGTATATAAACTGCCCTGACAACCAGGTGGAAGGGATATTTCACCTGGAGGGTTGAGTCCCCTCTCCCCTGGCTCTGGTAGTATAAGAGTTCCCCCGACACCCAGGTTATGGAGTCACCTGACTGGAGGGGGTGAGTTCTCTCTACGTGGGCTAAGGCAGTACAGGATTTACCCCCATTACCAAGTGGTAGGTGTCTCTTGCCTGGAAGCTCAATCCGCCCCTACCCTGGCTACTGGGGTATATGAGCTCACCTGACACCCAGGTGGGAGGGGTCTTCCCCCTGGAGGGAGGAGTCCACTCTACTCTGGCTGCAGCAGTTAAGTAGCTTCTCCTGACACCCAGGTGGTAGGGATCTCCTGCCTAGAGGTGTGACTTCCCTCTACCTGGCTGAGAGATTGTACCAGCTCTCCCAGACACCAAGGTGGGAGGGGTCTCCTGCTTGGAGGGGCAAGTCCCTGGTACCCTGGATGCAGTGGTTTACTAGCTTTCCCTTGAATCCAGGTTGGATGAGTCTCTCATCTGGAGGGCAAGTCCCCTCCACCCTGGCTGCTGTGGAAAAGGATCTCCCTTTTGCTAGGAGCCACAAGCAAATAATAAGATGCCTGGCACTTTCAGTTGTAAGGTGACACCAGCTAGCCATTGAGATGATATGATTATGTTAAGATTTACATTCATATGGAAATTGGACTCCTGCTGTTCACCTTGGCCTGCTACGGGACTCATGTTACGGGACTCCTGGAGAGTTCCCATTGGTTGGGGAAGGATAGTAGGAGGGAATTCCGGGGGAGGTCCGGGCCCCCCGGTTCCGGTAGATGCGCGCGTGGGTGGACTGGTTTTTGGCTTGCCGGCGCATACGGAGTATTGGCGGCTTTTTCAAAAATAAAGTTTTGTTCCTGCTTGAGTGGCTCGTGATTCTGTGCCCAGCCAGACTGCGGCAATTGGTGGCCCGGACGGGGAACACCTGAAGCTTAGAGGTGAGTAAAATTGCTCGCCCCTGAGGGAAGGCGACAGAATGGGTGACCATTTCAAAAAACAATGTGTTCTTGTTTTGACTTATTTTGTTTTTATTTCAAGCTCCCTAGCCCTAGAATTTTATCAGGCGAACTGGGAAAAATGGTTGGCTCAAGGTTTGAAGTTATTCAGCCCTGAGAAAGAGAAAATTGATATAACCATTCTTTGCTCTGTTTTTGTTTCATTCTGCTTCGGCTTTGTTTTATCCTATCTTATTGGGTTACGTTACCTTTATAGTAGATTAGAATCTAGTAAAAAACAAACCGAAAAACTGTTAAGTAAATTGTTAGAGGTCCAAACTATGGTAGAAAAAAATGCTAGGTCAAGCAAAAGAGAAGGTCTCTCAAGCTAGTCAGACAGAGGAAAATTTAAAGAAAGAAAGCTTAGAGGAAAAACAGCCATCAGGTGTAGAATTACAACAAGAGGCTGCTACTAACTCCGTTCTATCACCAGAGGGCGTAATTCAACCAACAGCTCCATCTACAGCTGAGCGGCCCTCAACTCCCATAGTTGATGGACGGAATTCTGAGGAAGGACCCCAAAGATTAGCATGCCCTGTACTTGAGTAGGCAGGAGGGCAACGAATTTACCGTGCTTTAGATTTCAAAACAGTAAAGCAATTAAAGGAGGCTGTAACAACTTATGGGCCGCAAGCTCCCTTCACGGTAAGCATGGTCGAATCTGTTACCAACTTGGACACGACACCAGCAGATTGGGCTAACATGTGTCGATCTGTGCTAAATGGAGGACAATATTTGTTATGGAAGGTTGCCAATGAGGAATTTTGCATGGAGACATCTAGGCGAAATGCAGAAGCCGGTTACCCTCAAAGAAATCTAGATATGTTATTAGGAAAGGGACCTTATGAGGGTCAAAGACAGCAAATTGAATATGACCCTGGCGTATACGCACAAATTGCTGTAGATGCAGTTAGGGCATGGAAAACTTTACAGGGGCATGGAGATTTACAAGGTCAATTATCTAAGGTAATACAAGGAACTAATGAACCTTACGCTGAATTTGTAGATAGGCTTATTCAGACAGCCTCTAGAATATTCGGAAATATAGAACAGGCAATGCCATTTATAAAACAACTGGTTTATGACCAAGCAAATCGTTGCTGCAGAGAGATCATTAGACCGTGGAGACATGAAGATTTAAACACATATATTAAATTATGTAGAGACATTAATGAACAAGGGCAAGTCTTAGCAGCAGTACAACAGGCTTTAGATGCTAGGCCAAAAACATGCTATAATTGTAGTCAAACAGGACATTTTAAAAGGAGTTGCCCCATAAGAGGAGGGTTTAACAAAACTAGGTATCAAAGGAATAGAATACCGGGTATTTCACCACGATGCCATAGAGGGAAACATTGGGCTAATGAATGCCGTTCTCAAACCACCATAGAGGGTATTCCATTATCAAAAAATGGACAAGGACCAAGTGTTTATTCATGATATCGTGGAGAAAGGTATCAGGCTCCATTGCCAAAAAACGGACTAGAGGGCCCAATGCCCCGGGGCCCAAAACCACAAATATACGGGGCAATGGAGGAACCCAGCAGCACCATCAAGGTAGTGCCCAGGACGCATTATCCATTAAATCCCTCATCAGACAAACTAGAGGGAGCGCAGGGTTGGACATCTGTGCCTCTGCCAGAGCAGTACTAACTCCAGAGATGGGAGTTCAAATCATTCCCACAGGAGTAAAAGGACCTCTTCCCCAGGGAACAGTAGGCTTGTTATTGGGATGCAGTTCTTCTACACTAAAAGACTTATGATAAGTCCTGGGGTAATTGATCCCGATTATGAGGGTGAAATAAAAATTATAGCTAGTTCTCCAAGAGGTATATCAGTAATTTCACCAGGAGATAGAATAGCACAGTTATTAATAATACCCAGCCTGCATGATAAATTTTCCAGTTGTAATGTAGAAAGAGGTTCCAAGGGATTAGGCTCCACAGGTGTAGATTGGGCTATGCTGTCTTTAAATTTAGATTCTCACCCAATGCTAAAATTAAATATTCAAGGACATGACTTTAATTGGCCGCTGGACACACTTGCTGACCTAAGCATCATATCTCGTCAAGAATGGCCAAAACATTGGCCATTACAACAAGCCACTCAAATGCTTCGAGGCCTAGGAGTGGCAACAAATCCCCATAGAAGTGCTATGGTATTAGATTGGAGGGATCCTGAAGGATGTGAAAGAACTATACAGCCCTATGTATTGGATCATCTTCCCATAAATTTATGGGGACGAGATGTCCTAGATCAATTAGGATTGACATTAACAAATAACATCAATCCTAACGCGCCCACTACTAGGGCTAAACAAGACTTTAGGAAAGAAAAAAGATTAAGAGAACAAGGACAAGGTATGACAGCACCTATTCAAATAGATCAAGAAATAAATAGACATGGATTGGGTTTTCAGAAAGGGCCACTGAGACAATCAAAATTACTTGGAAATCAGAAAGACCAGTGTGGGTTCCTCAGTGGCCCCTGACTAAAGAAAAGATACAAGTAGCCCATGACTTGGTCAGACAACAATTAGCGGAAGGACATATACAACCTTTTGTATCCCCCCATAATACTCCCATTTTTTGTCATTAAAAAGAAATCTGGTAAATGGAGATTATTACAAGATTTAAGAGCCATTAATAATGAGATGGTTATTATGGGACCTGTTCAATCAGGGATTCCCCAATTGTCTGCTTTACCAAAAACCTGGCATGTTTTAGCTATAGATATTAAAGATTGTTTCTTTTCAATTCCAATTCATCCCGAGGATAGTCCATATTTTGCATTTACTATCCCTGCACTGAATCATGAAGGTCCTGATCAGAGATATGAATGGAAAGTACTCCCTCAAGGGATGGCTAACAGCCCAACTATGTGTCAAATTTATGTTAATAAAGCAATCCAGCCACTTAGAAATCAAAGTCCTGAACTACAAATATTTCACTATATGGATGATGTGTTATTGGCACATAAAGATAAAACCACATTGCTAGAATGTTATGCCACACTTACAAACTTATTGAAAAATTATAATCTAGAGATAGCAATAGATAAAGTACAATTAAATCTTCCAATTAATTATTTAGGAGTTCTATTATCCTCAACCATGGTCCATCCACCAAAAATTCAAATACGAGTAGATCAACTCAAATCACTTAATGCTTTCAAATGTTATTGGGATACATAAATTGGATAAGGCCTTATATAAGCATACCAACAGGAGAGTTGGGACCTTTATTTGATATTCTAAAAGGTCCATCAGATCCAAATTCACCCCGCATATTAATGCCTGAAGCAAGAAGAGCATTAAAAATCATTGAAACATATATGGAAAATATGCATTTGGATAGAATTGATATAAGTTTGCCTTTATTATTTATTGTACTACCAACAAAAATATTCCTACAGGAGTATTTTGGCAAGAAGGTCCATTATTGTGGATACATTTATCTTATTCTCCTAACACTATTCTTACTAGATATCCTGAGGCTGTAGGACAATTAATACTCAAAGGAATAAAAGCAGCAAAGGGAGTGTTTGGGATTTCTCCCAATAAAATTATTACTCCATATACTATGGATCAAATTGATGAGTTAGCTAATGAGTTAAATACTTGGGCAATAATCATGTGTAAAACTAGTGTTTCATTTGATAATCACTTACCATCTAATCCTTTGTTGTCTTTTTGGTCTAAGCATCCTGTAGTTTTTTCCAAAAATGACAAGAAAAACCCCTATCATAAATGCTCTAAATATATTCACTGATGGGTCAAACAATGGTACAGCAGCAGTAGTTACTTCTGATCAAACTTTTACATTTTTAGTACCCAAACAATCAGCTCAAAGGTAGAGCTTAATGCAGTATTACAAGCTTTTATGATGTTTAAAGATTCTGTATTTAATTTATTTTCTGATAGTCAGTATGTAGTTAATTCTATAGTATCCCTTGAAGATGCTGGTAGGATTTCACCTTCTTCTACTGTTTTCTCTTTGTTTTCCGCTATACAAAGTCTAATCTGGGACAGAAAAGATCCATTCTTTATAGGACATATCAGCGCACATACAGGATTGCCTGGAGCCCTTAGTATGGGCAATGAACTAGCAGATAAATCTACACATGACATACATATTTTCTCCACAATAGAAGAAGCTATAAATTTTCATAAAAGGTTCCATATCAATGCTAATACTTTACAAAAGCGTTTTAAAATAACTAAAGAACAAGCCAGACATATAATAAAACAATGTCAAAATTGTGTGACATTTTTACCACAAGTTAATCTTGGAGTAAACCCTAGAGGACTGATACCTAACCATATTTGGCAGATGGACGTCACACACTTGCCAGAATTTGGAAAATTAAAATATTTACATGTTACAGTTGATACTTCTTCAGGATTTTTGATGGGCTCCCTTCATGCTGGACAAAAAAACTAAAGATGTTATAGCTCATTGCTTACAAAATTTTCCCACTGTGGGCATTCCAAAACAGTTAAAAACGGACAATGGTCCTGGTTATACTTCGACCTCTTTTAAACAATTTTGCTCATCATTTGGTATTACTCACATAACAGGAATTCCATACAATCCACAAGGACAAGGCATAGTTGAAAGAGCTCATCAAACTATTAAAATGTACTTATTAAAAGAAAAGGAGGGAATTGGAAAGGGGTGTATATCCCCCAAAGATAAACTTAAAATAACCCTTTTTACTCTAAAATTTTTAAATTTGGATTCATCGGACTTAGTGCTGCGGAAAGACATTTGTATCCAAAAAATGTACATAAGCCTAAGGTACTTTGGAAAGATATTCTAACAGGACAATGGAAAGGTCCAGATCCAGTGATAGTCTGGAGTCGGGGCTCTGTCTGTGTTTTTCCACAGGAGGGACAGCAGCAGATTTGGATTCCAGAGAGATTAACCAAAACAATTTTTACAGAAAAAGATGATGATTTGACTCAAATTCATATCAGCTGTTATCCAGAACTCCAGCTTGGCTATTCTTACATCTTCGACAGTGATCAACCAGGATGCTTTTTTCAATATCTATTTTATTATTGCTTTTCCCACATCATAAAGTTCCATTTTAATTTTGAGCTCATACAGACATAAATTAATGTTTTTCTGATCAGTTTTATTTTTTGACTATGGAGTTTTTAAACATTGCAATGGAGATTTCACCTAGGTAATCTACAAGGCCTCTACTATTGTCTTATATGTTGTATGTTACGTGTGCACATTTCTCTTTTGTGTCGTATGTCTGTATGTGCGTATGTCCATATATCATATATGAGAAGCGCTCATAAAAATATGGATCCCAAATTTTTTTTTATTATTCACGTGATTTTAATGGTTTAATTTAATTTGGGTAAACAGCTGTTGAAGACTGTTTTAATATGTGTACAAATAAACAGGTTAACAGATCTGTTTGTTTACTTTCACCTTTCCTTTTCATTATATTTAATAATTCTGTTCAGGATAATGTAAATTGTTCTAAAAATTGTTTTCTTAATACCTGTTGAAATGTTACATTTTTTTCTTCTCTTTTCTTAACATCATTGTCAATCCCTATTTTCATCCCAGTGCCGGTGAAGACAAAGATGAAACCAAACTACAACTTCTTCAATAATTATCACAACAAACTGTATAAACTGATGCATCAATGAATAATAACTCAACAAGTAATGCTCAATCACTGAGTCGATTTATTTTGGGAGGAAAGGGACATATTGATAGATTCCTCCACTTTGAACTGCTTACAAAACTTGCCTGGACTATGTATCACTTGTATGCATTGTGCTCTATCTGTTGATGCAGTGGATTATGGTAGTGCTGGCATATCTTTGCTGTAGTGTCACCAGTGATGCAATTTTTCCTAAAGAGCCATCTATTGACTTGATGTCGTGGCATTTCTGTATCCTCCTCCCTTCTACTAGTGATGGTCTAATTTTGGGGGCCAACTGAGGTGAGGCAAAGAACTTCACCCCCCCCCCCATGGGCACCAAGGTCAAATTTGGGGGCCAACAGAGGTGAGGCAAAGAACCTCACCCCCCCCACTGGTGCATAGGCCTATCCACAGGTATGGCTATATACTGGACCGGTAGTCAGTGACGGGTATGATTCAGTTGCAGTGGTATCAACCTAAGACAGGAGGCTGATGCCTAGAGGTCAGTTTTCCGATGACGGGTAAGAACCATTTATTGAATTGGACATACCTAACAGGCTCGGTCCCTAGCCACATTGCCTGTTGCTTAATTAAACAGAAGGGGGCAGATGCTAGGAGCCACAAGCAAATAATATGATGCATGGCACTTTCGGTTGTAAGGTACGCCAGCTAGCCATTGAGATGATATGATTATGTTAAGATTTACATTCATATGGAAATTGGACTCCTGCTGTTCACCTTGGCCTGCTACGGGACTCATGTTACGGGACTCCTGGAGAGTTCCCATTGGTTGGGGAAGGATAGCAGGAGGGAATTCCGGGGGAGGTCCGGTGCCCCCGGTTCCGGTAGACGCGCGTGTGGGTGGACTGGTTTTTGGCTTGCAGGCGCATACGGAGTATTGGCGGCTTTTTCAAAAATAAAGTTTTGTTCCTGCTTGAGTGGCTCGGGATTCTATGCCCAGCCAGACTGTGGCACCCTCTGACACCCAGGTGGGAGGGTCTCCAGTCTAGAGATGTGAGTCCCCTCTCCCCTGGCTGCAATGATATAAGAGGTCCCCCCTACACCCAGGTGGTAGGGGTCTCTTGCCTCCAGTGTCGAGTTTCTTCTAATCTACTTGTGGCAGTGTATGAACTCTCCTGACCCCCAGGTGGAAGGGATCCTCTGCCTGGAGGATTTATCCTCTCTTCCCTGGCTCTGGTGGTATACGAGCTCCCCCAACACACAGATTATGTGGTCTCCTAACTGTAGGGCCAGTACCCTCTATACTGGCTGCTGGGTATACAACCTCCCACTGATACCCAGGTGGAAAGATCTCCCACCTGGATCAATGAGTCCCCTTTACCCTGGCTGTGGCAATATACAAGCTCTCCCAGACTCCTTCCACCTGGAGGGGCAAGTCTTCACTACCCTGGCTAAGGCAGTATTCAAGCACCCCACTACACTCCTGTGGGAGTGGTCTTCCGCATGGACGGCGAGTCCCCTCTACCCTGGCTGTGGAGGTATAGGATCTCCCCCACGCACACCCAGATGGGAGGGGTCTCCCACCTGGAGGGGCCAGTCTCCCCCTACCTTGGCTACAGGGACATACTAGGTGTCCATGACACCCAGGTTGGATGGGCCTCTTGCCTAGAGCGGCTAGCCCTCTCTACCCTGGCTGCAGTAGTATACTAACTTTTCCTGAAACCCAGGTTGGATGGGTCTGTCGCCTGGAGGGGTGATTCACCATTACCCTGGAAGTGGCAGCATAGGATCTCCCCACACACATCCAGGTGGGAGGGGTCTCGCCTGGAGGAGCAAGTCCCCTCTACCGGTATATGAGCTCCCACTGACACTCTGTTGTGAGGGGTCTCCCACCAGGAGGGGCAAGTACTTTCTACCATGCCTGGAGTGGTACATGATCTAAAGATGACAGCCAGAGGGGCTGTGGATGTGGCTCAAGTGGTAGTGCGCTCGCCTGGCATGCGTGCGGCCCGAGTTCAATCCTCAGCACCACATACAAAGATGTTGTGTCCGCCGAAAACTAAAAAAAAAAATAAATATTAAAAAAAAAAAAGATGACAACCAGGTTGGAGGGGTCTCCCGCCTGGATGGCCAAGCCTCCTCTACCCTGTCTAAGGTGGTCTACAAGTACCCTGCAACACCCTGTTGGAAGGGGTCTCCTACCTGAAGTGGTGAGTCCCTACTACTGTGGCTGCAGTGGTATAGGTGCTCCCCCACACCAAGGTGGAAGGGTCTCCTGCGTGAAGGAGTGAGTCCCCTCAACCCTGGCTTCCGGGGTATAAGAGCCCCCTCCTTCACCCAGTAGTTGGGTCTCCCGCCTGGAGGGGCAAGTCACTGCTATCCAGCGTGCAAATGTATATGATGCCCCCTTGCCAGACACCCATATGGGAGGGGTCTTCTGCTTGGAGTGGCGATTCCTCTCTACCCTGGCTAAGGTGGTATAGGATTTACTCCCATTCCCAGGTGGGAGGTGTTTCTCACCTGGAGGTGTGAGTTACTTCTACCCTGGCTGCTGGGCTATATGAGCTCCACCTGATACCCAGGTGGGCAGGATCTTCCGCCTGAATGGGTGAGTCCACTCTACCCTGGCTGCAGTGGTTAAGGAGCTTCCCCTGACACCCAGGTGGGACTAGTCTCCGGCCTGGAAGGGTGAATTCCATCTACCCAGCCTTTGGGGGTTTACCAGATCTCCCAGATACCAAGGTGGGAGGGGTCTCCTGCTTAAAAGTCTCTATTCTGGCTGCTGTGGTATAAGAGATCCCCACTACATACCAAGATAGGAGGGGTTTCCTGCCTGAAAGGGCGTGTCCCCTCTACCCTGACTAAGGCTGTATAGGAGTTACTACCATTCCCAGGTGGGAGGTGTTTCTCGCCTTGAGGTTCGAGTTGCCTCTGCCCTGGCTACTGGGCTATATGAGCTCCACCTGACATCCAAGTGGGCTGGGTCTTCCACCTGGAGGAAAAAATCTCCTCTAACTTGGCTGCTGAGATTAAGGAGCTCTCCTTGACACACAGGTTGAAGGGATCTCCCACCGCGAAGGGTGACTTACCCTACCCTGGCTGCAGGGTTTACCAGCTTTCCCAGAGACCCAGGTGGGAGGTGTCTCCCGCTGGAATGAGCAAGTCACCTCCACTCTGGCTCTGGAGATACACGAGCTCCTTCCCACACCCAGGGGTGTGGGGTCTCTTGCCTTGAGGGTCGAGTCCCCTCTACAATGGCTGCAGCAGGATAATAGCTCTCCCTGACAACCAGTGAAAGTTGTCTCCCACCTGGCAGGGCGAGTCCCAGCTACCCTCACAGCAGCTGTAATCCTGCGCCCCCAAACATCCATGTGGGAAGGGTCTCTAGCTTGGAAGGGCAAGTCCCCTCTACCCTGGCTAAGGCAGAATACAAACTCTCCCTGGCACCAAGATGGGATGAGTTTCTCTCCTGGAGGTGCGCGTCCAGTCTACCCTGGCTGCAGCAGTATATGAGTTTCCTCTGACACACAGGTGGGACGGGTCTTTCGCCTTGAAGAGCTTGTCCCCTCTATCCTGGCTCTGGTGGTATTGGAGCTCCCCCTGACACCTGGGATATTGGGTCTCCCAACTGGAGAGGCGAGTCCCCTCTATCCTGGCTGCAAGGGTATAAGAGTTCCCCCCAACATCCAGGTGGGAGGGGTCTCCCCCCTGGACCAATGAGTCCCCTCTACCCTGGTTGCTGCAGTAAAAGATCTCCCGCTGACACACAGGTGGATGGGTCTCCAGCTTGGAGAGGCAAGTCCCCTCTACTCTGACTACAGTGGTAAAGGAGCTTCCCCCTACACTCAGGTGGGAGGGGTCTCCTGCCTCGAATGGGAGTCCCTTCTACCCTGCCTGTAAAAGTATATGAACTTCCCTGACAACCAGATGGAAGGGATCTTCTGTCTGGAGGTTCAAGTCCCCTCTCCTCTGGCTCTGATGGTATTGGAGCTCCTCCCAGGTTATGGAGTCTCCTGAC
Organism: Spermophilus citellus; assembly: GCF_964194105.1. Lineage (NCBI taxonomy): Eukaryota > Metazoa > Chordata > Mammalia > Rodentia > Sciuridae > Spermophilus > Spermophilus citellus. The sequence goes on along the minus strand of NW_027673039.1, from coordinate 1,213,733 downwards.
TGGAGGGGAGCATCCTCTCTACACTGGCTGCAGCTATATACATGCTCTCCCAGACACCCAGGAAGGAGTAGTCTCTTGCCTGGAGGTGCAAGTCTTCCCTACCCTGGCTAAGGCATTATACAAGCGCCCCCCCCACACACAGGTGGGAGTGGTCTTCCGCATGGACAGCCAAGTCCCCTCTACCCTGGCATTAGTGGTATACAAGCTCCCCTGACACCCAGGTGGGAGGGGTATCCCTCATAGAAGGGTGAGTCCCCTCTACTTTAGCTCTTGCCATATAAGAATTCCTAGTACACCCAGGTGTGAGGGGTCTTCTGCCTGCAGGAGAGTGTTCCCTCTACCCTGGCTGTGGCAGTATTGGAGGTCACCCTGATACCCAGGTGTCAGGGATTTCCGCCTGTAGGATTGAGTTTCCTCTACCATGGATGCTGAAGTAATCAAGCTCCCCTGGACACCCAGGTGGGAAGGGTGTGCCGATTGGAGTGGCAAGTCCACTCTAATATGGCTGCAGTGGTATAAGAACTCCCCCTGAAACCCAGGTGAAAGGGGTCTCCCTCTTGGAGCTGTGAGTCCCCTCTACCCTGGATGCAGCATTATAGGAGCCCCCCCAGGACACCCATATAAAAGAGGTCTTCTGTTTGGAGTGTAGAGTTCCCTCTAGTCCACCTGTGATGGTGTAGGAGTTCCCCAGATACCCATATGGGAGGGGTCACCCTCCTTAAGGGGAAAGTACCCTCTACCATGGCTGTGGTGCTATAAAATCTCCCCTGGACACCCAAGTGGGAGGTGTCTCCTGCCTGGAGGAGCAAGTCCCCCACTACTCTGTCTGCAGGGGTATAAAACTTCACCCCCCACACCCAGGTTGCAGGAGTCTCCCACCTGGAGGGGTGAATCCCCTCTACCCTGGCTGCTGTGGTATAAAATTTCCCCTGACAACCAGGTGTGAGAAGTCTCCAGCCTGTATGGTAGAGTGTCCTCTACCCTGCCTGTGGCTGTATAGGTGCACCCCCAGACACCCAAGTGGAAGGAGTCTCACACCTGGAAGTGCAAGTATATTCTACCCTGGCTAAGGCAGTATAAGAGCTCCCCCTGACCCCCACATGGAATGGAACTCCCACATGAAGGGGCAAGTCAACTCTACCCTGGCTGTGGCGGTATACAAGATACCCTGACACATATGTAAAAGAGGTCTCTTGGCAAGTCCCCTGTATCCTGGCTGCGGCGATATACAAGCTCACAATTCACACCCACGTGAAAGAGGTCTCTCACTTGGAAGGGCTGGAGTCCACTCTCATTTGGCCGGTGCCATATAAGAGCTCCCAGGACACCCAGGTGGGAGAAGACTCCCACCTGCAGGGCCGAGTCCCCTCTACCCTGGCTGCAGTGGTATAAGAGTTCCCCCTGAAAACCAGGTGGGAGAGGTGTCCCACCTGGAGGGGAGAGTCCCCTCTACCCTGGATAAGGCACAATACAAGCACACTCTGGCACAAGATGGAAGGGGCCCCTCGCCTGGTGGAGCATGTCCACTCTACCCTGACTGCAGCAGTATATGAGTTTCCCTGACACCCAGGTGTGAGGGGTCTCCTGCCTAGAGGGGTAAGTCCCCTCTTCCCTGGCTACAGTGGTGTAGGAGCTCCCCCACACACCCTTGTGGGAGGGGTCTCTGGCAAGGAAGGGCAAGTCCCTTCTACCCTGAATATGATGGTAGATGAGCCCCCTCCCACCATACCTACGTGAAAGGGGTCTCCAATATAGAGGGGCAAGTCCACTCTACCCTGGCTGCTGCAGTATATGAGCTCCCCTAACACTCAGGTGAGAAGAGTCTCCCACCTGGAGGGGCGAGTCCTCTCTTCCCTGGCTAAGGTTTATACAATCTCCAAGCTACACCCAGGTTGGAGAGGTCTCCCTGGAGGGGCTAGTCACCAGGACCCTGGCTACAGTGGTATATGAGCTCCTCCACCCACACCCAGGTGGGCGGGGTCTCCTGCCTGAAGGGGGGAGTCCCCTCTACTCTTGCTGGTGCAGTATACTAGCTCCCCAAGATACCCAGGCGGGAAGGGGCTCCCGCCTGGAGTGGCGAGTTTCCCGTACCCTTCATGTGGCGGTATAGGAGCTCTCCTGGATACCCACGTGAAAGAGGACTCCCTCCTGGAGGGTTGCGTCACATCTACTCTGGCTGTGGCAGTATAAGAGCTCTCACTGACACCCAGGTGTGAGGGGTACCCTGCCTGGACCAGCGAATCCCCTCTATCTGGGCTGTGGCAGGATAAGAGTTACCCCTGACACCATGGAAGAAAGGGTCTCACACCTAGAGCAGGGAATACCCTCTACCCTAGATGTGCAACTATAAAAGCTTCCCCAGACACAGTTGGGGGGGTCTCCTTCCTGGAGGGAGGAGTCCCCTCTACCCTGGCTTTGGTGGTATACAAGCTATACAAGACCCCATCATGCAAATGAGAGTTCTCCAAACTGGTGGGTCGAGTCCCCTCTATTTTGGCTGTTGCCATATAAGAGCTCCTAGGACATCCTCGTGGGAGGCCTCTCCCAACTGGAGGAGAGAGTCCCCTCTACCCTGGCTTGGAGGTATAGGAGATCCCCCAGTCACCCAGGTCGAAGGGATTTCCTGAAAGGAGGTTCAAGTCCCCTCTACCTGGCTGCAGTAGTATAAGAGCCCCCATATACACCCAGGTGGGAGGGGTCTCCAGCCTGGCGGGACGAGTGCCCTCTACCCTAACTGCAGTGGTATATGAGCTCCCCTTGACACCCAGGTTGGAGAGGTCTTTGACTGGAGAGGCGAGTACCCTCTAACCTGGATGCAGCAGTATAGAAGATCCCCACAAGACTCTGGTGGGAAGGGTCTCCCACCTGGAGGCATGAGTCCCCTCTACCCTGTTTGGGGTGGTATACTAGCTCCCAGGACAACCAGTTTGGGAGGGATCTCCTGCCTGGAAGGGCAAGTCCCCTCTAACCTGCCTGCAGAGGTATATGAGTTCCCCCAGATACCCAGGTGAAATGGGTCTCCCGCCTGAAGAGGACAGTCTGTGTTACCCTGGCTGCAGCTCTATAAAAGCCCCCCGCACAAACCCATGTGTGAGGCATCTCTTGCCTGGAGAGGTGAGTCCCTGCTACCAAGGCAACAACTGTACACAAGCCCCCACCTCACAGGGCACCCATATGTAAGTGATATCATGATTATAGTGGTGAATCCCCTCTACATGGCTGAGGCAGAATACAAGCTAGCCTGGAAACCAAGGTGGGAGGGGTCTCTCACCTTGAGGAGCCAGTCTGCTCTTCCCAGGCTGCAGAGGTATAAGAGATCCCACAGACAATCATGTACTTTTTCATTCACCCAGGTCAGGTACTAGCACTTGGGTCTCCATTACTGAGCACAGCTCCTTGCTTCAGACCATGGCTAACCTTCTTGTGGACCCTATCTTTGTCCCTTGGTTCCAGGGCCCTTTTCCAGTCCCCTCCTGTGCCTCCCCTCTGATTTCTTCGGGCTGTGGTATCCTGGCACTTCCCTACCCTCTGCTCTCCGTGCTTCTCCCTAGCCTATGCTGCTCAAATGGGTACTGGCAGCCCAATCGCCCCACACTTCCACACACCATGTATCCCCTCAAAGTACCTTCTTTGGCCCCTCCTTTGGTCCAGATCCCTCTCTGAGGATCTACTTACCTGGGGCAGAGGAGCAAAATTTGCTCACCTTTGCACCCTGAATGCTCCCTATGGGAAATACAGCCCTGCCACTGTCCTGAGATCTCTTCACTGCCTGAACCTTGAGGCCTGGCAGTTACCATGGACTTGCATTAACCCAGCCTTAAGCTATCCCCTCCCTTCCCTCCTCTGCCTTCTGGCATTGCATGCTGCCCCTATGCAAACCCAGCCCTCTGTAACCCTGACCCTTCGTGCTTCAGTCCCCGGGCCTGGTGCTCACATGAGCCCCTGACAGTGTTCCTCATGTCAATCAGTGTAGCATGGAATCTCTTCCTGTTGGGCCTGACCTGGGGACCCCTTGCTTGGAACTGCCAGTGTGCTCTCTTAGGTGCCTGTTGCACTTTTCTCTGTCTCCTCGTCCTTGCGCAACCATTCCTCCGCTTCCCTTGGGTTTTCCCTGGCACTTAATGGTCTCCTCCTCCTTGGATCACTCATCCATGGTTGGTCACGTGGGTCCTTTGCCTGGGCACCTTGCTTGGGTCCTGAATATTTCCCCCAACGCACCCACCGAGACCCCTGCCATGCCCTCCCATTACCCTGTTCCTGGCCGCCTTCACTTTCCAGGCCTCTTTTGCCAGGTCCCTGTCCCTGGATTCTCATCTGGACCAGGGTGCCTTATGGGAAACTGAGTCCTGCCCTTGCCTGGGCCCCTTTCTCTCTCTGGGCCTTTGGTCCTGCAGCTAGAACCCTGACACCTGGCAATTGCCCTGGCCCAGGAGCCTGCCTGCCCTCTGCTAGATAACCTGCCATCTCTCTAAAGTCTTGACCACTGTCCTGAGCCCCGTGCTCAAGCCCTGGCCCTTGGCTCTCCATTCCCTGACCTGCCTCCTCGCTTGAGCCTCTGGGGGCCCTTCTTGCTCCATGCTTCCCTGGGCTTGGACTGTGGGCATCGATGGTACCAGTACCCTACTCCACTTGGCTTCCCTGAACCGGGTCCTGTAATCAGCCTTCCCAACTCCGAACTTGCCTGCTCTTTCCTGGCCTGGGCTCTCCTGTTGGTCCCTATCCTGGGCTCCTTTCTGGAGTCCTGGCCTGCATCCCATCAACACACTTCCTCTGACCTTTCACACTGTACCCTCCTTTATCCCTCCTGTTTTCCCTGTCCCTGCTGGGCCCATTTTAAAGATCCCATTCCAAGGATTCTCACCAGGTCCAGAGGACTGGAACTGGGCATTTGGCTCTGAGGTCTCCCATTGTGAAAATGTAGCTGTGCCCCTTTCCTGGGTCTTTTTACTCTCTCTGCCCAGGCCCTGTTCCTCAATTCTGACCCCCAGAAGTGAACCTAGGCCTTCAACAATCCTCTCGCTGTGCCACCCACTAGCCTTGCTCTCCTTTCTCCCCACCCCAGCCCTGTCTGTTTTCATGGGACTCAGGACAGGGTACTGGCACTTGGCTACCCATTCTTGGGCCTGGCTCCTTGCTGGATCCCCAAGTCACCCTTCTCCCAGACTCTGTCCCTGTTCCTTGATTTCAGGCCACTTGCTGTCCCTCCTCCAGTGCCTCCCCTCTGTTCCCCTTGTACTGTGGTATTTTGTCATTGTCAGGACCCTGCCTTCCCCCTGCTTCTCCCTAGCCAAGTCTCCTCCAATAGTTGCTGGCTCCCCACCGACACCCCGGGAAACATTGACCAAATGTATCCCTCACATTTCCCTCCTTTGGTCCTGGTCTCTCTCTGAGGATTTACTCAACTGGGTCAGAGGAGTGAAATTGGCTGCCCTCTGGGCCCTGAAGGATTCCTAATGGGCAATACATCCCTGCCTCTTGCCTGGTGTCCCTTTGCTCTCCCAACCTTGATATCTGGCAGTGGACTTGGGCCTAGTGATGACTTTGCCCTGGGCAATCTTCTGCCTTTCCTCTCCTTCCCTCTAGCCTAGCAACCTTCCCCTAAGCCAACCCAGCCCTTCCTCACCCTGACCCTTCGCCCTACAGTCTCCTGGCCTGGCTTCCTGAGCTCCTTACTGCATTACTGGGGTTGTTTTACTTTCTGTGGTATTTCTTCCTGTCTTGTCTGACCTGGGCACCCCTTGATTTGGCCCCCTAGTTCGCTCCCCTCTGTGCTCTTTGTGCAGCCCTCTATATCTTCATCCTAGCGCCGATTCTACCTCTCCTTCCTCTACTGCATTTTCCTGGAGCAGGTTCCTCCTGCTCATTGAGTCCCTAATACCTTTTTGTGGGGTCAATCCCTTACCTGAGCTCCTTGATTGGGTCCTGAATCTTGCTCCTCTCTGCACCCACCATGACCCCCCACTGTGCCTTTACATTGCACTCTTCCTGGCCCCTGTCCCTTGCCAGGTCTTTTGGCCTGGTCCCTGGCCCTTGATCCTCATGTGGGCTAGGGCACCTTATGGGATACAAATCCCTGACCCTCCACTGGGATTCTTGCTCTCACTAGGCCCTTGGGACAGCACCAGGAACCCTGACACCTGGCAGTGGTGCTGGGCCTCGGACCTGCCTCTCCCCTGCTGTATATCCTGCCTTACCTCACCAGCACTATCCACTGTCCTAAGCCACCTGCCCTAGCCCTGGGCCTTGGTACTCCATTCCCTGGACTGGCTTCTCTCTTGAGCCTCTGGGGGTCTTTCTTGCTCTGTGCTTCTCTGGGCTTGAACTGTGAGCCTCACTGGGGATAGTTCCCTGCTCCCCTTGTCTTCCTTGAATCTCAGAAGCCTAGTGAAGCCCCTGCTTGCCTGGCCTCACTCTTCCCTGCTCTCCCCTATCCTGGGCCCTCTTCTAGGTCCCTAGCCTGGTCTCCTTTCTTCAGTCCTGACCCGAACCCCACACACCCACTTCTTCCAGCACTTCACGCTGTGCCCTCCTTTGGCCCTCCTGTTGTTCTTGTTCCTGATGGGCTCCTTTTCCAGATCCCTTTCCAAAGATGTTCACCAGAGCCAGGGGATGAACCTGGGATATTTGGCCCTGCAGTCTTCCTTTGGGAAAATGTAACAGTGCCCCTTGCCTGGGGGCTTTGGCCTCCTTCAGACTGGGCCCTGCTCCTCAATCCTGACACCCTGCAGTTATGCTGGGCCATGAGCTCTCCCCCCCTGCACCATTCATTTCCCTTACTCCCCTTTCTCCCAATATACCACCACAGCAAGGAGAGAGGAGACTCACCCTTTCAGATGAAAGCCCACTACTATATGAGTTTTGGGGGAGCCCCTATACCCCAGCAGCCAGGGTAGAGGGACTGCCTCCCCATTGAGGTAGAACCTTCTCACCTGGGTTTTGGGGGAAGCTCCTATACTGCTGAAGCCAGGGTAGAGGGCACTTGCCCCTATAGGTGGGAGACCCATTACACTTGGGTGTTGGGGGGAACACAAAACAGCCACAGCCAGGGTGGAGGTGACTTGCCCCTCCAGGTGTGAGACCCCACCCCCCTGGGTTTTGTGGGGAGCTAATATACCACCAAGCGAGGGTAGAGGTGATTTGTGCCACCAGTTCCCTCTACCCTGGATAACTTGGTTTACAAGCTCCCTGACACACCCAGGTGGGAGAGGTCTCCTCCCTGGAGGGGCGAGTCCCCTCTACCCTGGCTAGGGCTGTATATGATTCCCCCTACTGACCACCTAGGTGGGAAGGGTCTTCTGCCTGGAGGAGAGATTCCCCTCCACCCTTCCTGCTGTGGTATAAGAGCTCTCCCTTACACCCTGGAGGGAGAGGTCTCCTGCCTGGAGGGTTGAGTCTTCTCTACCCTAACAAGGTGGTATACAAGCTACCCCCAGGCCCAGGTGGGAGGGGGTTCCTGTCTAGAAGGGCGAGTCCCTACTAACCTGGCTGCAGTGGTATAAGAACTGCCCCACCCTGTCACCATGGTTGGAGGTGTCTCCAGTCTGAATGGGTGAGTTCCCTCTACTCTGACTGTGGGGGCATACTAGCCCCTTCCAACACCCAAGTGAAAGGCATCTCCAGCTTGGAGGGGCGAGTCCCTGTACCCTGGCAGTTGCTGTATAAAAGCTCCATTTAACACCCAGGTGGGATGGATCTCCTGCCTGGAGTGGCATATAACTTATTCCCTGGCTTCAAAGATATAGGAGTTCCCCCATGACACCCTGGCAGGAGGAGTCTCCTGCCTGGAATGGTGAGTCCTCTCTACACTGGCTAAGGTGGTATTCAAGCTCCCCACAACACCCAGGTGGGAGGTGTTTCCTGTCTGGAGCGGTCAGTCAGAAGAGCTGCGAGAATTAATGTGAATTGCAGGACACATTGATCATCGACACTTTGAATGCACTTGCGGCCACGGATTCCTTCCGGGGCTACGCCTGTCTCGACTCTTAGCGGTGGATCACTCGACTCCTGCATCGATGAAGAACACAGCTCTTCTACTATAAAAGGACTTATGATAATCCTGGGGTAATTGATCCTGATTATGAAGGTGAAATAAAAATTATAGCCAGTTTTCCAAAGGGTATATCAGTAATTTCACCAGGAGATAGAATAGCACAGTTACTAATAATACCCAGCCTACATGATAAATTTTCCAGTCATACTGTAGAAAGAGGTTCCAAGGGATTAGGCTCCACAGGTGTAGATTGGGCTAAGCTTTCTTTAAATTTAGATTCCCGCCCCATGCTAAAACTAAATATTCAAGGACATGAATTTAATGGGCTACTGGATACAGGTGCAGACCTTAGCATCATCTCGTCAAGAATGGCAAAAACATTGGCCATTACAACAAGCCACTCAAATGCTTTGAGGCCTAGGAGTGGCGACTAATTCCCATAGAAGTGCAATAGTATTAGATTGGAAGGATCCTGAAGGATGTGAGGGAACTATACAGCCATATGTATTGGATAATCTTCCCGTAAATTTATGGGGATGAGATGTCCTAGATCAATTAGGTTTGACATTAACAAATAACATCAATCAAAATGCACCCACTATTATAGCTAGACAAGGTTTTAGGAAAGGAAAAAGATTAGAAAAACAAGAACAAGGTATAGCAGCACCAATACAAATAGATCAAGGAACAGACAGACATGGGTTGGATTTCCAGAAAGTGCCACTGAGACAATTAAAATTACTTGGAAATCAGAAAGAACAGTATGGGTTCCTCATTGGCCCCTGAGTAAAGAAAAGATACAAGCAGCCCATTACCTGATCAAACAACAATTAGCAGAAGGACATATACAACCTTCTGTATCTCCCCATAATACTTTCATTTTTGTCATCAAAAAGAAATCTGGTAAATGGAGATGGCTGCAAGATTTAAGAGCCATTAATAATGAAATGGTTATTATGGGACCTGCTCAATCGGGGATTCCTCAATTGTCTGCTTTGCCAAAAACCTGGTATGTTTTAATTATAGATATTAAAGATTGTTTTTTTCAATTCCAATTCATCCTGAGGATAGTCCAGGTTTTGCATCTACTATCCTTGCACTAAATCATGAAGGTCCTGAGCAGAGATATGAATGAAAAGTACTCCCTCAAGGGATGGCTAACAGTCCAACTATGTGTCAAATTTATGTTAACAAAGTAATCCAGCCACTTAGAAATCAAAATCCTGAACTACAAATATTTCACTATATGTATGATGTATTATTAGCACACAAAGATAAAAACACATTGGTAGAATGTTATGCCACACTTACAAACTTATTAAAAAATTATAATCTAGAGATAGCAATAGATAAAGTACAGTTAAATTTTCCAATTAATTATTTAGGAGTTCTATTATCCTCAACCATGGTCTGTCTACCAAAAATTCAAATACGAGTAGATCAACTCAAATCACTTAATGACTTTCAAAAGTTATTAGGAGACATAAATTGGATAAGGCCTTATCTAGGTATACCAACATGAAAGTTGGGACCTTCATTTGATATCCAAAAAGGTCCATCAGATCCAAATTCACCCCGAATGTTAACGCCTGAAGCAAGAAAGGCATTAAAAATCATTGAAACATATATGGAAAATATGCATTTGGATAGAATTGATATAAGTTTGCTTTTATTATTTATTGTACTACCAACAAAAAATATTCCTACAGAAGTATTTTGGCAAGAAGGTCCATTATTATAGATACATTTATCTTATTCTCCTAACACTATTCTTACTAGGTATCCTGAGGCTGTAGGACAATTAATACTCAAAGGAATAAAATCAGCAAATGGAGTGTTTGGAATTTCTCCCAATAAAATTATTACTCAATATACTATGAATCAAATTGATGAGTTAGCTAATGAGTTAAATACTTGGGCAATAATCATGTGCAAATCTAATGTTTCATTTGATAACCACTTAACATCTAATCCTTTATTGTCTTTTTGGTCATTGCATCCTTTAATTTTTCCATAAATGACAAGAAAAACACCTATCATGAATGCTCTGAATATATTCACTGATGGGTCAAATAATGGTACAGCAGCAATAGTTACACCTGATCAAACTTTTACATTTTTAGTACCCAAACAATCAGCTCAAAAGGTAGAGCTTAGTGCAGTATTACAAGCTTTTGTGATGTTTAAAGATTCTGTATTTAATTTATTTTCTGATAGTCAGTATATAGTTAATGCTATAGTATCCCTTGAAGATGCTGGTAGGATTTCCCCTTCCTCTACTGTTTTCTCTTTGCTTTCCACTATACAAAGTCTAATCTGGGACAGAAAAGATCCATTCTTTATAGGACATATCAGGGCACATACAGGATTGCCTGGAGCCCTTAGTTTGGGCAATGATATAGCAGATAAAATTACACATGACATATATATTTTCTCTACACTAGAAGAAGCTATAATTTTTCATAAAAGGTTCCATGTCAATGCTAATACTTTACAAATGCATTTAAAAATAACTAAGGAACAAGCTAGACAAATAATAAAACAATGTCAAAATTGTGTGACCTTTTTACCACAAGTTAATCTTGGAGTCAATCGTAGAGGATTGATACCTAACCATATTTGGAAGATGGATGTCACACATTTGCCAGAATTTGGAAAATTAAAATATTTGCATGTTACAGTTGATACTTCTTCTGTATTTTTGATGGGCTCCCTTCATGCTGGAGAAAAAACTAAAGATGTTATAGCTCATTGCTTACAAAATTTTCCCACTGTGGGCGTTCTAAAACAGTTAAAAACAGATAATACCCCTGGTTATACTTCTACCTCTTTTAAACAATTTTGCTCATCATTTGGCATTACTCATATAACAGGAATCCCATACAATCCACAGGGACAAGGCATAGTTGAAAGAGCTCATCAAACTATTAAAATATACTTATTAAAGCAAAAATAAGGAATTGGGAAGTGGTATATATTTCCAAAAGATAAACTTAACATAACCCTTTTTACTCTAAACTTTTTAAATTTGGATTCATCAGGGCTTAGTGCTGCAGAAAGGCATATGTGTCCAAGAAATGTACATAAGCCCAAGGTAGTTGGAAGGATATTCTAACAGGACAATGGAAAGGTTCTGACCCAGTAATTTTCTGGAGTTGGGGGTCTGTTTGTGTGTTTCCACAGGGAGAACAGAAGCTGATTTGGATTCCAGAAAGATTAACTAAAGCTATTTCTACAGACCAAAAAGAATATGATTTGGCTCAAATTCATAACAACTGATATCCAAAACCCCAGTTTGGCTATCCTTACATCTGGCTGAACCAGGATGCTTTTTCTCAATATCTATTTTATTATTGCTTTTTGCCATATCATGAAGTTCTATTTTGTTTTTTGAGCTAAATACAGACCTAGGTTAATGTTTTGCTGATCAGTTCTATTTTTTGACTATAGAGTTTTTAAACATTTCAATGGAGATTTCACCTGTAAAAAGTTATAAGGCCTTTACTATTATGTTATGTGTTGTATGTATTATATTATGTGTGCACACTTGTGTTTTGGGTTATATTTTTGAATGTCCATATGTCCATATATCATATATGATGAGCGCTCATGAAAAAATGGATCCAAATATTTTTTCACGTGATTTAAATGGTTTAATTTAAATTGGGCAAACAGCTGTTGAGGATTATTTTAATATATGAACAAAAAAGGAGGTTAGCAGATCTGTTTACTTTCACCATTCCTTTTCAGTATATTTAATAATTCTCTTAAGACAATGTAAATTGTTAAGAAAATTGTTTTCTTTTAGTGCCTTCTGGAATGATATATAATTTTTTCTTTAGCCATTATTGCCAGAATTCCTATCTTCATCCCAGTGCTGGTGAAGACAAAGATAAAACCAATCTACAGCTTCTGCAATAGCCATCACTGAACTGCTTGCAGAACGTGCCTGGACTATGTATCACTTGTATGCATTGTGAACTCACCTGTATGCATTGTGAATTATCTGTTGGTGCAGCTACTTGTGGTAGTGTTGTGATATTTTTGCTGATGATGTCATCGGTGGTACAATTTTTCCAAAAGGAGCCGTCAATTGGCTTGGTGTATCTTCCTCCCTTCTGCTTGTCATGATCGTTCAGCTAAAATTTGGGGGCCAACAGAGGTGAGGCAAAGAACCTCACCCCCGCCCCCCCGCTGGTACAAAAACCTCTCCACAGGTCTGGCTGTACTGGACCGGTAGTCAGTGACGGGTAAGATCCAATTGTAATGGTACCAACCTAAGACAGGAGGCTGACGCCTTGAGGTCAGCTCATTCGATAACGGGTAAGGACCATATGTACTATTGGGCAACCTAAGGCAGGCACGGTCCCTAAGCCACATGCTTGTTGTTTAAACAGAGAGGGGGAAATGTTGAGAGCCACAGCCGAAGGGGCCCCAACAAACTTCCATCTGCCAGCACACTTCCAGTTGCTGTCTGATGATTGGCTCACAGCGGCCCCAGCAACATTTGGCTGATTGGCTCCTCTGTGGTGATGCTCATTGGAGATGCTCATTGAGCTGTTTCCCCGCCCTTTCAGACTGCCAGCTGATGATTGGCTCACAGCGGCCCCAGCAACATCTAGCTGATTGGCTCCTCTGTGGTGATGTTCATTGGGCTGTTTCCCTGCCCTTTTAGACCACGGAGCTGCTCATTGGGGGACGTTTTTTGCTCCGCCCACACAACCCAGCCAATCGTACTCAAGAGCAGGAGGATTGTGGGAGGTGGTGAGGCTTGCGATTGAGGGAGAGGCTTGTGGAAAGCCAGTGGTGGCAGTTGGGCTCTGAGGGTTTTTCCTGAGGAGGTGTTTTGTTTGGCCTGTGTGATTCTAAAAATAAAGTTCGTTTCTTTTGACAATTGGCTCCTGAATTGTGCCCAGCCAGACTGCGGCACCTGGCTGTAGTGGTATAAGACTCCGCACCCACACACACAGGAGGGAGGGTTCTCCTTCCTGGAGTGGCGAATCCCCTTTTCCCTGCCTCTGTGGCATATGAGCTCCCCGGACAACCAGGGTTTAGGGGTCTACTGCCTAGTGGGGCGAATCCTCCCTCTCATGGCTGAAGCAGTATATGGCTCACCCCCCCCATAGAAAGATTGGAGAGGTCTACTGCATGGAGGAGCTTGTATCCTCCACCCTGGCTAATGCAGTAAACAAGTTCCCGGACACCCAGTAGGGAGAGATCTCCTGCCTGGAGGTGCGAATTCACCTCTACCCTTGCTAAGGTGATCTACAAGCTCCCTGTGACACACAGGTGGGAGGAATGTCCATACTGAAGTCCCCTTTTCCCTGGCTGATATGGTATACTAGCTTTCCCTGACAGCCAGGTGGGAGGGGTCTTCTGCCTGGAGGCATTAATTCCTTCTACACTGGCTATGGCAATAAAGGAGCTCCCCAGGACACCCAGGTGAGAGGGTCTCTGACCTGGAGAGGCGAGTCCCCTCTAATCTGGCTGATGAGGTATATAAAAACCCCCAATGGACACCTAGATGGGAGGGGTCTCCCATCTGAAGGGGAAAATCCCCTCTACCCTGCCTGCAGCAGTATAAGAGCTCCCCCTGAAAAACTGGTGAGATGTATCTCCTGCCCGGAGGGGCAAGGTCCATATAACCTGGCTGCAGTGGTATAGGAGTTCCCTTGACAACCAATTGGGAGGAGTCTCCTGCAAGCAGGCTAGGATACCCTCTACTCTGCTGCAGCAGTATTGG